>NC_067398.1:73130006-73459506 GCF_016432865.1 Antechinus flavipes | reverse complement strand
ATATATGTAAAACCATCAGTAAGCATCATATGCAATGGGGAAAAACTGGAATCTTTCCCAGTAAGATCTGGAGTGAAGCAAGGTTGCCCACTATCACCATTATTATTATTTTTTTTTCTTTTTTTTTTTCTTTTTTTTTCTTTTTTTTTTTTAATTTTTTATTTAATAATTACATTATATTGACACTCGTTTCTGTTCCGATTTTTTTCCCCCTCCCTCCCTCCACCCCTCCCCTAGATGGCAAGCAGTCCTTTATATGTTGGATATGTTGCAGTATATCCTAGATACAATATATGTTTGCAGAACCGAACAGTTCTCTTGTTGCGTAGGGAGAATTGGATTCAGAAGGTATAAATAATCCGGGAAGAAAAACAAAAATGCAGATAGTTTACATTCGTTTCCCAGTGTTCTTTCTTTGGGTGTAGCTGCTTTTGTCCGTCATTTATCAATTGAAACTCAGGTCTCTTTGTCAAAGAAATCCACTTCCATCAAAATATGTCCTCATACAATATCGTTGTCGAAGTGTATAATGATCTCCTGGTTCTGCTCATTTCACTTAGCATCAGTTCATGTAAGTCTCGCCAGTCCTCTCTGTATTCATCCTGCTGGTCATTTCTTACAGAACAATAATATTCCATAACATTCATATACCACAATTTACCCAGCCATTCTCCAATTGATGGGCATCCATTCATTTTCCAGTTTCTAGCCACTACAAACAGGGCTGCTACAAACATTTTGGCACATACAGGTCCCTTTCCCTTCTTTAGTATTTCTTTGGGATATAAGCCCCATAGAAACACTGCTGGATCAAAGGGTATGCACAATTTGATAATTTTTTGGGCATAATTCCAGATTGCTCTCCAGAATGGTTGGATTCGTTCACAACTCCACCAACAATGCATTAGTGTCCCAATTTTCCCGCATCCCCTCCAACATTCATCATTATTTTTTCCTGTCATCTTAGCCAATCTGACAGGTGTGTAGTGGTATCTCAGAGTTGTCTTAATTTGCATTTCTCTGATCAATAATGATTTGGAACACTCTTTCATATGAGTGGTAATAGTTTCAATCTCATCCTCTGAAAATTGTCTGTTCATATCCTTTGACCATTTATCAATTGGAGAATGGCTTGATTTCTTATAAATTTGAGTCAGTTCTCTATATATTTTGGAAATGAGGCCTTTTTCAGAACCTTTAACTGTGAAGATGTTTTCCCAGTTTGTTCCTTCCCTTCTAATCTTGTTTGCATTAGTTTTATTTGTACAAAGGATTTTTAATTTGATGTAATCAAAATTTTCTATTTTATGATCAGTAATGGTCTCTAGTTCATCTTTGGTCACAAATTTCTTTCTCCTCCACAAGTCTGAGAGATAAACTATTCTATGTTCCTAATTTATTTATAATCTTGTTCTTTATGCCTAGGTCATGAACCCATTTTAATCTTATCTTGGTATATGGTGTTAAGTGTGGGTCCATGCCTAATTTCTGCCATACTAATTTCCAATTATCCCAGCAGTTTTTATCAAATAATGAATTATTTTCCCAGAAGTTAGGGGCTTTGGGTTTGTCAAACACTAGATTGCTATAATTGACTATTCTGTCTTGTGAGCCTAGCCTTTTCCACTGATCCACTAATCTATTTCTTAGCCAATACCAAATGGTTTTGGTGACTGCTGCTTTATAATATAATTTAAATCAGGTACAGCTAGGCCACCTTCATTGGATTTTTTTTTCATTAATTCCCTTGAGATTCTCGACTTTTTATTGTTCCATATGAATTTTGTTGTTATTTTTTCTAGATCAATAAAATATTTTCTTGGAAGTCTGATTGGTATAGCACTAAATAAATAGATTAGTTTAGGGAGTATTGTCATCTTTATTATGTTCGCTCGGCCGATCCAGGAGCACTTAATATTTTTCCAATTATTTAAGTCTGACTTTATTTGTGTGGAGACTTTTTTATAATTTTGCTCATATAATTCCTGACTTTCCTTTGGTAGATAGATTCCCAAATATTTTATGGTATCAACAGTTATTCTGAATGGAATTTCTCTTTGTATCTCTTGCTGTTGGGTTTTGTTGGTGATGTATAAAAATGCTGAGGATTTATGGGGATTTATTTTGTAGCCAGCTACTTTGCTAAAATTATGAATTATTTCCAATAGCTTTTTGGTAGAATCTCTGGGGTTCTCTAGGTATACCATCATATCATCTGCAAAGAGTGATAGTTTGGTTTCCTCATTGCCTACTCTAATTCCTTTTATATCTTTCTTGACTCTTATTGCCGAGGCTAGTGTTTCTAATACGATATTAAATAATAATGGTGATAGTGGGCAGCCTTGCTTCACTCCAGATCTTACTGGGAAAGGTTCCAGTTTTTCCCCATTGCATATGATGCTTACTGATGGTTTTAAATATATGCTCCTGACTATTTTAAGGAAAAGTCAATTTATTCCTATGCTCTCAAGTGTTTTTATTAGGAATGGATGTTGGATTTTATCAAATGCTTTTTCTGCATCTATTGAGATGATCATGTGGTTTTTGTTTGTTTGGTTATTGATATAGTCAATTATGCTAATAGTTTTCCTAATATTGAACCAGCCCTGCATTCCTGGTATAAATCCTACTTGGTCATAGTGTATTATCCTGGTGACAATTTTCTGTAATCTTTTTGCTAATATTTTATTTAAGATTTTAGCATCAATATTCATTAGGGAGATTGGTCTATAATTTTCTTTCTCTGTTTTCAGCCTACCTGGTTTAGGTATCAGTACCATATCTGTGTCATAAAAGGAGTTTGGTAGGACTCCTTCAATCCCTATTTTTTCAAATAGTTTATATAACATTGGAGTTAATTGTTCTTTAAATGTTTGGTAGAATTCACATGTAAATCCATCTGGTCCTGGGGATTTTTTCTTAGGGAGTTGATTGATAGTTTGTTCTATTTCTTTTTCTGAGATGGGACTGTTTAGGATATTTACTTCTTCCTCTGTTAGTTTGGGCAAGCTGTATTTTTGGAGGTATTTTTCTATTTCATTTAAGTTGTCGAATTTATTGGTATAAAGTTGGGCAAAGTAACTCCTAATTATTGCTCTAATTTCCTCTTCGTTAGTGGTGAGTTCTCCCTTTTCATTTTTAAGACAAACAATTTGATTTTCCTCTTTCCTTTTTTAAATCAGATTTACTAAGGGTTTGTCTATTTTGTTGGTTTTTTCATAGAACCAACTCTTAGTTTTATTAATCAATTCAATAGTTTTTTTACTTTCAATTTTATTGATCTCACCTTTTACTTTTAGAATTTCAAGTTTAGTGTTTGACTGGGGGTTTTTAATTTGTTCCTTTTCTAGCATTTTTAATTGCAAACCCAATTCATTGACCTTCTCTTTCTCTATTTTATACAAATAGGCCTCTAGAGATATGAAATTTCCCCTTATTACTGCTTTGGCTGCATCCCATACATTTTGGTATGATGTCTCATTATTATCGTTTTCTTGGGTGAAGTTATTAATTATGTCTATGATTTGCTGTTTCACCCAATCATTCTTTAGTATGAGATTATTTAGTTTCCAATTATTTTTTGGTCTACTTCCCCCTGCTTTTTTGTTGAATGTAATTTTCATTGCATCGTGGTCTGAAAAGGATGCATTTACTATTTCTGCCTTACTATATTTGAGTTTGAGGTTTTTATGTCCTAATATATGGTCAATTTTTGTATAGGTTCCATGAACTGCTGAAAAGAAAGTGTATTCCTTTCTGTCTCCATTACATTTTCTCCAGAGATCTATCATATCTAACTTTTCTAGTATTCTATTTACCTCTTTGACTTCTTTCTTATTTATTTTTTGGTTTGATTTATCTAATTCTGAGAGTGCAAGGTTAAGATCTCCCACTATTATAGTTTTACTGTCTATTTCTTCTTGCAGCTCTCTTAGTTTCTCTTTTAAGAATTTAGATGCTACCCCACTTGGTGCATATATGTTTAATATAGATAGTGCTTCATTATCCATGCTACCCTTTAGCAAGATATAGTGTCCTTCCTTATCTCTTTTAATTAGGTCAATTTTTGCTTTAGCTTGATCTGAGATCAGGATGGCTACCCCTGCTTTTTTGACTTCACCTGAAGCATAGTAGATTTTGCTCCAACCTTTTACCTTTAACCTGCATGTATCTCCCCGCTTCAGGTGTATTTCCTGTAAACAACATATTGTAGGATTCTGGCTTTTAATCCATTCTCACCATTATTATTTAATATCGTTTTAGAAACACTAGCCTCGGCAATAAGAGTCGAGAAAGATATTAAAGGAATTAGAGTAGGCAATGAGGAAACCAAACTATCACTCTTTGCAGATGATATGATGGTATACCTAGAGAACCCCAGAGATTCTACTAAAAAGCTATTAGAAATAATTCATAATTTTAGCAAAGTAGCTGGCTACAAAATAAATTCCCATAAATCCTCAGCATTTTTATACATCACCAACAAAACCCAACAGCAAGAGATACAAAGAGAAATTCCATTCAGAATAACTGTTGATACCATAAAATATTTGGGAATCTATCTACCAAAGGAAAGTCAGGAATTATATGAGCAAAATTATAAAAAAGTCTCCACAAAAATAAAGTCAGACTTAAATAATTGGAAAAATATTAAGTGCTCTTGGATCGGCCGAGCGAACATAATAAAGATGACAATACTCCCTAAACTAATCTATTTATTTAGTGCTATACCAATCAGACTTCCAAGAAAATATTTTAATGATCTAGAAAAAATAACAACAAAATTCATATGGAACAATAAAAAGTCGAGAATCTCAAGGGAATTGATGAAAAAAAAAATCAAATGAAGGTGGCCTAGTTGTACCTGATCTAAAATTATATTATAAAGCAGCAGTCACCAAAACCATTTGGTATTGGCTAAGAAATAGATTAGTGGATCAGTGGAAAAGGCTAGATTCACAAGACAGAATAGTCAACTATAGAAATCTAGTGTTTGACAAACCCAAAGCCCCTAACTTCTGGGAAAAGAATTCATTATTTGATAAAAACTGCTGGGATAATTGGAAATTAGTATGGCAGAAATTAGGCATGGACCCACACTTAACACCATATACCAAGATAAGATTAAAATGGGTTCATGACCTAGGCATAAAGAACAAGATTATAAATAAATTAGGAACATAGAATAGTTTATCTCTCAGACTTGTGGAGGAGAAAGAAATTTGTGACCAAAGATGAACTAGAGACCATTACTGATCATAAAATAGAAAATTTTGATTACATCAAATTAAAAATCCTTTGTACAAATAAA
Source organism: Antechinus flavipes (assembly GCF_016432865.1). NCBI lineage: Eukaryota > Metazoa > Chordata > Mammalia > Dasyuromorphia > Dasyuridae > Antechinus > Antechinus flavipes. The sequence goes on along the minus strand of NC_067398.1, from coordinate 73,454,195 downwards.
ACTAATGCAAACAAGATTAGAAGGGAAGGAACAAACTGGGAAAACATCTTCACAGTTAAAGGTTCTGAAAAAGGCCTCATTTCCAAAATATATAGAGAACTGACTCAAATTTATAAGAAATCAAGCCATTCTCCAATTGATAAATGGTCAAAGGATATGAACAGACAATTTTCAGAGGATGAAATTGAAACTATTACCACTCATATGAAAGAGTGTTCCAAATCATTATTGATCAGAGAAATGCAAAGTAAGACAACTCTGAGATATCACTACACACCTGTCAGATTGGGTAAGATGACAGGAAAAAATAATGATGAATGTTGGAGGGGATGCGGGAAAACTGGGACACTAATGCATTGTTGGTGGAGTTGTAAACGAATCCAACCATTCTGGAGAGCAATCTGGAATTATGCCCAAAAAATTATCAAATTGTGCATACCCTTTGATCCAGCAGTGTTTCTATGGGGCTTATATCCCAAAGAAATACTAAAGAAGGGAAAGGGACCTGTATGTGCCAAAATGTTTGTAGCAGCCCTATTTGTAGTGGCTAGAAACTGGAAAATGAATGGATGCCCATCAATTGGAGAATGGCTGGGTAAATTGTGGTATATGAATGTTATGGAATATTATTGTTCTGTAAGAAATGACCAGCAGGATGAATACAGAGAGGACTGGCGAGACTTACATGAACTGATGCTAAGTGAAATGAGCAGAACCAGGAGATCATTATACACTTCGACAACAATATTGTATGAGTACATATTTTGATGGAAGTGGATTTCTTTGACAAAGAGACCTGAGTTTCAATTGATAAATGACGGACAAAAGCACCTACACCCAAAGAAAGAACATTGGGAAACGAATGTGAACTATCTGCATTTTTATTTTTCTTCCCAGGTTATTTATACCCTCTGAATCCAATTCTCCCTATGCAACAAGAGAACTGTTCGGTTCTGCAAACATATATTGTATCTAGGATATACTGCAACATATCCAACATATAAAGGACTGCTTGCCATTTAGGGGAGGGGGTGGACGGAGGGAGGGAAAAAAAATCGGAACAGAAACGAGTGTCAATATAAAGTAATTATTAAATAAAAATTAAAAAAAATACTAATCAAACTGAAAAAAAAAATAAATTAAAGAAAATAAATAAATAAAAGTTTCTGATGGTGGTAACATCTAACAAAGAAAAAAAAATTAATAGGAGTATGTAGGGATGGAGAGTCAGGTGTTAGAAGTCTGGAAAGATAAAAAGAGTCGAAATTATGAAGGTCTTTAAATGACAGTGGGTTTTATATTGATCCAGGAGGTAATAGACAGTCACTAAGATTTGTTGAAAAGGGGTATAATATGGTCAAACCTGCCATTTTGAAAGATCAGTTTGATACCTGAGTAGAGGAATGACTTGTGCAGAGAGAATCAAGGCAGATAAACCAATCAACTGGCTTTTTCAGTAGTTTAAGTGTTTGTTGCTAAGGATATCTGAAGAGGGATGAGGGCATATAAAAAGGGCAGAATCAATAGGAGGTGGCAACACATTAAATATGGGCTGGCATGATGAGATGGATTGAAGAGTCAAAAATGACATCTAGATTGTGAATCTGGGTGAATGGGGAAAAAAATAGTGCCCTTTCAAAGCAACAGGAAAATTGGAAATAGGGAAGGATTTAGAGTGGGAAGGTGAAGATAATGAATTCAAAACTGCACAGACTATACATGTAGAAAATGTTCAATAAATGTTGATGTATTGATAAATGTTGGTGGTATTGCTGAATATCTGGACCATGAATCAGCAAATCAAGGTCTGTTAGCTAAAAGCTGTTAGCTGTTTTTTATATGGCAAGAAAGCACATAATTTATACACACATAAATATATCTACATCTATATTTATCTATCTATCTATCTATCTATATGGATATTTAATGGAGTAAAATGTTATTTAAAATGTTAAAATGATTAGTTAAGTACAAAAAAAAATCAGAGTCAGTTTTGTCCCTTGGATGGTAGTTTGTCAACCTGGGGTCTGGGCAGTAGTATCAAGAATAGGTAGTAAAATCAAGAATTAGCTTAATTAGAGGCTTCCTAGAAAATTGGGTGAATCTTTCTTTTACAAAGAAATTGACTTTTAAAGTAATCAAAGTAAATTGAGCCTAATGGAGTATGTTTAGTGTGAAATCTCAATTTTATCTTTCTAAGACAAGGAGTGTTTTCAATTTGCAAACAGAACATGGAATCAAGCTTACTCACCCTACAGCAATGTCAATACAAATGCTGAGTGAATTTGTGAGATGTCTGAACATTATGGCAATAGGGCACAATGCACTGCATCACTTGAACCACAACATTGTAATTGAAAGCAACTTTAGTTGTATTAGAAGACATAAGACTGAATGAGGGAAAGGTAATTATACAGACTCTCCATGTATTTAAACTCTCATAACTGAGATGGGTTTCAAAGGGCGTGTGACAATTTTCCAAGAACAAAATAATTGAAGTGTACATCCATTGGCCTGAGGCAAAAGGATTATCTACCTTATAGATGTCTATTGGAGGTTAAGAACTTTACAATGGGAACAGTTTTCTTCTTATACATACAAATACACACTCTTCATATGTATGATGTTGACGGACCAAAACCACAAAGTACTTGCTTTATATTTAAAAAGGAAAAAAAAAAATTATTGTCAATGCTTCCATTTGGTGAATTAAGATTGTATCACTGAAAGTGGAGATTTTTTTTTAATCTTTTAGAATTGATTGCCTGGATTTGATTTGTGAGTAATTTAATTATTGAGGGTATGACTCCTTTTATTATAGGAGCCAGAATAAAAATATGTTTTTTTTTTTTTAAATTTTGCTATCCAAGCAGGCCATTTTAATAATTTTGATATATATCTTCCCACACAAAAAAATTTAGAACTTTTTCAGTGTTATATTTTGATGGGTAATAGGACCATAAACTTGGAATTTGAAAGACTTAGAAATTATGTAGTCCAACTTGTTACTTTATGAATGAGGAAAGTGAGACACAGTAAGGACATGGTATATCTATTATCAAATAGAAGGATAATAGGCAGAGCATGGATTCAAATTCATCACCTCTAGCTACAAATGCAGTGCCCTTTCTGTAGTTCAAGATGTCTCATTTGCCATCTACTGTGAAATCAGAAATAATAATCTAAACACATAGAACCCATGTACTCAAGACTCTGGACTTAAATTGGGTATAATCTTAGAATGATCTTCCTAGTGTATATCTCTTTTTACATTTGTCTCTATCTAAATTAATTTTGTAAAAAGAGGGTCAGTGATCACCTAGAAAAGGATTGTGTGGTGATTAAAGAGTTTTGAGAGACATGGTTTCTTAGGAAGTTAATCATTTTATCAATAAGACCAGCATGTAATTAATAAAAGAATAATCATGAAAACATATATGTAAAAACACATATATGTATGTGCATACAGGTTTGTATGTGTGTGTTACATATATGCATATGCATACCTATGTGTGCATGCATATTTGAAAGAGGAATGGCAATCAACTCTAATTGAATAACAATTGTTAGTGAGCTTAAAATGAGGGACTAAGTGTCACCATGGATAGAAAAAAAACTATCTCTGTACTCATACCACTCCTAGCCTTGGGCTATCTACACAAAAGGATTTATCTATACTCAAGCTTCCTTGAATGGAATTCACTGAGATAGAGATTCTTTTTTTTTTTTTTAATAGCTTCTTATTTTACAAAATAAAAGCAAAGATAGTTTTCAACATTCATCCTTGCAAAATTTTGCATTCCAAATTTTTCTATCTCCCTCCCTGCCTCCTCTCTTAGAAAATAAATAATCCAATATAGGTTAAATATATACAATTCTTCTCTACATATTTCCATATTTATCATGCTGCACAAGAAAAAAAAAAAACAGATCCAAAAGGGAAAAAAAAATAAGCAAGCAAACAACTACAGCAAAAAAAAAAAAAAAAAAAAAAAAGTGACCCAGTAGAGACTCTTTTGGATCAAAGAGTATGGACAACTAGATAGCCCTTTAGGCATAGTTCCAAATTGCACTATTCAATGGTTGTATCACTTCATAACTCCACCAACAAAGTATTAGTGTCCCAGTTTTCCCACATCCTGTCCAACACTTATCATTATATTTTATCATTATCTTAACAAATCTGAAAGGTGTGAAGCGATATCTTTCAATTGTCTTAATTTGTATTTCTTTAATCAATAGTGATTTAAAGCATTTTTTCATATGACTAGAGATGGCTTTAATTTCTTCATTTGAAAATTGTCTGTTCATATCCTTTGACCATTTATCAATTGGAGAATAACTTGTATTCTTATAAATATGAGTCAATTCTCTATATACTTTAGACATGAGGTCTTTATCAGAACCCTTGGGTGTAAATCCCCCCACCACCAGTTTTCTGCTCCCCTTCTAATCTTGGCTGCATTGCTTTTGTTTGTACAATAAACATTAATTTATTATATTCCAAGTTATCCATTTTGCATTTCATAATGTTATCTGAGACTTGAGATTCTTTGTAAGGTTGGCTTGAGTCAGATAGAGGAGAAATTAATTCAATCTCATTATCAGAAACATCCTTCAAGAGACTAAAACAAGGACTTTAGAAGAGAGGAGAATTCTGGGTGTTCCTGAATCACAGGTTATTAATAATCATTGCTCTTAGTTACAACCAACATAACTTCATTGAGAATGACTTGTAACATCTTTTTTAATGATTTGGAGTATACTTGCAGATCTAATTTACCTAGATTTAAAGAAGCATTTGTTATATCATCTCATGCTATTTTTTTTGGGGGGAAAGATAGAAAACTGTTGCCTAGGTGTTTTTAATATTATCCATACAACTGTTCAAATGGTCAATCTCAATGAGACTCATTAATGATTTAATATTTATAAGCCATTTGCACTCCAGAGGTGTCAAAGTGTCAGAACGACTTCTTTATGAGTCCCACAAAATCCCTAATTAGAACCAGATGAATACATAATTGCAAAGTGTTTAACAGAATAAAGTACAATACAATATAATGTTAATTTGTGATTTTTAAGTAAATACATTGCCACAGGGATCCCTTTATATCTGAATTTGACACTGTTTTCTGGTAGATTGTCTTGTGATTCTATTTTTGGGTCTGTGTATTATTGAACAAGTTCATCAAAACTTGAGACAACATTTTAGGACGGTCATTGACAAAGAGAAAAATATATATAGAATTATGACCAGCAAAGTGAAGGGACACAAAACCATGACTATGTGGATTAGATTTATACACACACACATACACACATGTATACACACATATATACATGCATATATGAATAAGTGTGCATGTGCATGTGTGTGCATGTGTGTATGTGTATATTTACATATGATTGATTACCCAGGAGAAGAAAAGAATCAAGGTGATTGAGAGATAAATGGAAAGATAGATTAAGGTAGAGGTAGATAGATAGATGGATCGATATAAACACATGCACACAGACATATATGTATGGGTGTATCCATACCTGTACATACAAACATATGTGCTCAAAGCAATATGTGGAGCTTTCAGAGAGGACAGATTTTGTCTCAATATAAGGGGAAAAAACTTAGTAATAATTAGAACCCTCCAAAAATCAAATATCATTCCTAAATAACAATGAATTTTCCAACTCTGGAGATTTTCAAGTGGAAACTTCATGACCACATAGATTTTGTAAAGAGATTCCTGCTTGACATTGAACTAGATGATCCTTATGTTCTTTCCATATTTGATTCTCTGATTTAAATATGACAGCATAATATTAAAATTTAATTGATTAAATACAATTTGTTTGTTCAATAAACATTTTAAAATGCATATTATGTGCCAGATTTTGCATTAACCAATCAGGTTACTAAGCAAAACAAAATAGTCCTTGCATTAACAAGTTTGCATAGCAAAATAGCATGCATACTTACAAATAAATATAAAATTTAAATAAATTTATTTTTTGGTAGGGATAATGGAATAGCAACCTTTTTATAAGCTCAAGGATGGAGCAGAGCAAAATCTTTTATGTGAAATTCACTAGAGAAACCATATCTGATTGCCATAAGGTACTTAATAAATGACAATTAATGACAATGCTGTTGCTGATGATTTAAACATAGTCCTGAGGTTAGGGACACAATCACTTAGAAAGTATACCATCAGATGGTAAAATAATCATAAAGGTTAACTGAAAGGGCTGAAAATACACAAAGTAAATAGTGAAAATTTTCAAGGATCTGTGTATGAATATGTACTTCCTCTAGCAAAAGCTGAAGTGGGCATGTATGTGTTTGCAATATTTTATGGACTATACATATACTTTCTTTTTTTTTTAAGTTTTTATTTAATAATTACTTTATATTGACAGAATCCATGCCAGGGTTATTTTTTTACAACATTATCCCTTGCATTCGTTTCTGTTCTGATTTTTCCCCTCCCTCCCTCCCTCCACCCCCACCCCTAGATGGCGAGCAGTTTTATATGTGTTAGATATGTTGCAGTATATCCTAGATACAATATATGTTTGCAGAACCGAACAGTTCTCTTGTTGCACAGGGAGAATTGGATTCAGAAGGTATAAATAACCTAGGAAGAAAAACAAAAATGCAGATAGTTCACATTCGTTTCCCAGTGTTCTTTCTTTGGGTGTAGCTGCTTCTGTCTGTCATTTATCAATTGAAACTCAGTTAGGTCTCTTTGTCAAAGAAATCCACTTCCATCAAAATATGTCCTGAAACAATATCATTGTCGAAGTGTATAATGATCTCCTGGTTCTGCTCATTTCACTTAGCATCAGTTCATGTAAGTCTCGCCAGTCCTCTCTGTATTCATCCTGCTGGTCATTTCTTACAGAACAATAATATTCCATAATATTCATATACCACAATTTACCCAGCCATTCTCCAATTGATGGGCATCCATTCATTTTCCAGTTTCTAGCCACTACAAACAGGGCTGCCACAAACATTTTGGCACATCCAGGTCCCTTTCCCTTCTTTAGTATCTCTCTGGGATATAAACACTGCTGGATCAAAGGGTATGCACAGTTTGATAACTTTTTGGGCATAATTCCAGATTGCTCTCCAAAATGGTTAGATTTGTTCACAACTCCACCAACAATGCATCAGTGTCCCAGTTTTCCTGCATCCCCTCCAACAGTCATCTTAGCCAATCTGACAGGTGTGTAGTGGTAACTCAGAGTTGTCTTAATTTGCATTTCTTTGATCAATAATGATTTGGAACACTCTTTCATATGAATGGAAATAGTTTCAATTTCATCATCTGAAAATTGTCTGTTCATATTCTTTGACCATTTATCTATTATAGAATGGTTTGATTTCTTATAAATTAGAATCAATTCTCTACATATTTTGGAAATGAGACCTTTATCAGAACCTTTAATTGTGAAAATGTTTTCCCAATTTGTTGCTTCCCTTCTAATCTTGTTTGCATTAGTTTCATTTGTACAAAGGCTTTTTAATTTGATGTAATCAAAATTTTCTATTTTGTGATCAGTAATGGTCTTTAATTCATCTTTGGTCACAAATTTCTTTCTCCTCCACAAGTCTGAGAGATAAACTATCCTATGTTCCTCTAATTTATTTATAATCTCGTTCTTTATGCCTAGGTCATGGACCCATTTTGATCTTATCTTGGTATATGGTGTTAAGTGTGGGTCCATGCCTAATTTCTGCCATACTAATTTCAATTATCCCAGCAGTTTTTATCAAATAATGAATTCTTATCCCAGAAGTTAGGGTCTTTGGGTTTGTCAAACACAAGATTGCTATAGTTGACTATTCTGTCTTGTGAACCTAACCTTTTCCACTGATCCACTAATCTATACATACACTTTCAATAATATGTGCAAGATATGTCTTATTAAATTGGCAAACTCTAAAAGTAAGTATAATTCTTCAGATCCATCTAATGCAGATCATCTAATGACATAAATCTTTAAAACTGATTAGGTATTAACTTTTTTATACAGAGCCTAATGTTTAAAAAGGGAGCACTAATAACTGGAAATTGCATATTTGCTAACACTGCATAGAGAAGGTATGATGTCTTACCTTTCTACCAATCATCAAAGTCCTTGCTTCTAATTAATCACTCTCAAAGCTATCCTTTTCAGTTTCTGTGCTGTCCTCTTTCTCAATGAGTTTTGGAAACTGTATGTTGTATATTATATTACCATTAATAGTGATCCTTTCCATCTTTCCTTCTCTTTCTCTCTCTCTCTCTCTCTCTCTCTCTCTCTCTCTCTCTCTCTCTCTCTTTCTCTCTTTCTCTTCCCCTCTCTCTCCCCCCCAGATTTAATTGTTATTCCACATATAAAACTAGAAGATCTTGGGGGAGATAAGATTTTCATAATGCTATTTCAATTTTGATGATGATTGGATAGGAGTTACAAAGTTTAGCATTTTATAGTCCATAACTATAATCTCTACTTCCGCCTATTTTAACACAGATATATTTGTAGATGATGCTAGGTGGATGTCTATGCAAATTTTGAAGACTCTGTAAATCATTCTGACAATTGTCCCTCATGTTTCTACTTTAACATCTCATAAGAAAGGTATCTCATTCTATTCAGAGATAATCAATTTAAGTCTGATTGTTTAGAAGAATTTCATGACATTGAATTGAAGCCTGCTAACTCATCCCAGAAGAATAGATCTATAGCTCCTAACAAGAACTTTCCAAATATTTGAAGACAATTTCCCCTCCCTTGTTGTCTTTACCACATCTATTCTTTTCTAGAATAAATAATTTAAGAACCTAATCTAATCTTTATTTTAACTGATCATTATTTTAATTGTCTTTACTGTTGTGATCTAGTTCAGATGGATCTGAATCGGTCCCTGTTCGGGCGCCAAAATGTGGTGAGCTTTTTCTTCTCAAAGCGCTGCCAGGTGATAAAAGTTCAGATCTTTTATTATCTCCAATATAGCCCGGTTAGCTTAGAGGCCTATCTCTCTGCTTGGTTCCAAGAGCTCTCTCCAAATGTCTTTAAATCCAAAGGTCTGGTCCTTCAGCCTCTGCCTCTGCTTTCTTCAGCCTCCAGCCAGCTCCAGTCTTCATGTCATTCAGGTGAAATCTCGACTTGTAGCGTCTTCCTCTGAAGAACTTCTTCGACTGGCCCATTGGCCTATTTATGCTCCTTCCAGAGAGAGGGATTATGGGTTTTCTCCCATAGTGCTCTCTGGCCCAAAGAGCTTCAAGGGAGGTATGAACTCATTGAACTCCAATGAGTAAAGGTGTGAACACAAGCCTTGTATTGATTAGTTCTACTTAGTACCTAGTTTCAGGTTCTGGCCAAAACAACTTCTTGTAAGATTAGATCAACTCTAATTACTTAGCAGTTAGTAAGGATTCCAACATCTCCCCCTTTCTTTTGTTTTAAAACATAGGGGGTTTCTGAGGGGGTACACATAAATCCATCAATATGGGCCAGAACTTTGTAACAGATATACATGGTATACATAAATCCATCAATATGGGAGGCATTGTACATAATTTACATAAGCACATAGCAATATAACACAGGCTAGTAGTAATGTAACAACATAAATCAACCTGAAAATTTACACATGTCCATAAGTCCTAGAAATAGTCCATAAGCAATCCATTGTCCATGAGTTCATGTGCCAGGAATCTAATAATTCCTGTAAGCTCTGAAGTACTGCAAAAAGTCTCATCAACAATTTTTCATCTCAGGGAATCCAGTGATTCTTGCTGGTTTTTCAGGAACTGAAAGCTGAAGATTTTAAAGTTCTTTTGACAGTCTCATTGTTAGCCTTTTCCACCTGTGGAAATATAAGCAGATCCTCTTCCCCAAGCAATTAATCTAATTCCCTTCTATTTACCAAATTTGGGATTTCTTCTCATCATCTGGTAATTACATTGGAGTTGTTTGCATTGGATATTGTCTTGTTGTCTTAAAAGGCCTGTATTCTCCCCAACTGTAATCCTGATTGCTTTTCTGTTGGTTGATGACATCAGAGTTCTGAATTTCTAAAGTCTCTCTGGGTGTAACCTCAGCTGCTGGACAGCAGCAGTAACGGCTGACCGACCTATGCTCACTATCTATATAAATGGCCTACCATTGGAAGGATTGGTAGACACAGGTGCGGATCGTACAGTTATTAGAGGTGCCAGTTGGCCCAGTCACTGGCCAAAGATTAAAGCAGATACCTATATGTCTGGAGTAGGAGGATCAATAGCAGCTGAAGTTAGTGCTGCCCCTATGAGATGGACTTTTGAAGGCAAAACAGGAGTTTTTACTCCTTTTATAGTTGAAAAAATCCCCATCACTCTGTGGGGAAGAGACGTTTTACAACAATTGGGGTTAAAAATGAGTACTTCGGTTTTTTAAGCAGGGCTGCTGTTGAAGGCCTGCCAACACTTTCACCTATTCCTATCCAATGGAAAACTGATACACCAGTGTGGATAGAACAGTGGCCCTTAAGTAGCGATAAAATTCAGGCCTTATTAGATATAGTACAGGAGCAGCTTGAACAAGGGCATTTACAACCTTCTCTAAGTCCTTGGAATTCACCAGTGTTCGTTGTAAAAAAGAAATCGGGAAAATGGAGGATGCTCACTGATTTAAGAAAAGTGAACGAACAGATGGAAACTATGGGAACTCTTCAGCCTGGACTTCCATCTCCTACTCAGCTTCCTAGAGAATGGCCTCTTTGGGTTATAGACATCAAGGATTGTTTCTATTCCATTCCTCTGGATAAGGAGGATATGAAGAGATTTGCCTTTTCGGTGCCCAGTGTCAATTTAGCTGAGCCTTATAAAAGATATGAATGGACGGTTTTGCCACAGGGTATGAAGAACAGCCCCACGTTGGGCGCCAAAATGTTGTGATCTAGTTCAGATGGATCTGAATCGGTCCCTGTTCGGGCGCCAAAATGTGGTGAGCTTTTTCTTCTCAAAGCGCTGCCACGTGATAAAAGTTCAGATCTTTTATTATCTCCAATATAGCCCGGTTAGCTTAGAGGCCTATCTCTCTGCTTGGTTCCAAGAGTTCTCTCCAAATGTCTTTAAATCCAAAGGTCTGGTCCTTCAGCCTCTGCCTCTGCTTTCTTCAGCCTCCAGCCAGCTCCAGTCTTCATGTCATTCAGGTGAAATCTCGACTTGTAGCGTCTTCCTCTGAAGAACTTCTTCGACTGGCCCATTGGCCTATTTATGCTCCTTCCAGAGAGAGGGATTATGGGTTTTCTCCCATAGTGCTCTCTGGCCCAAAGAGCTTCAAGGGAGGTATGAACTCATTGAACTCCAATGAGTAAAGGTGTGAACACAAGCCTTGTATTGATTAGTTCTACTTAGTACCTAGTTTCAGGTTCTGGCCAAAACAACTTCTTGTAAGATTAGATCAACTCTAATTACTTAGCAGTTAGTAAGGATTCCAACACTTTACTATGCTGGTTGCCTTTCTTTGGATATATGCAAGCTTCTTCATAAAGGGTCAAACTAAGTGATGAAGGGATAGAGAGCTGGGCTTTGCCTCAGGAAGACCTAAATTAAAATTCTAAATAAAAAAGACCTAAATTAAGATAAAATTGTAAAGTGATTCGCACAATGTCTAATACATAGTAAGCAAAATATAAATGTTGTCTCTTCTAAAACATAGATCTCAGGTTTTAACTTAATGCTCCAGATATAAGATGATCATGGAGAGATTTACTGGGACAGTTTCCTCCTTTATACAGTTGAGTATATTTATTTTATTGCCATCTAATATCATATTAGCTCGTATGATACTAACAGTCAATCTGATGACTCAGAATACATTCACCAGATAGCTTAGCTCTCTACAACCACCATCTGTTGAATCAATTGAATTTTTAGAACCCAAGTACAGGATTTAAAAATCATTTCTTTTTTTTTTTTCTTTTTATTTTCAAAACATATGCACCAATAATTTTTTAACATTGACCCTTGCTTAGCCTTATGTTTCATATTTTCCCCTCCTTCCCCCTACTCCCTCCCCTAGATGGCAAGCAATCCAATTATGTTATACATATTAAAATATATGTTAAATACAATATGCGTAAACATATTTATGCAATTCTCTTGTTGAACAAGAAAAAAATCAAAAAGGAAAGAAAATGAGTAAGAAAACAAAATGGAAGTGAACATCATCAAAAAGAGTGAGAATGTTATGTTCTGATCCGCATTCAGTTCCCACAGTTCTCTTTCTGAGTGTAGATGGCTCTCTTCATCACAAAAGTGGCATAAATCATCTCATTGTTGAAAATAGTCATGTTCATCAGAATTGATTATCATATAATATTGATGTTGTCATGTACAATGATCTGCTGGTTCTGCTCATTTCATTTAGCATCAGATTATGTAAGTCTCTGCAGATATCTCTAAAATCATCCTCCTAATCATTTCTCATAGATTAATAATATTCCATAACATTAATATACCATAACTGTTAGGATTCTTACAAGGTGCTAAGTCAGTTATCTAATTTAGCATAGTACTTAACAGTTCTCTAGTTCACTAATATATTTAGTTCTTAATAGAGTTCTACAAGATTCACACCTTTAAGAGCATATATAAGCTAGAAGCCTCAACCAAGATTGAGTCCAGGTCATTCAGAAGTCACAAAGAACAAGCCCACTCTCAGAGGAGGAGACAGATTCATTTCATCTTCCTCCTTTGTTCTGGCTGGAGGCTGAAGTACAAACCTTTGGATTCGAAGACATTTGGAGGAGCTAGAGACAGAAGCTGGCAGAGGCAAAGGACTAGAGGCAAGATTTGGAAGGCCTCCAGAAAACTAGCCGAGCCCCAAGTAAAGGAGATAAGATTTTGATGGAGACAATAAAGGATTTGGACCTTAATCCCTGGCTGCATTTGTGGTGATTACTGGTTGCCTCCAAAAGCCCCCCAAGAAACCTGTTCCCAGAGAAGATTATATTTTGGAGAAGAACATTATATTTTGGCACCTGAATGTGGAACAGACACGATCCTGATCCAGTGGAAAAGTCTCCTCGACCCAGAAATTAGAGTGAATACAACAAGGAAACTTTGTTAAAGAGCTAAAGTAGAATTTCATCTAAAATGGGACAGATATTTAGAAAACAGCCTTCTTTTCCTTTTCAAGGAAAATGTCAAAAACTTGGTCAGATTGATAAAAAATCAAGGTTTAATTATAACTTGGGATCAGATCATTTATCTTTTAAAAACTGTACAGTACACATCTCTTTGGTTCTCTAAGGAAAAAAGATTTGGATCCAAATGAGTGGAAATTGGGAGAGCAACTATGTCAATTCTACAATGAAAATGGATCTGACTCAATTTCCAAAGACACACTTAATACATATAATTTAATAAAACTGGCTTTAAGAAATTATATGTGTTAGAATAAGGAAAAAGATGAAAGAGCAGGAGAGGGAGAAGCCAACTAAACTAGGTGAAAAGGATGAAGAATCAGATTAAGAATGGAGTTAAGTACAATTTTGAGTGTGAAGTTTCACAGCAGGAGACATTAAGTCATTCCCCATCCCCTGACCTACCTTCCTCAATTAACCCTTCATGGGTGGAAGGAGGAGGAAGGAGGGGAGGCAGTGACACAAACAGAACCACCTATTAAGAGCCTATAAAAAGATTACAAAAGGCATTGGCTAAGGCAAAAAATGAAGGACAGGATATATCTGATTTAAAAATAAATGCATACCCTGTGATTGATGATCTTTCAGGTCAAAAAAGGAGAAGATATACTCCTTTTGATTTAGAAAAAAAAATTAATGATTTGAAAAAGGGTTGCACTCTTGTTGGGGCTACATTATCTTATGTTAAGATGCTACTAGATAATTTGTTTTATGAAATGCTAACCCCTAGTGACTAGAAATCTATAGCAAGGACATGTTTAGAAACTGGACAAAACTTGTTGTGACTTTCAGAGTATCATGAATTATGCAGGGTACAAGCCCAATGCAATAGGCAAACAGGAGTTAATGTACAAGTCACTTTTGACCAACTAGCAGGTGAAGGTCAGTATGGAGAGAATTCAGCACAGGTTAATTACCCCACAACAGCTTATGAACAGATTGCAGCTGCTGCTATAAAAGCTTGGGGTTCCCTCCCAGGAAAAGATGAAGGTAAAGCCTTCACAAAAACAGAGCAAGGTCCCAATGAACCCTATGTGGATTGGATGGGATGTTTGCAAATGGCTGTCACAAAAACCATTGAAGAAAATGCAGCTACAAGAATAATGATCAGACAACTGGCTAAGGAAAATGCCAATGAGGTTTGCAAAAGAATTATATGGGGACTACACAAAGATGCTCCTTTAGAGGAGATCATAAGATACTGTGCCACAGTGGGCACAAGTGCTTATTATACCCAGACTATGATGAACATGGGAAGACAGGGTCCCTCTTGGCAAGGAACTTCCAGAGAAAATCGTCAATGTTTTCAGTGTGGAAAATTAGGACATTTGAGAACTCTTTGTAGGTACAGAGATAGTGAGAGGACAGGGTGAGAGAAAACCCAAAACCCCATTTCCAAAATGCAACCGAGGCTTCCACTGGGCTTCAGAATGTAGCTTGACCCAGGGAAATGAGAAGTGGGGCCCAGCTCCAAGATATCATACAAAAGACAGGTGGGACATGATGGCAGCTGAGTTTATACCCAGAGAGTCTTTAGAAGGTCAGGACTCTGATGTGATCTGTCAGCTAAAAAGCAATGGCAGAAAGGGATTACATAATCAGTCAGCCAAAAAGGAATCAGATAGCAGAAAGGGATTACATTTGGGGAGAATACAGACTTTTTAAACCAACAGGGCAGTGGCCAATGCAAACAGCTCCAAAGTAATTGCCAGATAATGAGGAGAGATTTAGAAAGTGGTAAATAGAAGGGACTAGGTAGGTTAACTGCTTGGGAGGGAGGGTTTTCTTGTATTCCTACAGATGGAGAAGGAAACAGATGGGTGGCAATGAGCATCTGGAGAGACAGAAAAGGACAAAATCCTCAAAACAAAGGAGAAGATCTAACAAACATCTGACATTGAAAGAGTGTGACTGATAATGAGACTGTTGCAGGACTTGAAAACCAGCAGAAATCATTGGATTCCCTAATATAAGATGAGACTGTTGTTGTAGGAATTATTGGATTCCTGGAACATGAACTACTAGGACTTACGGATATATATAATTCCTCATGTTGATTCATGTTATTTGTTATACCACTACTAGCCTGTGTTATGTTACCATGTGCTTATGTAATTTCTGTAATTATGTGTAATACCTCCCATATTGATGGATTTATGTATACCTATTTTAAGAGTGAGCCCCTTCAGAAATCTGCTAATCTGATTTGATTTCCCATATCCTTTGGTGTTTTCATTTCCCTTCCTGAGATGTCAGAGAGGGCATGATCATCCCTTTCTATGGTGTTTTCACTCCTTTTTTGAGCAGTCAGGGAAGGCAGGATCACCTTCTTTTTTGGGGTTCTCATCTCCTTGAGAAGTCAGGGTGGTCATGACCACCTATGTTCTAAAATCAAAAGACATTCTCCAACTGATGGGCATCCACTAAGTTAACAGTTTCTTGCCATTACAAAAAGGGCTGCCACAAACATTTTTGCTCATGTGGGTCCCTTTCCTTCCTTTAAAATCTCTTTGGGATATAGGTCTAATAGAAACATTGCTGGGTCAGTGGGTATGCACAGTTTGAAAATTCTTTAGGCATGGTTCCAAATTACTCTCCAGAATGGTTGAATGTATTAGTGTTCCAGTTTTTCCACAACCCCTTAAACATTCATCATTATCTTTTCCTGTCATCTTAGCCAATCTTAGAAGTGTATAGTGATGTCAAAGTAAATTGCATTTCTCTGATCAATAGTGATTGAGAGCATCTTTTCATATGATTAGAAATGGTTTCAATTTCTTCATCTGAAAAGTGTCTGTTCATATTCTTTGAACATCTATCAATTAGAGAATGTCTTGAATTTTTTTAAATTGGAGTCAATTCTCTATATATTTTAGAGATGAGGCCATTATCAGAACCCTTAAATGTAACAGTTTTTCGAATTTATTGCTTCCCTTCTAATCTCACATACATTTGTTTTGTTTATACAAAATCTTTTAAAGTTAATATAATCAAAATTATCCCTTGGTGCTCAATTATGAATCCCAATTCTTCTTTGGAAACAAATTCTTTCCTTCACCACAGATCTGAGAGGTAAATTATACTATGTTCTTCTAATTTGCTTATAGTATCATTCTTTATGTTTAAATCATGAACCCATTTCAACCTTATCTTGGCATATGGTAGTAGGTATAGATCAATGCCTAGTTTCTACCCTATTAATTTTCGATTTTCCCAGAAGTTTTTGTCAAATAGTAAGTTCTTATCCCAAAAGCTGGGGTGTTTGGATTTGTCAAACATTAGATTGCTATATTTATTGACTGTTTTATCCTGTGATCCTAAACTATCCCACTGATTGACTATGTCTTAGCCAGTACCAAATGGTTTTGATGACTGCAACTTAAATACAGTTTTAGGTTTGGCACAGATAGGTTTTTTCATTGCTATTTTCTTTTTCATTAATTTCCTTGAAATTCTTAGTCTTCTGTTCTTCCAGCTGAACTTTCTCATTTTTTCTATGTCTGTAAAATAATTTCTTGGGATTTTGATTGGTATGGCCCTAAATGAGTAGATTAATTTAGGTAGTAATATCATTAAAAAATATTATCTTGGCCTACCCACAAGCATTTAATATTTTTCCAACTTATTAGATCTGACTTTATTTATGTGGAAAGTGTTTTGTATTTGTGTTCATATAGTTCCTGACTTTCCTTTGACACATAAATTCCCAAATATTTTATACTATTAGTAGTTATTTTTAACTGGATTTCTTTTTGTATCTCTTAGTGCTGTCCTTTGTTTTAATATGTAACAATGCTGATGATTTATGTGTATTTATTTTGTATCCTGAAACTTTTCTAAAATTAGTAAATGTTTCTAGTAGTATTTTTTATTTGATTATCTAAGGTTTTCTAAGTATACCATCATATTATCTGCAAAGAGTGATAATTTGTTTTCCACATTACTGACTCTAATTCCTTTAATATCTTTTTCTTCTTTTATTGCCAAAGCTAACATTTCTAATACAATACTGAATAGTAATAGTAATAGTGGGCAACCTTGTTTTACACCTGATCATATTGGGAATGGTTCTAGTTTGTCCCCATATGATGCTTACTGATGGTTTTAAATAGATGCTACTGATCACTTTAAGGAAAAGTGCATTTATTCCTATACCCTTTAGTGTTTTTAATAGGAATGTATGTTGGATTGTATCAAATGCTTTTTCTGCAGTTAGTAAGATAATCATATTTTTGTTAGTTTGATTATTGATAATAGTTATTTATGCTAACTTTTCCTATCATTGAACCAGCCTTACATTTCTGGTATAAATCCTACTTGGTGGTAGTGTATTATCCTAGGGATGATTTTCTGTAATCTCAGTATTTTATATTGTTTTAAAGATTTTTGCATCAATATTCATTAAGGACATTAGTCTATAATTTTCTTTCTCTGTTTTCACCCTACCTGGTTTAGCTATCAGCTCCAAATATGTGTCATAAAAGGAATTTGGTAGGACTCCTACTTTCTCTATCTTTCCAAATACTTTGCATAATATTGGAATTAATTGTTCTTTAAATATTTGATAGAATTCACATGTAAATTCTTCTGGCAATGGAGAGTTTTTCTTCAGAAGTTGATTAATATCTTGTTATATTTCTTTTGTTAAAGTTGGACTATTTAAATAATTTATTTCATTTTCTATTTACCTGGGCATTCTATATTGTTGTGGATATTACTCCATTTCATTTAGATTATCAAATTTATTGGCATAAAGTTGGACATAATTACTGCTAACTTTTGCTCTAATTTCTTCTTCATTGGTAAAAAGTTCTCCCTTTTCATTTTTGAGACTAATAGTTTCATTTTCTTCTTTTCTTTTGCTAATCAAATTAACTAAATATTTATGAATTTTGTTGTTTTTTCACAAAACCAACTCTTAGTTTTATTTATTAATTCAATAATTTTCTTATTTTCAATTTTATTAATCTGTATTTTTATTTTCAGAATTTCAAATTTGATATTTAATTGAAGATTTTTAATTTGTCCTTTTTCTAGCTTTTTTAGTTATAAGCCCAATTCATTGATGTTCTCTTTCTCAATTTTATGCAAGTAAGAATCTAGTGTTACAAATTTCCCCTAATTTAAAATAAGTAATTCTGTATTACCTGACCTCTTATTTACCCTAAGTTATTCTTTTCTTTTTCCTTCCCCATTCCCTTCTCACCAGTATTTTGCTTCTGATCACCACCTTCTCAAATAGCCCTGCCCCTTTAGAGCTAGCTGCTCCCCTTTTTTACATCATTCCCCTACTACTTCTGTTTTCCCTATTTTTCCCCTTTCTTTTCCCTTTTCCCCTCCCACTTCCCTCTTAGGTGAGACCAGTTTCTTTGTGAAATCAAATATCTCTGATTTTCTCTCTTTGAGCCAAATCTGATGAGTGTAAGGTTCACACAATGTTCATCCCCCTCCCTTCTTTCCCTCAAATATAATAGGTCTTTGTCTCTTTGCAAGATGTAATTTCCCTTGTTTTAAATCCCTTTTCCTCTCTTCCAGTACAATCTCCTTTCCATCTCTAATTTCTTTTTCATATTATCATAATAAAATCAAATTATATCCATACTTTCTAAGTATACCCATAACAAAAATATAGTTCTCAAGAGTTCTTTACTTTTTACCTTTTTATGCTTCTCTTGAGTTCTGAGTTTGGAAATCAATTTTTTTTGGTTCAGTTTTGGTCTTTTTATCAGAAATAGATGAAATTCACCTATATCATCGAATGCCCATCTTCTTCCCTGAAAATTAATGCTCATTCTAGCAGGATAGCTTATTTGGGCTGCAATCCAAGTTTTTTTGCCTTTCTGATTATCAAAATCCAGGTTGCTAAATGCTTTAAGTTGGATAATGCTGTTTGCAGCTCTTCGGGGTTTAAATTGTTCCTTTCTGTCTGCTTGCAATAGCTTTTCCTTGGTATGATAGTTGTGAAATTTAGTCACAATATTCCTTGCAATTTTAATTTGGGAGTCTCTTTTAGGATGTGATTGGTGAAATTTTTCAAAAGCTATTTTTACCTTCTGATTCTAAGACACCAGGGCAGTTTTCCTTTATGTTTTCCTGTAAGATAATGTCTAGGTTCTTTTATGTTCATGGCTTTCATGAAGTTCAATAATCCTTAATTGTCTCTCCTAGATCTATTTTACAAGTCAGTTGTTTTTCCTAGGTGGTATTTCATATTTTCTTCTATTAAAAAAATGATTTTGTTTGACTGATCCTTGAAATCTTATTCAGTCAATCACTTCCTTTTGTTCAATTCTAATTTTAAGTTTATTATTTTCTTTTAGTTTTCTTTAGTTATAGTTTTCTTTCTTTAGTTAGTTCTTTAGTTCTTTTAGTTTCTTTAGTTAATTATACCACACACACACACACACACACACACACACACACACACACACATATATATGTAATATATTCATCCAATATGCTAATTCAAATACAGTTGCCTAGTGTAGAGGGATGGAACAATAGAATTAAGAATTAAATCAATCAATATTCATAAAACAATAAAACCAATACAGTTTCTCAAGGAGATTCATATATATAATGTATCTCTAGATTCCCCTGAGTATCATCCATTTTTATAATTCTTTAGTTTAGCTCTTTTTTTATTTGGCCAATTGCATTTTTTTTTTCATTTCACAAATTGTTTTTCAACAAGTTGGCATCTTTTTCATATCTATTTTGTAAGGAGTTATATGCTTTTTTCCCTTTAACCAAATCTATTTTGTAGAGAGTTATATGCTGTTCTTATCCTTTCTTGCAAAGATCTCATTTCCTTTCCCGATTTTTCTTCTAACTCTCTTTTAAGATCTTTCATGAAATCATCCAAGAAAGCTTCATGAAATGGACACCAGTTCATATCTCCCTCTGAGGCTTCATCTGGAGGTAATCTTCCTTTAGGAATCTCCAGATTTGAGGTCTATTCTTCTCTCTCTCCATAAAAGTTGTCTATAGTGAGAGTTATTTTTGCTTTTTTGCTCATTTTTTGGCTTGAAGTCTGCTCTTAATGCAAAGTAGGGACAGCTGTTTTAGTTTGCTGTGGGGCAGTTCTGCTGATTAACTTCCAGTGCTGGGTAATTATAATTAGGTTCTGTATTCTTATGGTACTTAATGGTTTACACTTTGCCCTCTGTTGCAAATCTACTACATCACCCATTTGTAACTAGGACATAGTAGCTTAAGAGGCTCAAAAAAAATTCCCAGGTGAGTGGAATCTGCAGCACTCTAACTCCCCATCCCAGCTCCTTGCCCAGGGCTTCCTATACTGTGGTCTCAGCTTGGCAGACTATTCCCCTACTGTTTGAAACAGACTTGTTCTGAAGTTCTTCCAAAGTGTATTCTTATGTAAATGTGTTGTGCTCCAAATATTTACAGGTTCTGTGACTCCAAAACCAGTTTAGAGCCTTGATCTACTATTGGTCTGACAGAAGGTCAAAAGAGGCCACAGAAAGTCATGTCTGCTCCCTGCCATCTTGGCTCTGCCCTCTTTAAAAATCATTTCTGCTACATTTCTTAATAAATTGTAATCTCCTTGAAAGAACAATTTGATTTTTGTCATTGCATCCTCAGCATCCTGCAAGGTGTCTTGCAAATAATTTCTGCTTTATAAATAAATATCTGTTAAATGAAAATGAAGTAAATCTTATTAACTTTACTAAGCCGATCCTGAATATAGGTCTTATTTGTTTTTTTTTTTTTTTTTTACCTTTTTCCTAACACTATGTATCCTCCTCAGCCTGATGTTATATACAAATTTAGTGGTAATATATTCATCCAATATGTTGATTTAAATACAGTTGCCTAGCATAGAGAGATGGAACAATAGAATTAAGAATTAAATCAATCAATATTCATAAAAAAGTAAAACCAATACACTTTCTCAAGGAGATTCATATAGATAATGTACCTCTAGGTCCCCCTGAGTATCATCCATTGTAAAGAACAAACTACTCTGCTTCTAACTTTGAGCATTTGGCCTGCTCAATATCCCAAAGAAACTAATTTTATGTTGAAATAAATATTGTATTAAAGAATCCTAAGGTTCCTTATAACTTTCCAATTTTATAATTCTATGTGAATAAAATAGGTATATCAAGATGTGATTCCTCTACTCCAGTCTCAAAGTATGATTTTTTCAATAATTTTCTCTGATTTTGATTTCCCTTAGTATATATGATATACATTTATATTGTGTCTTTCAATATTTTATTGTACTTTTGAACCCCTTGAAATATTTCATGTTCTGAATTTGCTAAATAATTCAAAAGAAGAAATTTTTTTTTCTGAAAATGTTGAAGTTTTTGTGAGTCTTAGAAATCAGTCTTAGTGGTTAACTGCTATGAAAAACAGGATTTGTCAATATTAACTAGAAATAGAAGAAAATAAAAAAAAAAAAAACGATGCCACTCAAGTTGCTGTGTTCTATGAGGCAGTGTGATTCTGGCCATATCCCTTGGATGTGATCTAGTCATAGGTCTCATTTCTGATGGTAAAATCCTTTCACACTGAAAGCCACAATTATTGCACCACTTTGTAGGAGAAAAGTACTATATCATTCTACCGCTTTGAAACTCTTTTTTAACTTCTTCCCTCTATAATAGTTATCCCTCCTTCACAGCTCTTCTGAAACTGTTGCCATTAGTCTCTCTCAATACTAATTAGATAAAGTCCTTTAAAGTGACAGAAACATGGGGCTAAGTAGTCCTTAAGGCAAATGACATGTGACTGTGTGTAAGATCGAATTTAAAAGCTCCTATTAAAGACCACTCACACATAAACAGGCCCACACTCCAGTTTTCATGTGTCTCTGCAATTAAGCCATTATTGGTTTAATTGAGACTTTTTTTGCAGTATGATTGGTACATTTGAATTGTTTAAGAAATACTTTAAACGTGTAGTAAATAGGTGGTATGAAAAGTCATAAAGAAACACAGCTCTTAAACCCAATGTCTGCAAAAGATCCCAGAAAGACCAATAATATATAAGTAGAGACAGAGGCAGCTAAGATGGGGAGATAAGGCAAACCAGCACTAACTTCTAAAACTGTTCTAGAAACCAGTAGAAACAATAACTAGAATTGGGCAAGAAAAGGCATGATAAGTTCATATAAATAGACCTAGAAGTACTCTAAGCAATAGCTTCAAAAACAAGGATTACTTTCTTTTTTTTTAATTAAAGCTTTTTATTTTTCAAAACATATGCTTGGACAATTCTTTAACATTAGCCCTTGCAAAACCTTGTGTTCCAATTTTCTCTCCTTTCCCCCATGCCCTCCCCAAGATATCAAATAGTCCAATATATATTAAACATGCTAGAAATATATTTAAATCCACAAATGCATACATATTAATACAATTGCCAGCATTACTTTCAATAGTCAAGAAATTGAAATTAGAATCTGCATGTGACCTGATAGAACATGAGCAAGAGACAAAGGCCAGTAGAGAACTTTTTGAAGCACCATGAGGTACAATGGGACAAATGGCTAAATCAGCAGTATCTTCACAAAAGTGCCAAAAGACCTCTGCTGGGGAATAGAGGCCAACATGAGCTAAGAAATTCCCCCAGCGTCATATTAAAAAAAAAAAAAAGGAAGTGGTTCCAATGATTGATAATTGTGATAAGAGAGAGAAAGAGAGAGAGAGAGAGAGAGAGAGAGAGAGAGAGAGAGAAAGAGAGAGAGAAAGAGAAAGACAGAGAGAGAGACAGAGACAGAGACAGAAAGAGACAGAGAGAGAGACAGAGACAAAGTGAGACAGAGAGACAGAGAGAGAAAGAGAGAAAGACTGATCCTGATCTATCAGGAAATTCAAGGATTGGGGTATGGAGTTTGGGTAACCATTAAGAAAGTTCAATATTATTTTTCCATTTCTGCTTGGAAGGGAAGTTCTTGGGATTCAATATCTTCAATGAACTTTTATCGTATGGATCTAGTGGAAAGCTTATACAAAATACATCTTCCCAAATCAAAAGGCAGGGGGGAAGCATGCTTTATTTCTAACTTAAATGGTAAGGTTAAAGTAAAGAGATTGCATTTATAAACAATCACTGTTGTATTAAGTAAATTTGCAATAAGGTTTATACATTATTCATTTCTACTTGTAATGGATGACCTTTCATAAGTCACTCATGGCTTTGCTATGCTTCACCACTCATGAGTTATAAGGTCATCAATAAGTCATTTGGAATAAATAATTTATTCAAAACCACCACATTCAATATCCTTTATAGTAGATAGTGAATTCCTTCAAATTCTATTACAATTGTGGTCCTGGAATGTCTCCTATTGTAATTCTATGGGATAATTGTCATTAATATGATTTTGACCAGTTGCTGCACTTTAAGAAAGAATTATGCTACTGAAATAAATTGACCTTGTCTAACATGTGAATAAGCAAAGGATTTGATGAACTCAAAGGACAAGTTCCATTAGATGCTATATCTATCTATATCACTATATCACACTGCTATAGTGTGAGGGATTACCATTTTTGACTTCTAGATTCTGCTATCCACAAGTCATATTCTTTTTAATCCTGAACAACCAAAAATCTAAGAATCCAAACTATTGTCATGACAATGTGCTTAAAATGGATAAACAATTATTCAAATACATGAAATTTCAAATGGTCTTGATTTCTTCAATATGACAACTTTTGGCATTACTGTAACTGACAACACTAAGATTTAAGTGAGTCTCTGTTAATAGATCTTAGATTTGATCTTTAGGCTACAGGAAGTAAAGAATGCAGATTAATGATCCTAGGAGAGACTGCTATATATATATATATCTTGGTTATAACAAAGTTCTACTAGACTCATCACTTTGGAATGGGAGCATGAGGTTTGTGTTTTCCAAATGTCAGTGCTATGTAGCAATTGTAATGAAGAGTCAAATCTTGATAAAAAAATTTGATTTTTTTTTTCCTTTGGCTAGATAAGTTTAGAAGAGAACAGGAATTAGTTGATGAGTCAGTTCAGTATAGCATAAAGTTTAATGTTTCCAGCAGAAAAAATTCTACCATGGACAATTCCAAGTTTGGAGGGATCCAGAAAAGGAATAAGAAAGGGATTACAAATAGTAATGTGTGTGCGTGTGTGTGTGTGTGTGTGTGTGTGTGTGTGTGTATGTGTGTAGAGCAAAAGAAGTCTATTGAATATGACCATAATAATTTTACAATGACAAAAAGAGATAGCAAGAAATCTTTTAAAAATAGTTTTATTGATGTTTTGTTTTTATATCATCTATTTTAGCTAATACATCTCATCCCCTACAATTATTTATTTCTAATACAAAGGAAAAAAGAGGAAAAGATTCATCAAAGTTAAAATAGATGTTAAAAAATGTGTTACATACTACATTCCCCACTTATATTTCTCCACTTCTGCAAAGAATCTAAGGAAGGTAGCTTCTAAAATGTCTGTTTCACAACCAAAACTTGTAATTTTAATATCCAATTAGAAAGAGCATAGGATTCTATATTTAGACATGGAAGGAATCTTAAAAGTGGCTGGTTCCAATGTTCTCATCTTATAAAGAAGAAAATGGATGTTTAGAATAGATAAGTGACTTGCTCCAATTCGTATAGATTTTATTCAGTTGTTTTAATTGTGTCCAACTCTTCAATTGCTAAAGACTGACCTTCGAGTATGGTGGAATTAAAGAAACCAGATCTCCATGAGCCACCCACTTTGGAAATCATAGCATCATAGAAGTTCCAAACCCTCCATCCTCATCTTTCCTATTAGTGGAGAAAAATAAATATTTAATTACCTTCCAAAAAGTTTTACTTTAATTTTGTATGTTCTTTCTACAAATTTGCAACTGGGAAGCTCTCATCATATAGAAACAGGAAGAGAGCTCAATTCTCATACCTGCATCTATCCCTGCATGAGCTCATTGTGGTTGATTATAGAATATATGTGAATGAATGTGGGAATATATTGTTCATGCATGCTAGGATGATGAAGCCTTTTAGTTAAAAGGCTCTTACTGGTTAATAAATCTTTGGTAATTTGAGATGTGTCTGTTACTTTGTTCTCAATAGATCTTTCCTCTAGCCTTATATACTTAGTAGCACTGACATAATTAAAGGAGAAAGCTGTATAATGAAGGAATATCTTATATACTCAGCAGCACTATAGGAAGGAAATGGACATGCAGATAATACAAAAGTCATTTATTTTATTGTTTTCAAACACACCATGCATTTTAAAAATATTTGACTTCCTCCTCTCATTTGGTTTAGAATAGTATAAAATGGATTTCTTTTCTTAAGAATAAGTCAATAGTTCAGAGAGGAACAAGTTGGTTCAATGTCAAAAACTAAATAACCTTGATTAACTTATAGTGGATGATCTGAAAGTTTGATAATCCACAGGCAGATAATTGGGATGTTAATTTAAAATATGAATCATATTTTAATACCAAGCTCATCATGTCTTTAAAAGGCAGCAGAGTATAATGGTAGAAACTCAAGTCAAATGATATGATCCAATGATTCTAGTCTCCTTACATATACTTTTCTTAAGACATTATGTCTCTTGAATCCAGAAATTTTTTACTGGCTTTAGCTGAGACTTTGAAAAAGTCAGAGAAGCCTTTCCTTCTGCCAAAAGCCTTTTCCAGGCTTTAACATTACTGCTTTCCCTATGAAATTATCTCTGATTTATATTATGTATACACACACACACACACACACACACACACACACACACACATACACACTCGGTACATAGTTGTTTACACATTGTCTCCTCATCAGAATGAAAGAGAGCAGGGACTTGTCTTTCTTCATATCACTAGCAATAAGCAAAATGTCCAGCATCTAGTATGCACCTAATAAAAACTTGTGTCAACATGAAATGAATTTGAGTACCTGCTTTCACCTCTACAATATAAACCTTCATTTTCCTTCATTTACACAGAAAAGGTTAAATAAAACCTGTCCAGTATGGCTGGGAAACACAAGTGTAATATTGAATGCCAAAGTGCTAAATGCACTATAAAACATTTATATAAATATCAGATTTTTATTTCTGATAATGTCCAAATCTTCATTTGGTGCTAAAGGTTCTATTTCAATTCTGGAAACCATTGTGACAAATATTTGGGGGTTTCTGGAGTTATCAAGACAGCTTTCTCAGTCTTATATGATTCCACCATATAGTTTAGCAGGAATATACCTTGTTTAATTTATGCATCATTAAGTGGGAGGGTAGAGCACATTTAAGTAGCTAGAACAGTCAATTACCAAGAGTATGAAGTAAGATCATTTCTCCCTTGAAAATGAAGACTGAAAAAGAATTCAGAATTAGTGGTCCTAAATCAAAATTAGGTCCAATATGGTTTTTCTCTTAAGTCTTAAGACACATAGAGTTCCAAGATTAGGAATAATTTGTCAAACTAGGGACTTCTCTTCTGGCTCAGGGATTAAGATATTGTGAGTGGAGGACAACTGACTATTTGCCTTTCACTAATACTTTATGTGAATTCATATCTTTGACCTGGTTGACATTATCTTTGACCTGTGTTATTGTCATGGCTCATGAGTCATTGACTTGAATATCATCAACTAAGGTGACTTAGAAGTTGACAGGGAATAAATATGGAAGGCAGGTTTTATAACTATATGGCTCCTAATTCTACTAAGTATATATAACTATCTTCTGAAAGTGTAACAAACTTATGTTAGCATAGGAAGGAACCCAAAGTGATATCTTCTAAAATGTCTACTATATTGAAAAAAAAAAAGTGTTCTTTGCTGGCCAGCTCAGCATTTCCTGTGAAGAATAACCCAAGTTCTTTTGATAAGGTCTGCAAATAAAAAGACTGCACTATTCATTTTCACCTATCTCCAACTATTGCATTCAGATTCAACATTTAGATTGTACTAAGACCTTGAATTCCAGTGTTTGTTGGAATTGCCTTAGAACACAGATGTAAGCTTAAATTAAATCAGTAAGTATTTAAGTGACACTTAAGCAGGGAATGAGAATACAAAGATCAAAGTGAAATTTTCTCTTTCTCTTTCTCCCAAAGAAACTTTATACAACATTCATAGTAGAAGCTCAGGAAAAAAAGACTCTTTATCCTTGGCACACAAATCTCAAAAAATCTAATGTTTCATTATATTTTATGATTATTGCTTTGGAACAGGAAAGGTCCATAGGGACTTATAGTCTAAACATTTCATTTTAAATATTAAAAAGAGTCTCAGGGATGAAAAAAGACCTGCCCAAATAACTAGGGTAGTAAGCATACTGGATCAAAATTAAACCTTTGTCCCTTGGACCCTAAGATGTTATTTTTTCACTTTACAAATTTTGTCTCAAAGAAAAAGGATTCCTAGACTTGGGAATGAACAGAGTAGGAAAAATGTCTTGTCCTCCACACTACTTGGAATTTTAGACTTTTTCTTGTCTAAGGCAGTAATGTGAAAGAAAAGAAAATCCTTAACATGATCTGAACATGGTACATGAAGAATTGTTTGAAAGGAGAATCAGTACTGGTAATATTACTGATACAAGGGAAACTAAGATGAGGGAGAAATCTATACTTTGAAATGAAGTATAATTATAAGCTAAAATATTGAAATTCAATTCATTCACTGCCTAAAGAAGTCCTTAGGTCATGCAAATCTTCAAATAAACAACACCTAAGAAAAATATGGAATCAGAAGACCTAGAGAAGTAGACCTTAAACTGCATGTCTGAAAATATGGAAAAAATATATTTTAAAAGATTTTCTGTGTGCTAATTAATGCCTTATGAAATGGGGACCAATTCACATCACCCTTTGGGACTTCAACTGGAGATGATCTGCTTTTAGTATTCTCAAGGTTGGAAATCTATTCTCTTTCTTTATAAAAACTATCTATAGTCAGAGTTTTTTTTTTTTTTGATCACTTTTTTAAAAAGTTGAGGTCTGCTTTTAGGGCAAAGGGTAAAATGTCCAAGCTTCCTCTCTAGATAACAGTAGCTGCTCCCAGTTGACTAGCTTCCAGGGCTGGGTGTGTATGGCCAAATCCTGTGTTATTCTGGAGTTCAGGGGCTCACTATTTGCCTTTTGTATTTGTGTTGGATGCCTTACACCTAATCTGCTGATGTACTGGCTTGCAACCAGGAAAGAGTAGCCAACAGTGCTGTAGAGTCCTCTTGTTTTATTGCCCAGCTGGTGGAACAACGTAACATTGTGGGTCCCTGTGTTGACCTGTGCTTGGCCCCTTTCTCCATGACTGATTGAAACAGAATTTTTCTGAAGTTCTTCCAAAACATCCGCTGGAAATTAATTGCACTCAAAATATTTGTGGGTTCTGTTGTTCCAAAATCAGTTCAGAGGCTTGATTTGTTGTTGATCTGAGGAAAATCAGGGAGAACTCAGATAAAGACTTTTCTCCTCTCTGCCATTATGGCTCCACCTCTCCTATTTACTTATTTCTAATACTGTCTGAAGTATTTTCTCCAATTTGTCTTATCTTAAAAGTTTCAAGGAAAATACAGTAGAAGAATCAGATCTAATGTTTAATCCAGTCCAGTGTGTCCCAAAGTTTTTTTTTTTTTTTTAAGTTTTATTTCTCCAAGAAAGCAGAAAATTGCACTAAGACTTTGAGACACTCTCTCTGGATTTCTAGTTAAGAGAGGCAAGACAGTTAGAAAGTTTTATTTGCATTCCAGTTTTTTTTTTAAAGAAAGAGAATTTTGGGGGCAGTTAGGTGGGGGAGTGGATAGAGTACCAACCCTAAAGTCAGGAGGACCTGAGTTGAAATCTGGCCTCAGACACTTAAAACTTCCTAGCTGTATGACCCTGGGCAAGTCATTTAACTCTAATTGCCTCAGCAAAAACAAAACAAAACAAACAACACCCCCCCCCCCGCCCCAGCATTTTTAACAAATGTCCATCTTTGTTTCAATAACTATCTAAAATTTAGTTCAATTAAACTCCATTTCTGTAATACAAGCTTTCATAGTATCAGAAAATAATGGATTTGATGGAATGATAAAGGGGAACACAGGAGTCCAAATAAGGTACACATAATTATAGAATCAAATTATGGGATCTAAAATATTGAATCTTTAAATTGAATGTAGCCATTAAGTTCAGCCCTTATCAAAAAGAGTTAGATTCTTATTCAAAAGGATATCTCTTTTATAATCAACCAAGCAAGTGGATACACAGCCTTTGCCAGAACTCAAATGAGGAAGCAATAGGGGGATTTGCATGAGTGCATTTCTATTGAGTAAAAAGTTTGTTTTAGGAGCCTAAAGAGATCCTAGATCTCCCAAAACTTCTACTTGTTTTTCTTACTTTCTACCCTGAGGGGCTAAACACACACACACACACACACACACACACACACACACACACACACATACTTGCCTAAGTTCTCTTGTATTATTTATCATTTCTCTGCAAGATTTATCTTATATAAAATACCCCTATTCCTTTTCAAAGATTTCCACAAGGCATAGACTTGAGTTGCCACCTTAATAATCTCCATCATAAAATGCTACATTCAAAACTGAATGTAGTATTCCACATTTTGTCCGAGAAGAGCAGGCCAGGGGAGCACCTAATTGTTAGTATTACTGCCAATTTAATGCAGTCTAAAATCACATTAACTTTCCTGGCTGACATAGCACATATTTAACACAGTTGTATTTGAATTAAAAAAATGAATTACAGTTCTTTTTGAAAATGAACTTCTGTACAGTCATTTCTTTCTTACCATTAACTTGTTAAACTTATTTTTTTAAAACCCAAGTGTATGATATGGCTTTAGAGACATCCTGCATCATTTCATCTAATTTGATTTGGCTCAGTATTCTAACTGGTTAATATTTTGAATCCTGACTTTATCTTCCAATTTATTATATTTCTCTCTAGGTTTGAATGATCCTCAAATACTATGGGAGTGAAACCTACACTTTTATCCAAGAATTCTTATATATAGTAATGTTATTGCCTGAAGAATTAATGGAATCCTTACTACTGAAGTTTCTTTCTCCATGGCTGATATATACATATGATATATTCATAAATATATACACAAATTATATATTGTATATATGTTGCAATATACATATATTTCAATATATGTATATATATATATATATATATAATTCACATGTATACAATACAGTAACATGAATATGTGTATATGCATATTATTATAAGAGCACGTGTATATGAAATTATATATGTGTATATATACATATACACACAAAATGTACATTTGCATAGCCTAGATTCATATATGTATATATATATACACACATATATATATGTGTGTGTGTATATATATATATATAATTTGTCATTTGAATGTCTAGTATTTTGAAATTGGAAATTACTCTAACCCTATATTTTCATCATGGATTTAGTTACTTATTGATTTAATCTTTTTGAAATGTAGAAAAATTTAAAAGTCCATTCTTCTTAGCTTCTCTTATCAGAGAAAACTATTTTTTGTGTTTTTCTTTCTGGAGTGTTAAAATTGCAATTCATCATTTAATTGACAATCTTTGGACAATGATATGTGATATTTCTAATATATCACAGTTTTAAATAGAACTTCATATTGTTACCATTATCAGAGGTAATTGATCCACAGGATAGGTAGGAAGCAGGTGTTGCTAGTAACTATAACCAACCTCCCCACTCCTCTGAGGCAAATAAAAGAAAAAGAAAAGTTCTGCATTGGTGTTTCTAAATTCACTCCCATATTGTAAAATTGACTGTGTTCATAAGGTGATTAACAGGAGAAACAATTAAGACTGTAATTAATTTCTGGGCAATCTACATGACTTTCTCTGTCTATGTTTATATTTTCCTTCACTACATCTCTCTCTGGAAAGATTTTTAAGCAGTAGACATGTTTCACAAGCTTCTGAGGGCTTAAGGAATAACATAAAAGAAAGTTTGGCATTAATGACCCCTTGTCACAAGTCAGCACAATTGCTTCTTTGGTTATACTTTTTGAGAGTCCTTTCCTAACCTCTTGGGAGCTTTTCTGCTAGAAATGATGAAGCCCTTGAAGTCAGAAGTACTGAAATCCTGAGATAGAATTTCCTTCAGCATACAAGTGGCTACTCTTTCCTTGGGCAAGTTCGTTTATACTTTAATCATTAATAGATTTAGCTAATGCAAATAAGCAGTTATCCTTCTTTCCAAAGTGATCCTGTTAAAAAAAAAAAAAAAACTCATTACTGTACCTGTTAAAAATAATATTCAGAATCATGGAATTTTATACAGTCAGGGAAACATAAAGAGTATATAGCTAGTTAAGTTATTAGGAGACACCTTGTTTCCTAGTGTGGTGTTCTCTTCTTTAAAATATAAATGTTCCCTGGGAGTAGGTTTCTTGGGGAGGTTTTCTGGAGACAGCCTTAGTTTCAGTTCCAAGTAATAATCACCTCAAACACACCCAGGAGTTAAAAGCCAGTCCTTTATTGTGTCCTTCAAAGTTCTGAGCTTCAGTCCCTAGTTCCCTCCAAATGTCTCAGCCAGCACAAAGGTGGAATATTGAATGAATCTGTCTCTGCCTCCAAGAGTGGGCTTCTGTGTCTGGCTCTGAGAGCTTCTTGCTTATATGCTGTACACTGAGTACACAGAATCATTATATCACTGGGAAACCATTATTTGTTGTAGAGTTTAATCAATTCTAAACTAGATTTAAACATTGTCTTCTCAATTCCACTTAGTACCTTGTTTCAAGTTCTGGCCCATAACATCTCCTCGTAGGATCAGATCAATCATACTGAACCATGCTAAATTAGATAATTATTGTCTCTATCAATTTTAATGACTTAACACTTTGTAAAGATTCCAACATCCTAGTGCTAAGGTCAGCAAGTAGATTGCATTTTGAGCTAAGCATAACAATAATCCTTTGCAATCACCCTCTGAATCACCTCAGCCACAGTAAAATCCAAAAAATTATGGTCATGAATCCCTTATGTGAAACAATCTTGTCACATTGCTGCTGTTAGCTCTTCTTGTCAGGGATAGAGCTCACTTCACTATGTAACTATAGATATGAGTATTGGGATCTTCCTATACTAAAGCTAGGTGCCACCATCAGGGATGTGACTATAGAACCTGTGTCCTTGTTTTCAAACTATTTCCTTCATTTTGATATTAAACTTCTGTTTGATTCCTGACTCTCCTGTCTCTAGCCTGTTTTGTTTGTCTCTGATCACCCACAGGTTACAAGGTAGCATTGGACACAGAACTGGGCCATTGGACCTTCCAATACCAGTGGGAATTGATTTGACACACCAGACACTTATTTCACCAGTCCAAATTTGTCTCATTTGGTGAGTTTTGTGCCCTTGTCTTTGCCCTAATCTTCGAGCTCCAGGTTATTTGAGCTCAGTATTCTTTGTGAGGAAAACTCCAGACTTCCTTCTGTGACCCAGCTCGTCCTTGTTCTCTTTGGTAAGGATATTCTTTCTTAACTGCAAACCTCTGTTAATTGGCCTCTCTCTGCAATTCTGTAAAATTCCAACTGTGTGCTTAACTGCTTGCCTTGGTAACTTAGAAGAGTAAATTTTGAGAAAGCAATAGGATTAGGTTGTTTTCTCTAAGAAGTATATAGATGTATATGATTGCTTTCCAAAATTTATCATGGAAATTCAGTCTTTGAGTATGTTTTAGTAATAAATTCTAAAAATTGGATTAAGGATTTGTTAATTAAGGATTAAGGAAGTTGTACATAAATTGTATTGATAAGGATAATGGAAATGAAATTATTTTCTCATTTTTAACATATCTGTGTGTCTGAAAAATTTAAAAGCTGAAGAATAGGCCATAAATGAGCTTCCTAAGAAAAAAAGCCAGACATATTTACAAATGAATTACATCAAGCATTTAAAGATCAACTAATTCAAATATTAAATACATTATTTGGAACAATAAGCAAAGGATGAATCCTACCAAACTTATTTTATGAAATAAATGGCTAAAACCAGGAAGAATATAGAGAGACACACAAAATTATACATCAATTTCATTAATGAATATGCATACAAAAATCCTAAACAAAATACTTGCTAAAAGATTACAATAGTATATTACAATGATTATACATTATTGCTGATTGGGATTTATACCAGGAATGTATGAAGGGTTTAACATAAGGAAAACAATTCACATAATTAATTACACAGGTACAGATGAATTTCTTCTTAAATTGATAAAAAACATGCTTATCTGAAACTACAAGCAAGCATTATTTGTTGCAAGACCATGTGTGAATAAACAGTGCCCACTGTCAACAATGTTATTCAATATTGTATTCAAAATTCTAACAGCAAAAGAGAATAAAAATAAATAGAAGGAATCAAAGTTGGGAATGAGATAATGAAATGATCTATTTCTAGAGACAATCAAAAAATAATTGGAGAAAACCTTTTTCCAATTGTTTGAACCTCTACCCGAGGGACTGAGAAACAAAACTATCTCTATGTGCTATTTAGAGATCCTTAACCTTGGATCTATATTATATTGACCAGAAAATCACATTTATATGGGAGTTTATTTATACAACAAATTTTCTCACAATTGTCAGGCCATATACCTTTTAAGGCCCCCCCACAAGATTCTTCTGACTACTCCCACAGCTGTCAAACTTGTGTTATAGATTCCTGGATCATCTAAAGAAAGTTCCTGCTCCTTCATAAACAGCAGCAACCCATAAGGGTCTCAAGGTTCACTTGTATGTACCTAGAAGTAGTAGACATCTAGGTGACCCAGCTGTTCTAAGATTCAGTAAGAAGACTGAGTATGTTGTGCAAGCTTCCCCCTCTCACTTCACCTTTTCAGCCCCTAGCTCCCTCTGAATGTCTCCAGCCTGCACAAAAGTGGAATATGGAATGAATCTGTCTCTGCCTCTGAGAGTGGGCTTCTGTCTGGGCTTTTGTGTTTGGCCCTGAGAGCTTCTTGCTTATATACTGTACACTGAGTACACACCAATCATTATATCACTGGGAAACCATTATTTGTTGTAGGATTAAATCAATTCTAAACCAGATTTAAACATTGTCTCCTCAATTCCATTTAGTAGTTTGTTTCAAGTTCTGGCCCATAACATCTCCTTGTAGGATCAGATCAATCATACTGAACCATGCTAAATTAGATAATTATTGTTTCTATCAATTATAATGACTTGACACTTTGTAAAAATTCCAATATCCTAGTGCTAAGGATCAGTAAGTAGGTTGCATTTTGAGCTAAGCATAACAACAATCCTTTGCAATCACCCTCTGAATCACCTCAGCCACAGCACAATCCAAAAAATTGTTTGTGGTCCTGTACCCTTTTGTACCCAGCCATCAAGGT
The DNA here is from genome assembly GCF_016432865.1 of Antechinus flavipes. Classification (NCBI taxonomy): domain Eukaryota; kingdom Metazoa; phylum Chordata; class Mammalia; order Dasyuromorphia; family Dasyuridae; genus Antechinus; species Antechinus flavipes. The sequence goes on along the minus strand of NC_067398.1, from coordinate 73,419,633 downwards.
CCTAATTCCTGTGGATGTTGGCATTTTCTGCCTCTACATTTTGCACATAGCCCCCACCTCATTTTCTGCATATAAAATATTTTGATTTACACCTGCCTCTCCTTGATTCCTCATAACGGTAGGGCTTCTTTCAGAGCCTCTTTGGACAAAAGGGGGAAATGTTAACATAATAAGAGACATTTTGTTGCTTAGAACTAAGGGCCAGAAAACAGAGTGTATCCTGAGCTTAGCATAACAACAAACCTTTATACTCACTTTCTGGATGATCTCAGTCACAGCAACAATTTCCCAGAAGTTTTTCTGGTCACGAAACTCTGGTATAAATTAAATTTGTCACATTTTTGCTGTTACCTCTCACTGTCAGGTCTGGATCTCTTATGTAACTAAAGGTATGAGTATTGAGATCTCCTCACACTAAAATGACCTTGCCACTGGGATGGGGTTCCAGCATATGTTTCTTTGCTTGCTAGTCATTTCTTTCCCTCTGATATTAAACGTCTGTTTGATTCCTGAATGTCTTGTTTCTAAACCTGCTTTCTTCATCTCTGGCCACCTACGGGTTGAAGACTGGTTCAGTGCAGTTGACAAGCTCAATAAATTCACTTTATATGTTAAATGATATAACTAAGCCTAGAAAGTTCCCAGCTGTAATAGCAACTGAGAGTGAGAGCCAGGTTTTCAGTATTCTTTCTAATATTATACTTCTAGATATTTGTAGGGCATTGTTATTGTTGTTGCTACTGCTACTATTTTTTGTTATTGTTGTTTTGGATAGCTTTAAGATATTAACAAATAAATATTCTTTTCCCCTTTGAGATATATTTCATAAATTGATCCTTTATAGGATGACAGATTAATAACTGCAAGGGGACACAGAAGTCATCTTGTTCAATACATTTTTCTTACAAATGTGGAAACTAATTCCATCAAAATTAAAATTACTTGTCCAAAACAATTCTGGTAATATGTAGCATAAACAGGAATAAAACCTGTCTTTTGATTCCAAATCCAGGAAGTGGTTCCACTTTACTACATTGCCTAGCTTACATGACATATGAATACATTTGTGCATGGTAATCCTTTCTTCCGAATGTTTTTATGCCTTCTGTTGCCTACTGAGTAAAATTTATACTCTATTAAATCAAGGTGAATGTGGTACTAATGAAAAGGTATGATGTTTAAATGTTTAACAACAAGGTCATAAACATATATACATACGCTATATATATGCATATGTATATACATATACATATGTCTATAAAATGTATACATGTACACTTACACCTATATTTTACATATATTCATATATGTATACACACACTTTTAAGTTTAACCTGCATTTTTAACATATCCTCCTTCACTTTCTTAATTCTGGACAATCAGCAAAGTAATACAACAATCCTTCATTTGTACTGTTTATCAATAACTGAGGTTTAAATGTTCACATTGCAAATTTAACAATTGGCTTTCACGAACTGGCTTAAGTTGATTCCAGTACAGTTCTGAGCTTACTCATACTATTTAATTAGTTTAATTCATGCTACTTAAAGGATCATGGGATCATACATTTGGAATAGAAATGAAACTTAGAGCTCTTTGAATTCAATCTTCTAATATCATATGAAGAGACTAAGGCACAAAGTAATTAAATGAGTTGTTCAAAAGTGTTCATTACCTACATTCTCTTCCACCAAAATTGAACTATTCACCCTTCTATACACATACATATATATGTACATCCACATATATATATATATATATATATATATGTGTGTGTGTGTGTGTGTGTGTGTGTGTGTGTGTGTGTCCTTCATTTTATTATCTATATGATTCTATTCATTTTCCTTAGGTTAGTCCCCAAAGAGTTTCTCTTCTCTATACCTACTACTTTTTGAATTTGAATTTTTTTTTGAATTCCTATTCATCCACTGAAATAAAGTTCAATTCGCATCTTCTTCAGAAAATATCCCTAGTGGTGATGATCTTGTATCCTCGGACATCAAATGGCAAGTTGATACCCATATTACAATTGTGTCATTTTGCATTTAGCTATTTGTGCATATGTCAAGTGCTTTTTAAATTTTAAGCACCTTGAGGAGAGTGACTGTAAAAGTTACAAAAACTGCTTGTTCTCCTCCCCTCCCAGAATTTAACACAATGCAAGGAACCAGAAATTACTTTAAAGTTTGTCTGTTTGGATTGTTGGATATACTGTGAAACTTGGCAGTATAACTTGTCCTTGCAGAATGCCTAGGCTTACTCATCTCCAGTTATTCTTTTCAAAGTAACTGGCATAATTCGTGGGCATTAGGATGAAACAGACATTTGTACCCTTACCTACACAGATAATAAAGAACATCCTTTTTATATGCAGGAGTGAGATTTGGTTGAAGTCAGGGAAAGAGGCAGAGGAAAAATAATCTAATTCACAGGAAACATAATCACCATGAAGAATACTATCTTATTTTCTTTCAGAAACCTTGTTGCTATCTTAAAAAGTGCTTGTATAAGGCCAGGCAACTCATTAAAATTCATAAGGGCTTAACTTACCTGACTCTGTCACCAATAATCAAGCTCTTTTTATCTGTCACCCTTGCCACAATCTCATTTTCACATGAAATAGGTTACTTTTGAAGGTGGCCAATATGAAAATGATGTCAATTTGATTTCTCTATCCTCTGCTAATCTCATTCTTTGTCAATCACACTTCTGTGTTTTGCCTCCAATAACCCTATTGATGTTCTTACTTAGCTTCACTTTTCTTGCTTTTATCTTCTAAGGATTCTTTCTCCCCAGCTGACAAATGACTTAGATTACCATGTTCTAATAAACAAATGAGGCATCCCATATGGCATGGCTCCAAATAGCTCCTTGGCATAATCAATAAGAGAAAATAAAATTTGCTTTTCTTGTGTATATGTTTGTATAATTTTCTTATTTCTGTGTGTATTGTTTCCTAAAATATTAGTAAGCTTATTTTTTCTAGGCATTATCCATATTTTTTATTTTATTTGCTTTTGTCATGGGTGAGTGGGGGGGGGGGAATTTTACAAAATGAGAAAATAATTGTGGTGCCTTAAGTTAAACATAAGTATTCTTCCTTGAGCTGAAATCTTGTAACTTTCCATATTTCAACAAGCGAGAATAGATAACAGGAAGGTGTTCATTGGGTTGAATTCATGGTGCATTTTAAAATTCAACTTTAATTAATTTTGCTGGAAGTTTTACCTCCTTCACTTTTTCAGAGTATTGCGAATCTTAGAGGTGGAACTAAGAATGTAAATTCTGTGATGGCAAGGACAGATTTTATTGTCTCTTTCTATCCTAACATAGCCCATTGCCAGCAAAATTTTAATAAGCTGCTGGAAATTTAAAAAAAAAGTAACCTAAAGAAATGTTTCTTACATTTGCTATTACAAAAATAATGATTAAATTATCTCTAATTTTCTTTTATGGGCTTTGCATGCCTCTATTTTTAAAACTAACTTTGTGTGCCCCAATGAAGAAAATTCATGTAATTGGCATAATAACAATTCTTTTTTTTTTTGGTTAAGGCAATTGGGGTTAAGTGACTTGTGACTTGCCCAGGGTCACACAGCTAAAATGTATTAAATGTCTGAGACCAAATTTGAACTGAGGTCCTCCTGACTTCAGGTCTGGTGCTCTATCCACTGAGCCACTTAGCTGCCCTAATAGCTTAATTCTTAAATCTTTCTCCTGAGATTAAGGAAAAATAAAAGACTGAGGCATTTGATTTCACCTGGATTTTTATTTTTTATTTATTTATTATTTTTTTAAATAACTTTTTATTGACAGAACCCATGCCAGGGTAATTTTTTACAACATTATCCCTTGAACTCACTTCTGTTCCGATTTTTCCCCTCCCTCCCTCCAACCCCTCCCCCAGATGGCAAGCAGTCCTATACTTGTTAAATAGGTTACAGTATATCCTAGATACAATATATGTGTGCAGAACCAAACAGTTCTCTTGTTGCACAGGGAGAATTGGATTCAGAAAATATACATAACCTGGCAAGAAAAACAAAAATGCAAACAGTTTATATTCATTTCCCAATGTTCTTTCTTTGGGTGTAGCTGCTTCTGTCCATCCTTGATCAATTCAAACTGAATTACTCTCTTTATCGAAGAGATCCACTTCCATCAGAATACATCCTCAAACAGTATCGTTGTTGAGGTATATAATGATCTCCTGGTTCTGCTCATTTCACTCAGCATCAGTTCATGTAAGTCTCGCCAGTCCTCTCTGTATTCATCCCGCTGGTCATTCCTTACAGAACAATAATATTCCATAACATTCATATACCACAATTTACTTAACCATTCTCCAATTGATGGGCATCCATTAATTTTCCAGTTTCTAGCTACTACGAACAGGGCCACACATTTTGGCACATACAGGTCCCTTTCCCTTCTTTACTATCGCTTTGGGGTATAAGCCCAGTAGAAACACTGCTGGATCAAAGGGTATGCACAGTTTGATAACTTTTTGAGCATAGTTCCAAATTGCTCTCCAGAATGGTTGGATTCATTCACAACTCCACCAACAATGTATCAGTGTCCCTGTTTTTCCACATTCCCTCTAAAATTCCGCATTATCTTTCCCTGTCATTCTAGCCAATCTGACATTACCTGGATTTTTTTAACCTGGTTTCCTATTTTCTTATTCATGTGAGCAATTAAAATGAAATTATAAGGGTAACTGAGTGAGCAAAAGAGTATTGAAAATCCACATTGATAATGCAAGTATTATATTTTATTTCCAATAGCTTAATAAGTCATACATTTAGAAAAAGCCAGCCATTTGTCTTTGTGTCAAGAAAGTTATGTTGAAACTAGTATTTATTTGTTTTTAATTATGTCTTTCCTTAAGTTGATAAGATAGGCATTATTGAAGACATAATTTGGGGTGAGGATTTGGAAAAAATATGTAGAGGGCTGCAGATAGTGGGGGAATTCTGGATAAGCTATAAGATACTTCTGCCCAGAGGGAACCTGCTGACAATGTCTGTTTCAGCTCCCCATATCCCTTTGGTGCTTCTCACTCTTCCTTAAAAGTCAAGGAGGGCATGACCACCTGTGTTCTACTTGAAGCAAGGGATACTTACAGTAAAGAGGAATTTACATATAAATAGCAGAATACTTATAGTTAATACTTGAACAGTGTGCTGTATTGATGTGATGATGTAATGCTCAGTGTGCTATAGAGATGTAATCATACTAAGGTGTTTAGGGGCTGAGAGGATTTCAAATAATTGGACTCTACCTTTGACCATCCTTGTGGTTCTCCTGCCTTCTTCACTACTCCATCAAGACCAAGGACTCCAGAGAGCTAGTCTGATGATATATTTTGGCACCCCAGCATGGGGGCACTAGAAAGCATAGTATATTTTGGCACCCAACTAAAAATATATTTAGAATTTCCTTTAATCATTAGGCTTGTTAACCAGCTGTTACATTACTTTTTTTCCAAGAAAAAATGCATTTCCATTATCTCTTGGTAATTTTTTCTTCTTTTCTAATGATAAAATTATAATTGATCTTTAATTGTTTTATGTGGAAATTAAGGAAAGTAAAAATAATATGTACATTATTGTGATTAAAATTTTATTTTGTTGAAGTCTACAGTAATAGATATTGGGTAAATATTCTAAACCTTCCTCAAACCTAAACTTCATTTTAATCTTCACAAAACTGTCTTTTTTTAAACTCTAATTTCATATTGAAGAAACAAAAACAATAGTAATCATTTTAAAAAAAACTGCTAAAATGTATATCTAATGAGTGACATTTTTCAAACCAAAGTTGGAAAATTTGAATAATAATAATGTAAACATTTCTTGTTATTATTAAGAAAAATGTAGGGAAGGACAACATATGCTTTTGTAGAACTATTCAGACTCAGGCTAAAAAAAAGGCAGAATTTGATGACATTTTCAAGGGATCTATCAAAAGTTTTAGAATAATGCCAATATTTCTCAATAAACCAAAAAAAAAAAAAAAAACTTTAAGAAGGTAGCTTTTGCATTTCATTTTATCTATAACATTCTGTGAGCCTTTGCTGAATTTATCAGAAGAGATAAGTTAGAAGCAAGCATCTGGTAGAGGAGGTTAGCTGAGCCTGCATGTTAAAGATGGTTATCATTTATGCCATCCAGTTGCCGGAGGTATTTAAATCAGTTTTGCTCTGCCATGAGAGTACTTGGGCCCCTCATTATATTAACCCTACTGTTATAAAATTCCTAAGCAAAGTACGAAAGGGAGGATATTTAGATGACTATTTAAAGTTTCAGTACTTTCAATTGACTTATCTGTGGTGGTCTGAGCTTTTGCCCTTCTTCATTCACTGATATGTTTTGAATGCCTTTTCCAATGATTTTTTGAAAAGCAATGCTCGATCTAACATATATTTGTTTCCTTTGTAACCTTACATGGGATATGCTTGAGCAGTATACTCCTTTGGAGCTAAGGCATGAAATACATTCAGGAGAAGTGAGAGGGCTGAACGATAATGCTGTGTCCTGTGCATTTGTCTTCAAAGGTATGTATCTGATCTTTCATGTTTGAACATAATTCCCATCAATTGAAAAAAATTGCTCAGTAGTAATCTTTATTGCTTGCTAATGCAACAAGTGTCTAGGCATGTATGTGTTTGTATTATTAGACATTAAGATGTTACTTTGCTTAAAATATATTGGATCATTTGCCAATGGGGTGGGAGGAGGAGAGGAAACATTAGGACACAGGGTTTTGTAGGGGTGAATGTCAAAAATTATCCATGGATATATTTTGAAAATAAAAAAGTTATACTTAAAAATATGTTACTTCTCAATCCCACATCATGTATTATCATCTAATTTTTTCCAAGATCTCACTAGACTATAACAATACAATTTTTAAGAGCAATAGATTCCTCTGTGATTATTTCAAGGCTTTATGTTAAATAATATTATTGAACATTGAAAACATTTAAAGAAATAAATTGATTTATACTTAGTAGACACACATGCAACACATAACAGAAGGGAAAGAATATGAGTTATTTTATCAGTGAAGAAGTTCAAGACAGAGAAAACTCCTAGAGACGAGACGATCTTGGGAAGAAGAGAAGGATTTGGGGTATAAAACTGAATCTGGATGACTACATCCGAAAGACAAGAACACTGATTAAAAATGTCAACTGAAAGTCTTTTGTACCATGACAGAGGACTCTATCATTCGTTATATCCTATTCAACATTTTATTGGTGACTTCTATGAAGACACCAAATCTGCTGGTTACATAAAACTGGGGAGGAAAGAGCTACAATATGTTGAATTATAGAATAACAATTCAAGATGAACTGGGGGAAAGCTAGAGTTATGGTTTAAGCCAATAAGATGAAATTCAAAGAAAAATAAATGTAAAATTAATTGTGCATGGTCATAATAGGGGAGATATGATTTGTTAACAAGCAACAGACAGAAAGGAGATTCTGTGAAATACAGATTTAAACAATGCAGGAAATAAAGACTCAATTTCATAAACATGCTCCAAATCATTTGTAATTATATAAGTGCAAATTAAAAGTTATAAGGTTCTATATCATACCTGTCAGGTTAGCAAAGTTGACAAAATATGGAAAATCATATATGAAGAGGGCTGTAGGAAAATAGGCATATAAGTATATTGTTTATCAAGTTGGGCCCAATCATTCTAGGTAGTAATTTGGAGTCAGTCATCCTCGTAAAGTTATCAAACTACATGCCCTTTAACCTAGCATTGCCACGACTAAGCCTATAACATAGAAAGAAATGACCCATAGATACAAAAATATTTAGAGCAACTTTTTATTGTAAAGGCAAAAAAAACAGAAACTAAAAGGTATACATGAATTGGAGAATGATAAAAATTATTATATGTGTTGGAATCCTTACTAACTGCTAAGTAATTAGAGTTGATCTAATCTTACAAGAAGTTGTTTTGGCCAGAACCTGAAACAAGGTACTAAGTAGAACTAATCAAGACAAGGCTTGTGTTCCCACCTTTACTCATTGGACTCCACAAGTATGCTAGCTTCACAAAGTACACTTTCTAACTTCAAGAGAGTTCACACCTCCCTTAAAGTCATTGGGCCAGAGAGCACTATGGGAGAAAACCCATAATCCCATTCTCTCAGAAGAGGCAGATAAAAAGCCAGCGATGAAGGATCTAGGGCAGAATACATATTTTCCTCTTGGCTGGCTGATCGCGCTAGACTCGAGAGAAACGACTCTGCTGCAGAGAACACTTTTGGGATTTCAGTGGAGCTACGCCAGAAGCCCTCTCTCCGCGGCAAGTTGGTGCTGGGCTCCCCAGAAGGAGATAAGAGAGATCTTCCATCTCTGTTGGAGGCAGAAGAAGGCAGAGGCAGAGGCTGAAGGACAGAACCTTTGGATTTGGAGACATCCGAAGGGCTCTAAGCCTCTAAACCGGCTGTCCTCTGAGAACAAACTCCAACATTTGAACTCTTAACATTTGGCGCCCAAGCGTGGGAACCAAGGACCCTACTTTCACTGAAGAAGTCTCCAGTGACCAGGAACTGAGTGAGTACAACCTTTTTTGGCTGAAATGGGACAGATCCTAGGTAAAGATTCTCCATCCCCCACCCCAACCCCAGACCCACCCAAGAGTGGTGCTATAGAAAGCCTGCTTAAGCTGATAGAAGATCAAGGGCTACTTGTAACTTGGGGACAGACAGCTAGACTTCTGGCTACATTAAAACGCACCTCCCCTTGGTTCTTAGAGGAAAAGCAAATCTCTCTAAAAAACTGGGCATTGGTTGGTCAACAGATGTCTGCATATAACAATGAAAACGGTCCTCGTTCAGTTTCCATTGCAGTGTTCTATTTATACAATACAATACAGATGGCCTTAAAATACCAGGATATCCAAAGGGGGAAGCCTGAGATAAAGGAGGAAGACAAAGAACAGATTAATGGCCATATCCCCACAGGGCAGGGAGACTTAAGTGAGGCTCAAGGGTGGGGTGAATCTGAGGCAGCCTCAGCCCCACCTGAGGAGCAGGTAATTGACTCTCCTCTATCAACTCCACCCTCCGGGATGGAGGGAGGAGGGGTAGTGGGGGGGGCAGTGACAGCACCAGCACCTCCCCCCCAGCATCTAGCACCTTCCCCCCAGCATCCAGCACCTCCTCCCCAGCATCCAGCACCTCCCCCCCGGCATCCAGCACCTCCCCCCCAGCATCCAGCTGCTCCTTTGAGTAGATTGCAAAAGGGACTAATTAAGGCCAGAGAAGAAGGGAAAAATGTATTAGAATTTCAACACCACATTTTTCCTGTAATTCAACAGTTTAATTCTTCAGGTCAAGAAAGTAGAAGATACTCACCTTTTGATATAGAAATCCTCAAAGACCTGAAAAAAGCTTGCACTCTTTATGGGGCTACATCAGCTTATGTTAAGATGCTATTGCAAAATTTGTCTTTTGAAATCTTGACCCCTAATGACTGGAAATCGATAGCAAAAATATGCCTAGAACCTGGACAGAACTACTTGTGGCTTTCTGAATATAGTGAGCTCTGTAGGATACAAGCCCAACAAAATATTCAAAGTGGAGTTCATACTGCAATCACCTGTGACCTACTAACAGGTACAGGTCCTTATGCAGATGTCGCAGCACAAATTGGTTATTCTGTAGCAGCATATCAGCAAATTGCTGATAATGCTATCAAAGCGTGGGCTTCTCTTCACAATAAAGACGACAAAGGGGGGCCTTCACAAAAATAACACAAGGGCCAAATGAACCCTTCGCTGACTTTGTGGGACGCTTGCAGACAGCTATCATAAGAACAAATGGAGAAAATGCAATAACAGACATCTTGATAAGGCAACTTGCTAAGGAAAATGCTAATGAGGTTTGCAGAAGAATTATACTAGGACTGCGCAAGGATGCTCCATTAGAGGAACTCATAAGACGCTGTGCCACAGTGGACACAGGTGCCTTTTATAGCCAGGCTATGATGCAGACTTCCCAAAATCCAAACATGAGAAGACAGAATCCCTCTTGGCAAGGGACTTCCAGAGAGACTCGTAGATGCTTTCAGTGTGGAAAAGTAGGACATCTGAAAGCTCAATGTTGGTATAGAGATAGAATGGGAAGACAAGGTGGGAGAACAAGACCCCAAACCCCATGTCCAAAATGCAACAGAGGCTTCCATTGGGCCTCAGAATGCAGACAGATTCAGGGAAACGGGATGAGGGGCCCAGCCCCAGGGCCCAAGGCAAAAAACACTTGGGGCATGATGGCAGCCAATGGTGCACCCAGAGAGTGCCTAGAAGTCCAGTACCCAGACATGACCAATCAGCCAGAAAGCCATATGATGGGAGAAGGGGATTACACAGTCAACCAGCCAGGAAGCAACCTGATGGCAGAAGGGAATTACAATTGGGGAGAATAGAGCTGTATGCAGCTGGGACAACTGAGATACCCCCTGGAGAGGTGAAATCTGTTCCTCTCCAGCCTATGGATCCCTTACCTCCAGGCACAGTAGGCTTGACCATTTCACCTCCTTGTATGTACAAAACAGTGTCCATCCACACACTGATGTGGGAAACTGGGGAATGTGTAGATAATATCCCAGTCACTAATACAGGTAGACAATGTGTGACTTATCACCCAGGAGACGTAGTAGCATCAGGGTTACTCATACAGAATCCTAATAAGCAGCCTCGTGATAGTCACCCAGGTTCTGACTCCAGACCACAAAAACCAGAAATATACTGGACAGCAGCAGTAACGGCTGACCGACCTATGCTCACTATCTATATAAATGGCCTACCATTGGAAGGATTGGTAGACACAGGTGCGGATCGTACAGTTATTAGAAGTGCCAGTTGGCCCAGTCACTGGCCAAAGATTAAAGCAGATACCTATATGTCTGGAGTAGGAGGATCAATAGCAGCTGAAGTTAGTGCTGCCCCTATGAGATGGACTTTTGAAGGCAAAACAGGAGTTTTTACTCCTTTTATAGTTGAAAAAATCCCCATCAATCTGTGGGGAAGAGACGTTTTACAACAATTGGGGTTAAAAATGAGTACTTCGGTTTTTTAAGCAGGGCTGCTGTTGAAGGCCTGCCAACACTTTCACCTATTCCTATCCAATGGAAAACTGATACACCAGTGTGGATAGAACAGTGGCCCTTAAGTAGCGATAAAATTCAGGCCTTATTAGATATAGTACAGGAGCAGCTTGAACAAGGGCATTTACAACCTTCTCTAAGTCCTTGGAATTCACCAGTGTTCGTTGTAAAAAAGAAATCAGGAAAATGGAGGATGCTCACTGATTTAAGAAAAGTGAACGAACAGATGGAAACTATGGGAACTCTTCAGCCTGGACTTCCATCTCCTACTCAGCTTCCTAGAGAATGGCCTCTTTGGGTTATAGACATCAAGGATTGTTTCTATTCCATTCCTCTGGATAAGGAGGATATGAAGAGATTTGCCTTTTCGGTGCCCAGTGTCAATTTAGCTGAGCCTTATAAAAGATATGAATGGACGGTTTTGCCACAGGGTATGAAGAACAGCCCCACTATGTGTCAAATGTATGTTGCTGCTGCTCTTGCTCCAATAAGAAAAGCATTTCCAAAAGTTATGCTATTACACTATATGGATGATATATTGGGATGTGCATCGGAGGAACAAATTCTAGAAGCATGTCTACAAAAAACCATAGAAACACTAAGATACTACAAACTTCATATCGCTACAGAAAAAATTCAAAGACATGCTCCTTTTCAATATTTAGGATATGAAATATATCCTAAGGCACTTACACTACAAAAACTGTCTTTAAGAACAGAGAGGTTGAACACCTTAAATGATTTCCAAAAATTAATAGGAGATATCCAATGGATGCGTCCAGTATTAGGTTTAACTACCAATCAATTGCAACCCCTATATGACATTTTAAGGGGAGACACTGCTTTAAATTCACCACGCCGGCTTACAAAAGAAGCTCAAGAGACCTTGAGAGAAGTTGAACTGGCTTTGTCCAATGTAGTTGAGAGAGTAACTCAAAAACCCTTGGAAATATCGGTTTTTGCTACGAAAGAAGCACCCACAGCAGTCCTTCATCAAGGAGACAATGTGATAGAGTGGGTGAACCTCCCAGCACAACCAGAACAAAGCCTTACGCCTTACCCAGTGCTTGTGGCTAGAATTCTATTAAAGGCCATTAAGCGAGCAGTACAATTATCTGGGACAAGACCTGACAAGATATATACCTTCTACACAAATGCACAAATTAATGTATGCTGTGAAACCATCCCAGAGTGGCAGATTTTATTGGCCATGGCTCCAAATTTTGCACATGGATCTCCATTAAAGATAACCAGACTACTGCATAATTGGCAATGGATTTTTGAGGAGAAGGTTTCTAAGGTTCCTCTTGAAGGACCAACCATTTTTACAGATGCAGCCAAACAAAATATTTGTGCTGTATACTCTCATGATCTAACTGTAAAAAGAGTAGTCAGAACTCCTTTTCAGTCCACTCAACAGAACGAATTATATGCGATCATGCTAGCTCTCACTTATTACCCAGGCGACATAAATATAATATCTGATTCAGCCTATTCAGTAGGTGTGGTACAAAGAATTGCCACAGCCCAAATAAAATTTGCAGCTTCTAATATATATCAGCTCTTTAAGGAACTTCAAGAGCAAGTGAGAAAGCATCCAGGAAAGATTTATATCCTGCATGTCCATTCACATAGTGGACTTCCAGGTCCTATTTTTGATGGAAATTCAAAGGCAGATAGCCTTTTAACTATGTTGGCCAGTACGCCTTTATTTCAGGAGGCCCAGGAATCCCATTCTAAATACCATCAGGCTGCTCGAGCTTTGCGTTTACAGTTTGGGATTACAAAAGAAGAAGCTAGGAGCATAGTGAAAAGCTGTACAGCTTGCCTTCCCTTCCACGCTCCTACACTGCCTCCAGGGAAGAACCCTCGTGGTTTGAGACCCAATGAAATCTGGCAAATGGATGTGACTCATTATAAATCTTTTGGTCGTCTGTCTTTTATCCACGTTGTGGTAGACACCTTTTCAGGATTCACTTTTGCCATACCAGCAGCAAAAGAGACAGCCCGAGTGGTCACTGAATTCCTCATTCAAGCATTCGCAATTATGGGTGTGCCACAAGAAATAAAAACAGATAATGGACCGGCATATACCTCCAAACATTTTGAACACTTTTGTGCACAATATAAGATTCTACACACTACTGGCATACCCTTCAATCCTCAAGGTCAAGCAATAGTAGAAAGAAGAAACAGAGACATTAAGACACTCCTCCAAAAACAAAAGAAAGGAGGAGCCACGGGTAACCCTAGAGAACTTCTAAATTTAGTTCTCTATACCATTAATTTTTTAATCTTTGATAAAGATGCACTGGCTCCAGCAGACAGGTTTTATAACCCACCAGAAGAGCAGTGTCCAGTGCGAGCAGCTCCACTATCTTTAGATAATCGCCAGGTGATGTGGAGAGACCCAGAAAGTGGTGAATGGAAGGGACCAGATAGACTAACTGCTTGGGGGAGAGGATTTGCTTGCATCTCTACAGGTGGAGAAGGAATCAGATGGGTGCCTACGAGCCGCATTCGCCTTGTCCATCGCAGAAAGATGGAGCAGACCCTTGAAACAAAGGAGAAGACCCAAGAAATATCGGGTGGTTCTGTTGCTGATTGTGCTCATAAGAATTATTAGATTCCTGGCACATGAACTAATGGACAATGGAATCCTATTGGACTGTTTCTAGGACTTATGGACATGTGTAAATTTTCAGATTGATTCTTGTTATTTGTTACATTACTACTAGCCTGTGTTATATTGCTATGTGCTCATGTAAATTATGTATAATGCCTCCCATATTGATGGATTTATGTATACCATGTATATCTGTTACAAAGTTCTGGCCCATATTGATGGATTTATGTGTACCCCCTCAGAAACCCCCTATGTTTTAAAACAAAAGAAAGGGGGAGATGTTGGAATCCTTACTAACTGCTAAGTAATTAGAGTTGATCTAATCTTACAAGAAGTTGTTTTGGCCAGAACCTGAAACAAGGTACTAAGTAGAACTAATCAAGACAAGGCTTGTGTTCCCACCTTTACTCATTGGACTCCACAAGTATGCTAGCTTCACAAAGTACACTTTCTAACTTCAAGAGAGTTCACACCTCCCTTAAAGTCATTGGGCCAGAGAGCACTATGGGAGAAAACCCATAATCCCATTCTCTCAGAAGAGGCAGATAAAAAGCCAGCGATGAAGGATCTAGGGCAGAATACATATTTTCCTCTTGGCTGGCTGATCGCGCTAGACTCGAGAGAAACGACTCTGCTGCAGAGAACACTTTTGGGATTTCAGTGGAGCTACGCCAGAAGCCCTCTCTCCGCGGCAAGTTGGTGCTGGGCTCCCCAGAAGGAGATAAGAGAGATCTTCCATCTCTGTTGGAGGCAGAAGAAGGCAGAGGCAGAGGCTGAAGGACAGAACCTTTGGATTTGGAGACATCCGAAGGGCTCTAAGCCTCTAAACCGGCTGTCCTCTGAGAACAAACTCCAACATTTGAACTCTTAACATATATGGATACAATTAGTATTATTGTACTATAAGAAACAACAAGGAAGATAATTTTAGAGAAACCTGAAAGATATGGTTGAATTGGTACAGTTAGTAGGAACAGAAAAACAATTTACACTATAGTAACCATTTAGAATAAATAATTTTGAAAGATTTTAAGAATTCTGATTTATGCAATGGTCAAGTATGTCTCTAGAGAACTAATGAAGAATGCTACCCATCTTTTGACAGAAAAGTGATGAATTATATATTCAGAATGTGATACTTATTTTGGGATATGGTTAATATAAGGAATTGTCTTGCTTGCTTATTCATATTTGTTACAAGAGCTTGGTTTTCTTTTTTTTTTTTTTGAGGGCATAGATGTATGATGATGAAACAAATTTTTATATCTTAAAAATAAATTTAATTAAGATAATAAATTATTTAGTAGATAAGGTATGCAGAATGAAAAACGAAATTATCCATTGTGCTTTGCATTATCTTAATATATTTGCAATAGTCTAATAACGTACATTTCATTCTTAGTATGCAACCAGAATGCATCCAAAAAAAGCAATTGAAATAATGTTATTGAAATCATGTGATATTAATATGCGAGTATATCTTACATTATATTAGGCAATACATTTGATATAGACAATCAATAAAACAATCAATATGATTACTTACTATTTGACACTTCTGGAAGCTGAGGGTGGAAATACAAAAATAGTACAATGGTATGAAAGGAATTTGCATTCTACTGATTAAAACATGTAAATATTTAAATAACTACAAAATTTTATGCAAATTAAATGTCAATTTGTGTGTATACATATATATGTGTGTGTGTATATATAGACTTTGAATGCATATGAATGCAGCTAGAAAGATCAGAGAAAATCTTATGTAGGAAGTTGTAATTAATCTGAATTTTGGAGAAAGTTAAAATACTAAGTGGTGTAGAAGGATATATATTTTAAACATGATGGATAACTTATGCAAAAATGCTGAAGTGAGGAATTAAATTTGTGAGAAACAAGGAGTAGGACAGTTTAGTTGATTGTACATTTTGTGAAGAGAAGTCACATACAATAAATCTAAAAAGGTAAGCTAGCAGTAGATTTATCAAAGAGCTTTAAATAGCAAAACAAAGAATTTCAGAGTTCCCATTTTATCAATCATAGCTGTGTTTTAAGTACACAAAATATCTGAATTTGCAAGGATAGATGATGACATTGACATGAAAGGTAATACTTAAATCTAATTTCCCTGAGAAGCTCCCCAACACAGATATATAAATTTTCCATTTGAAGCAATTATCAATAAAACCAAAGGGAAACAGCATTAACTTCTTCTGTTCAGTACAAGAATGCAAACAAAGTCTTTTAGGAGATTTTAGTCATTCTGGCTGAAGCCAAGTCATTGTTGTTTGACCTTCATTCTCAAAGTGGAATATGACATCAGGGAGTATTACCATGACGTGCAAGTGAGTTGGATTTGATTGAGGGTGGGCTATGCAAAGCCACTAGCCTCACTTTCTCTTCCAGAGCCATCTGGGTGCAGTAGTTAGATATGTAGATGACTGGATATAGCCCAATATGTGGTGGGACATGTTGGCCTTTTAAAGTTAAGATCTTTAATAAACTCATTCAGTGATTAAGGGTAAATAAGATTCAAAATTTATTTTCTTTTTTAACTGGACCTAAATCAGGCAGAATCTGAATCCTGCTCTATCTCAGATAAAATGGAGAGTGAAAATATTGGGATATACCATACCTTGTCAAAGTCACAAGGATGCAAAGCCAACTCCCCTTGGGGAACTACCCAGAGAAACTAAAAGGCAGAGACCCTGATCAGTCCATTCTTGAGGGCTTTCTTTAAACTAGGATTGCATGTGATATTTAGGACTGCATCAAGGGATAAAAGAGAATTAGTTGAGGTGCAAGATTCATGAGACATTCAGGAGCCCTCAGACCAGCAAAACCTCTCAGAGTTGTTGGGGCTTCAGTAGAGAAGAAAAGCAAATCCTAGTTGTTGATTGTGGTAGGAAATAAAAGAAATGTAGTTAGGGCCTATATCTATACACATTTTTGATACCAGGAGATAGAAGGAGAAGGTAAGGACTTCAAGAGAAGTTGGGAGCCTGATATATCAAAGACTAGGTGGTTGGAAGATAATAGGAAGATGGGCAAGGAATAGATTACTTCTGGAATTATGACAAAGAAACTACAGTGACATATATACTATACTGGAGCCCGGGATAAGTAAGACCTATCTTTCCCATCTAATAAGATAGAATGGGAAGGGGAAACTTTGAGCATGGCACAAAGTCTCAAAAAAGTATCTGAAGCTTGAGATATGGGCAACCAGGAAAATATCTCAAATACAATAAGGAAATTCTGTGGGTTACAGAACAAAAATGCCTGGAAAAAAGGGGCAGGTGGAAAGTGAAATTAAACTTATGGAAAAAATGTTGAAAAGAGAATAAGTAGCTTAGGGCATGAGGAAAAAAAATGAGTGAAGTAGTAGATTTCTATCTTTTTTCGTTAGCTACTTCATAGTTTATTCATTTCAGCATGATGTGTTAACATTTATAACAGTATGTGTCCAAGACATTTATTATTTTTTCATATTCTTTTTAAGAATTTTTAAAATTCTTTTTATTTTTAAAATATATGCATAGGTAGTTTTCAGCATTCACCTTTGCAAAACCTTGTGTTCCATTTTTTTTCTCTTTCCCTTCCTTTATCCCTTCTTTTACATGGCAAATAATCCAATATATTTTAAACATGTGCAATTCTCCTATACATATTTCCACAATTATCATGTTGCATAAGAAAAATCAAATCAAAAAGAAAGAAAATGAGAAAGAAAAGAAAAAGTAAGCAAAGAACAAGAAAAAAGGTGAAAACACTATGTTGTGTCTTCACAATCTTCTTTCTGGATGTAGATGGCTGTCTCCATCACAAGTCTATTGGATTGGCTCAAATTACCTCATTGTTGAAAAGAGCCAAGTCCATCAGAATTGATCACTGCACTGAGCCCCATACCTTCCCCTATCTGATTGAGACAGACCTTTCTTGAAATTCTTCCAAAATATCTTCTGTTGAAAATTTGTTACACTCCAAATATTTGTGGGTTTTGTCACTCCAAACCCCATTCAGAGGCTTGATCTATTGTTGATTCTGAGGAAAGCCAGGTAAAGCTCAGACAAAGACTTGTCTATTCTACTCCATCTTAGCTCCAAAAAAAGTCCTCAAAAAAAAAAAAAGAAATACATTAAAGTGATAAGAAGAAAAAGATAAAACAATATTCTAGAAAGCCAGATACTATATAATATGAAAATAGATGTTTAAAAGAATAGAGATCTTTAAAGCTCTCTAGTCTAAGAGCCAGAGCTGGAAATAATGTTTGAAATGAAAGTATGGGAGACAAAAGAAAGCATGAAAGTTAAATACATTTGAGCAATTAGAAGGAACTTAAATGATTTTTCAGTGTATCCATTCCAATAAAGATAGGAAACATATGTCCTTTCAGATTTCCAGAGTTTTCAAATGTCATAAAGTGAGTTAAGACAGATAAGTTCAAGACCTGAATGGATTTTTGAACTGAAGTTGGTTTTATGTAATGCAAATGGCAGAGTAATAGGAAGAAATACTGCCAAGCTCTACTAACATAATTCTTCTAAAAGATATAGAAAAGGCACTAAAACTGATCCTAATAAGGAAATTTAAGAAAAACAAAAGTGGGTAATATTTCCAAGCCAGATTACCATAGGAATATCAACAGAGGAGTCTGTAGACATTATGAACAGGATCTGCCCAGAACATTCCAGTGCAAAGGAGCTGAAAGAAGTCAAAATTGTGCATCAGGGCAAGAAGGGGGCCCTAGTCTATGCCAGAGCACACTGACCTCATGCAAAATGTCAGAACATGTGCCAGCTAGAAGTTATCAGTCACAATCAAGTAGCAGATCACAGATCCAAGGAGGTAATTCTTGTATAGGGGTACTATTTTTGTATGAGGAGTGCATAGGCTCTAGACAATAGATTTAACATGGAATACATTCAGAAACCAATGGTCACTGCTACTGCATAACTGTGAAACAGAGTGACATCTTGGTTACTAGCATCTGGGAAAGTTTGAAATCTAAAATAGATTATCTTGATCAGGAATACCAAACCAAAGAAGAGCCTGAAGTTCTGTGACTTTGAGCCTTTAGGGTATACTGGATGACTAAAAATGAATGAGACCAGCATTAGTATATTGCATTTTCCAACCAGAAGAAAGTCAATAGGAGTACTGTTCTGACCAATGCCAAGTCAAGAATTTGCAAAGTTCAGATCAGGAAGACAGACATGAGACTTTTCCTTATATCTGACTACTATAGGAGCACTGAAAGATTACAGATTCCAACTCCTTGTATAAAACACTACTCCTGGAATAATATAATTCTATATTACAAAAAAAGGAAAGAAGAAGACAAAGAGAGGCCTAAATATACACTTCTAGAAGTGCACAGAGCCTGGTCTTACCATAAATTCCAAAGTCAGGAAGTAAATTAGAAGAATGGGTAGACAACATCTTCATAATTAATAATAGCAAATATAGATTCCATTATAAATAGGCATTATGTTTATTGGGATGCTCAGATAAAAATCTTGAAGAACAGAATGACTCCAACACATTTTTAAAGCAAAGCTTCAAAGAAAAACACAGTTTGGCAAAAGTCGAATTAGAATTCCTGAAAGAGATAAAGTATTCCCCCACAAAAAAGTCCTAAGATTGATTTTTAAAATCAGATGAGAATTTTACAGTGAAAAAAATAAGAAAGCATGAATATCATTAGGAAAAATTTGCAAAGAGAATGAATAGGTTATGAAAACAAAAGATACAAAACCTTACTCAATAGGGAAAAACTCCTTGAAATTCAAAATGGATCAAATATAAAATAATAATATCATGACACAATGAATAATGTGAAAATAAAATGAAATATATATGAAAGTAGAAGTAAATGTAAAAAATCCTTTAGAAAAAATATCTGATCTAAAAGATAGTTTAAAGAGGGATTTAGCATGTAACATCAATCTACCAGAAAGCCATGACCAAAAGAAAAACTAGATACCATTCTAAAACTGTTGAGCTGTCTAAGAATCAGAAGGATATGTATAACTAGAAAGATTCCTCTAGTCAAAATCTGAAAGAAATCCCCAAATCCTAGAAATACAAAAGCCAAAATCTAGAAACTTGAATTGAAAGAAAATATTACACTTAGAAATAATTTAAATAAGAGCCACAGTCTACTTCAAACACAAAAATTACCATTTACTATAAAACCATCATCATGAACAACAGAGAGTTTGGGATATGGCATTTGAGAAAGTAAAGAATGTAAATTTACAACTAAAAGTAAGCCAACCAGCAAGACAGAATATAATTCTACAGGGGAAATTTTAAAAATGAAATTAAAGAAAAAGTAGTTGCTACAGTGGGTAGAGTGCTGGATACTGAATCAGGAAAACTCATTTTCCTAAGTTCAAATCTATCCTCAGATACTTAACAGCTGTATGCCCTTAACACTGTTTGTCTCAGTATTATCTATAAAATAATCAGGTGAAAGTAATATCAAGCCACACAAAATAGGACCACAAAAAGTTGGACATAACTGAAATCTTCTGAACAGCAACAACAAATGAATTAAGGGCTTCCTAGCATTCTTCATGAAAAGTTTGAGATGAGCAGACAATTTGAAATATAAGACAGGCACCAAGAGAAATACTGAAAAATGCAAACATGGCTGAATATTGATAAAGGACTAAGCAAGAGGAAACTCCTTTCATTCTTACATAGGGAAAAATACATATTGGTTTTATGTGAAGAAATAAAAAGGAAAACAAAAAGGAAGAAATAAACAAGAAAGGATAGATATATAATATTGCTCAAAATTAGGATTCAACAGGAGTATAGAGAAATAGGTAGATAGACTAGAAGTAGCAGGGAAGAACTTCACTCATATGAACTTGGAAAAGAGATGTGTCAAACATACATACACACATACATACATGCATACATATATATGTATATGCATATATAGAAACAGACAAAAAGAGGTTATTGTAGAAATGTGTTAAATTCAAAAGAAAAATTTGCAAAGATGTGGGATGGGAAAAGGTGATTTCAGAAAGTAAGTACAGTTGAGAGAGGTGACAGTCACAAGCAAAATAAAATTCAGTGCCAGAAAATAGATCCCATATCATTTATCTGGAATTAGTACCTAAATTTAAATCCAACATTTGACAATATACATATGACCGTGAGAAAGCCACTGTACTTACCTCAGTCTAATTTTCATCATCCTTAAAATGAGAAGATTTAACTAATTAGTCTCTGAAATCCTTTTTAGTCCTGGATTTAGGAGGCTGTGCCCTAAATTGCATAGCATCCAAGTACCTTAAATGAAAAGCTAATTGATTAAAGGGAGACATATATAGTGATATTATAATGATTGAGTAATGCAATGTACTCTTATGAAATCTAGAAAAATCTAACAAATAAACAAAAAAAGACATCCAAGATATGAGTAGGATTTTAGAAAAGTTCAATATGGTAGGTCATTGGCAATTAGGGAATATGAATTAAAAGGAGCAGGTATATTTCTGCTTAATATATCACCTTTACAAAAAATAGCTATACCCTAGGACAGACAAATTGAGGAAAAAACCCAATAATGTGACCTTTACTGACCATGATGCCAAAATATAATATAATGAAAATTTGAGGACAGGATTTAAAATGAAATGGAAATTAAATAATATAAATTTTTGGGTTTGGGTTAGTATGCAGAATAAAGGAACAATAGTCAAAGAAAATATCAGCAATATACCACAATGAACTGAAATTTTGAAGATTCATCAAAAGCTGACATTACGGGGAAAAGTATTTTCATTCCTAAAAAATAAAAGAATTAATCAATGAATTTAGCATGCAACTAAAATAAGTATAGAAAACAACAAATCCAAAAGTATTAAATAAACAAAATCCAGAAATTACCAAAATCTAAAAGATACATTATTTAAAAACAAAAAGAAAAAACAACAATGAAATAGAGATACCTATTCTGTAGAAAAGAAAATTTGCTTTGGACTTTCAAGCAGTATTAAAATTTTTAAATCTTACAAAGAAAGATAAACTAGAGTTCTCATTTATTTCTGAAAAGAGAATCAGAGCAAATGAATAAAATTACAGGAAAGAAAATTTTCACCCTATAAAATAATGTTCTCACAGTTGGAATAGGCTTCTTTGTGAATAAGCAAACTCCAGGAAATGAGCATGTTTTTGTTTTGTTCTATTGTTGTTGTGAAGTGTCAGATGGGGGAATAGGGATTTTTTGAAAGATATTATAAAGGTGAAATTGACAGACACTGGAAATACCTTAGGGAGAGTGAGAGATAAAGTGGAATCCAGGATGACTCTTAGAAAATTCTAAAGGTATATAAGAAATTGGATGTCTAGAGTGCCTTTCAATTTATTCAATTCTATGACTACATATAACTTCATAGAGACCATATAACATGTAATTTGAAAGCTAGCAATATAGCAAAACCATGAAATAAGCTTCATTTAGGGAGATTCTTCACTATTGATGATTAGATTCACAATATTTCAATTCCCCTAAGAGACTCACTGGTGGAAAAATAGAAATTTCTACCAATAATTTAAAAAAAATTCTCCCAATAATGAAAACATATTTTTAAGAAGAGAGACATTTTATATTTAATCATCAAATTGGATAATTCCGATCACAACAAATGTTAGGAAATGTGATAAATTCTGTTTGATATGTGATAAATGATGTTTGATTATGGATTAAATTAATTGGAAATCTGTTAATGCTAATCCTCATGTTATACTGTACTAACCATACCAGAGAAGAGCAAGAGTTATTCAGAATAGTCATTGTGCCTAATCATTTAATCTATGTACCATTTTGTTTTTGGGAGCAGATTGGTGAATTAGTGGATAGGACATTGGACATAGAGTCAGAAACAGCTAAGTTTCAATATGCCTTTAGACACTTACTAGGTATGAGATCCTGGTCAAATCATTTAACCCCTATTTCCCTCAATTTTCTTATCTTTGAAATAAGAGTTGTAAAATCATCTATCTCCTGTGGTGGTTTTGAGTATCAAAAAGGAAAATTGAAAGTGCTTGACACAACATAAAAAGTATTATATAAACATTACAAGGCAATTAGGTGGTCCAGTGGATAGAATAACAAGTCTCAAGTCAGGAAGACTAATCTTTCTGAATTCAAATCTGGCCTCAGACAATTGTTAACTGTGTAATCCTGAGTGAGTCATGTAACCCATTTTGTTTTCTTCATTTATAAAATAATCTGGAGAAGGAAATGCCAAATTATTCCAGTATCCATGCCAAAAAAATCTCAAAATGAAGTCAGAAAGAATTGGTTGTAATTGAAAAGCAACTAAATAATACAATATAAATGTTAGCTATTAATATTATTATTATTATTTATGTTATTATTATTGTAGATTATACAGGGGTTCTGATCAATTGCTGTGGTCTCCATTGAAATATTTTGCCAAGTTTTACCTTTTGATATCTGCCCTTTATTACAGAGAAAAAACCAACTCATTTTTTTCCTGTTTTATGAGAAGATAAGAAGTGACCTGTATAGTGTTATTCTAGCTATTATATGAGCTTAAAATGATGTCCTTCCAAAATTTTCACCTGTAAAATGAACCATTTGTTCCCTTTAAGGTCCTGTTTATCCTTAAAAGTTTACATTTTTTTTTACATTAATGACATTTCACAAAAATCTATTTCTCTCCCTATCTCATCTCAGTACTTCTTTATTATGGTAAGTACTTTTTTAAGTTAAGTCATTGGTAATATTATATTTGATCACAACTTCATTTTATCAGTTTGATTTGGTTTAACATAGTAAAGTGATTCATCTCTCCTCTACTTAGCTCCAAATAATGCAAGCACATACCCAATTATATGCAAGATTGAAGTTAAACAAAACAAAATCTTTTTTATTAAATAGATAAGGTAAACTTAGCTCCAGAAATATGGCCTTGGAAGCATTATGTGGGATGGGTAGAAGGAAGTGTTTGTTTGCTTGTTTTATCTCCATTTAATAGAGATCAGATTTTTCTCATTCTAAACTAATTTCTTCCTGATAGATCTTTCGTTTTATGCAGGTTTTAGGGAATGGGCCAAGGTACAGCCTTTTGTCCTAGCAAGAGGGAACATACCTTAGAGCAAAGCTTTTTAAACTTGAACCCATTCTTAAAATAAACCCATATTGGGTAACCTAACTGGGTATGATAGTCGCAAAAAGTTTGGCAATGGTAGAAGGTATTAAAATATTCCCCTAAAATTTAATTCTTAAAGTAAAAATAAGTAAGGCTATGCATTTCATTAATATGCAAATTTTCTTTTGTCTTTGTTAAAAATAAAATTTTATGTCTACCAAATTTTTTTTCAAATAAATTTCTTTATGATTTTTTAATCACTAAATGTTTGATTTGTATACCTTTTTGGTAAGCCTTTAAGCCTTCCTTCCTTCCCTCCCTCCCTCTCTGTTTTTCCTTCTTTTTTTCCTTCCTTCATTCCCCCCTTTGTTCATTTTCTCCTTTTCTTCCTTCTTTTCCTTCCCTCCTTCCCTCCATCCTTCTTTCCCTAGTTCCTTTCTTTCTTTTTCATTTCTTCCTTTCTTTCTTCCTCCAAAATCTCAAGAAAGGAATTAATATCCAAAGAGGTGATATGTTTTAGCTAGGTTTACATATGTACCCAGTAGCCAAGAAAGAATCCAAATTCAGAGTCTCTGGTTCTCAAACCTAATATTTTTCTTACCACTTTTCAGAGAGTAAAGGCAGTTGAAAGGTGATAAGTCTCAAGACCACTGTTATAGCGTAGGAAAATGCAAGCATAAGGAAATTGTTGGGAAGGATATTTCTGATGAGGATATCACAGTGTAATCAGGTCTTCCTTGAACAGGGAGAAACATTATGTCTATCTATCTATCTCTATTCCTGTAGATAGATATCATTGTCTATCTTTATCAATAAATAGATATAGATAAACACATAAGAAAACATCTATAGAAAGCAAAGTAGCAAAATAAATATTTTCTGACTTTATTTTGTATTTCATTGGTCATAAAACAAGAGTGTTCACAAATATAACAAAATGAAAAGGAAATGAGCTATGACAACTCTATTCATCTTATAATACATAGAAATCAATTTATATGCCATTAAACAAATGAAGACTGTAATGATGCAAATTAAGTACCCTAGAGAATGGTGACCTCATTTAAAATATGATTTTAACTTATAGAAACAAATCATTGAAAAAATTCAATGTAAATAGTACTTTCTCTCTTTATCAGAGAACTAGAGGCCTTGGTACATTGAATAGTGAATTGTTTAATTTCTACTTTTTGGAAAGAAAATATCACTTGTGATTTCCTAGGATTGAAATAACCAAATCTAAACTCATCAGGTATAAAAAGCCAGAATATAAAAGTGACAGACTAGCTGTTTATGTTATTTGATGATTTGATTTGCAATATGTACATTGTCCCAAGAGTTTTTATTATATTCATATGCTTAAGTACTAGCAACTAAGTCCTCCTGTCAAGAGGCATTAGGCCTAATAGATTTTTTGCCTCTGGGAGCAGGCTTAAGCACTTTACATGTGTAGTTATTCCTTTCTTTTTAAAAAGAAGTGATCTAATGGGATTTGGAACATCTATAAATCAATTCTAACTATGAAACCATCAGAGCACAAGCAGTGAGCCTAGACCATAGTTCAGACATTGACAAATTGCTTCATCTTTCTCAATATTATTGAATTTGATAATTTTAGTGGGGAAAAAAAGTTTTGATGGCCATCAAAATACCAATTTGATCATCTTACCTCATTGAAATGATGAAAAAAATAAATAGAATACGAGAATTCAAAGAAACTCCAAAGAAATCTAAGTTCAAATTATATTTGGAAAAGCAAGTGTGCTTCAAAGGAAATGCTCTTAGATCTATCTATCTATCTTCTGAAGTCAAAGAGAACAGTTCAGATATCTGTTCCATATGATATCATCTCAAAAACTAGAAGGCAATTATACCTTTTTTTTTTTTCTTTTCTCTTCTCTGAGATAATTTTCCCCGTTTTTTTTTTTTTTCAACGTATACTCCCATTATTAATTTGTGGTCCTTCACCATCCTAAATAAAATCCTTGAGATTCCAGTATGAAACAAAGGAAAGAGCATGGTTCCTGGATGTACAGAAGTGGATTTCAAATTCTGACTCTACTACCACATCTGTGAACTTGAACAAGTCATTTTACTTTCCTAGGTTTTCATAGCAATAGAATAAGGAAGAAGGATTATTTGACTCCCAACAGACTGATTCCATCTCAAAATCCATAGTCAAATTGACAGGCTTTAGTTTATCAATTTCCTTCATAAAATGTGGTCCAAATTGTTAATACATAATTCCAGAAATGGCCTAAACAGGATAGAATACACAAGGACTGTCATTTTCCTATAGTGCTATACTATAAGTAATCCTTTATGTAGTCTTGGATTATATTGGCTTTCTTGGTTGCAGTTTCACAGTTTTTATTTATAAGGAGTTACTAAAAATGCCATGTATTTTAGAATTGCTACCTACCCAAGCCTCTACATCTTATATATTTGAAGCTGATTTTTTAAAAAATGAAATAAAACAAAACCAAACCTTGGAGTTAAACAGCAAGAGTAAGTATAATTTATTCCCATTAAATCTGATTTTAGCAGATTTGGTGCAATATTTAAGCTAATCATAAAATCCTTTTGCATTCTGATTCATATTCTATGAGAGAATTGAATAGGAGGAATTCTTTACAATATGAAATCAAACTTTTAATGACCACACTTTGAGACAGTGAGTAAATCATTTTTGGGTCCACTTGAACAAAATAAAATTTCTTTATATTTTCTTCTACATTAGCAACAACAACCACACCACCACCAACAACAAGCACTTGATAGCACTCATTGTATCATCCTATTGCTATTCAGTTTTGTCCAAATATTCATGACCCTATTTGACATCTTCTAGGCAGAGATATTGGAGTGGTTTGTTCTTTCCCTCTTTAGTTTACTTTATACATGAGAAAATTCAGGCAAACAAGATTAAGTAACTTGCACAGGATCAAACATCTAGTAAACGTCTGAGATTAGATTTCAGTTCATATACCAACAAAAGGTTGAAATAGGTTCATGATTTAGAAATAAGGAGTCATACTATAAGCAAATCAGAAGGAAAAAGAATAATCTACCTCTCAGATGTGTGGAGAAGGAAGGAATTTCTGGCCAAAGAAGAACCAGAGTACATTACAGAATGCAAAATGGATAATTTTGATTATGTTAAATTAAAAGGTTTTGTATAAACAAAACCAATGCAGACAAGGTTACAAAAGAAACAGTAACCTAGGACAAATTTTATATTCAAAGGTTCTGATAAAGGCCTCATTTCTATAATATATAATTGAATGAAATTTATAAGAATATAAGTCATTCTCCAATTGATACATGGTCAAAGGATATAAACAGACAGTTTTCAGATGAAAAGATTAAAGCCATTTCTAATCATATGATAAAATGCTCTAAATCAATATTGCTCACAGAAATGAAAATTAGGACAACTCTGAGGTATCACTCAACACCTCTCAGACTAGCTAAGATGATAGAAGAGATAATGATGAATGTTAGAGAAGATGTGAGAAAACTGGGACACTAATACATTGTTGGTGGTATTGTGAATTGATCCAACCATTCTGGAGAGCAACTTGAAACTATGCCCAATAGGCTATCAAACTGTGCATACACTTTGATCCAGCAGTTTTTCTAATGGACTTGCATCCCAAAGAGATCTAAAAAGGGGGAAAGTGACTCAATGTGCAAAATGTGCAATGTGCAAAAATGTTTGTGATATTCCTATTTGTAATGGCAATGAATTGGAAACTGAATGGATGCCCATCAGCTGGATAACAGTGGAATAAGTTATGGTATATAAATGTTTTGGAATATTCTTGTTTTGTAAGAAATGACCAGTAGGATGATTTTAGAAAGGCCTAGAAAATCTTAAATGACGTGAGTAGAACCAAGAGAACATTCTATAAAACAGCAAGAAGTTTATATGGTGATCAATTCTGATGGGCATGACTCTTTTCAACAATGAAGTTTTTCAGGCCAGTTCCAATGGTTTTGTGATGGAGAGACCCATCAGCTGGCAGAGAGAGGACTGTGGGGACTGAGTATAGATGACAAAGTAGTATTTTCATTTTTCTAGTAGTTGTTTGCTTGGACCTTATTTTTTTGACCTTTTTTTTTTTTTCATGCAGCATGCTAATTGTGGAAATATATATATATATATATATATATATATATATATATTATATATATATATATATATATGTGTGTGTGTGTGTGTGTGTGTGTGTGTGTATGTGTGTGTGTGTGTGTGTGTGTGTGTGTGTGTGTATGAATTGCACATATTTAACATATATTGGATTGTTTGCCATGTAGGAGAGGGAGAGAAGGGAAGGATAAAAAAATTGCAACAAAAGGTTTTGCAAGGATACATGTTGAAAACTATATATGCAGATGTTTTTAAAAATAAAAGGCTTTATAAAAAAGAAAATAGCTAATTTTAAGGCTAAATAAAAAATAACATATTCCAAATTTTTTTCCAGGAATAGATATCTTATTCCTTTGCTTATATATTGATGCTACACACACACACACACACACACACACACACACACACACACACATATATTGAATGCTTGTCCTTCTGAAACACTTTCAAGTATTGATTTTCATTTTATTTTTTTAATGATGTGTTTTGTGAATACTAATACAACACTTTAATTGTTCATATAGTATGCCCTCAGTCTTGCTCCATGATCAGCTCACCTTCATTCCAGGCAGCATATCTTCACTGACATATTTTATGTTCTTACTTAGGTATAGGTCCTTGTTAATAATATTGATTCATTTAATTATTTTTAGGTTTAGATGAAGATCTCCTCTATATTGCATGAATGGTCTATGGTGGATTTATAGAAAGATAATGATAAGAATTTCACAGAAGCATGTGCAGTAAATAAAACTGAGAAAAGAACTAATGTGATCAGACCAATTATCTGTTGACTTAAGAAAATACAAGTAATATAAAATGTCAACTACCTGAAAAAATTAAGTAGTTTATTAGTTTTTATGATGAACAAAGGCAAGAAGTACTTAATTTGGCTAAATTTTTCATTTGCTAGCTTTTATCAATGGACATAACTTTTATATTATTTTAAAAATTCAATCATGGGTACTATACAGTAAGAATTCTTCTAGACCAAGCAAGAGATATAAAATGGATCTTTCTCTTTCAATTTTGTCCTTTTGAAACCTGGATGATAAATCTGTCAAAGTTATTCATAACATAATATTGTGATTTCTGGAAATGTATGTTCTTAACATTTATTTGCAAATAGTAATGTGATTAGTTGCTATGGTCTATAACTGCCCAACTAAGGAAAAAAGAGATTAATTTAAATTTTCAGGGTTTTACAAGTAAATGGACCACAAATGAAGCTTGTATAAATGTATATACACATGTATATACACATATATGCATATATATATATATATAGAGAGAGAGAGAGAGAGAGAGAGAGAAAGAGAGAGAGAGAAAGAGAGAGAGAGAGAGAGAGAGAGAGAGAGAGAGAGAGAGAGAGAGAGAGAAGGAAGAAAGAGAGATGAGAGGTGAGTATGGATTGTTTTTGGCAAAGTTCAAAGTAATTTTAATGACCCCAAAAGCTCCCTGAACAATGTTTATCTTTTTAATGTCAATGTTCTTATTATGATGTTATATAGCTATGAGTCATGGAACATTACAACATTAGGAGAATTATTAATAAGGATCATCTAGAGAGCAATAGAGAGAGTCATGAGAAATGTGAGCAGGCTACAAAGTATAATAAACAAGAAATAAATGGTCAGAAAATAAGGTAGTTCAGTCATATGGCAAAAGTAAGAGATCACAATTGACAAGTTGTATGCTTCAGTAGTAATCTCTTAAAGTTAATGTAAAACAAGGGAAGTTTATAGTATATTGTGTGGAACACTCAGTGATAACTTTATTGGAAGATGTGGATAAGATTGGTAATGCTTAGGCATGCAGGAATAGTTAATCATTGGGATCACTTGAGTAAGTGGCCAAACTGATGAGATGATCATCAATTGATTTGAGTAGATAAGATTGTGCTTGACCAATATCATGAAAAAGAGAACAGGCAGACACACAGACACACACAAACATATACAGAATAGCTTATCTGAGTACATAGTGGTAAATGCACAATAGTAAATAAAGTTGATGTATTATTCCTTAGTCAATCAGCCAAAAAAGATCTATTACTGAACATCAACTCAATAAAGTACTATGGCGCAAATTAACTGTCTTCATCATTTTTATCTAGTAAATTATTTTTGTATATAAGGTAATTTTTATACCTTTCAAAGGCAACTTAAAGGAAAATAATGTACATACATTGACCATAAACATGGTGTTACAAGAAATCATCTTCCAGAGGCTACCAGTTTCTTTGTTCAAATATAAATGACAACCTAACATAGCTTGTTAGGTATTACTAGACTATCTCTTTCATTCAGAATGTTGTTATGAGAGTCACATTTAGATTTTCAAATTCTTAGACTATATATTTGCCAAAAAAATAAAAAATAAAAAAATGATGGCTCTAAACCTCCTAAGATAACTTTGTGGTTAACAGATAGATTTCTTTTGTAAGTCCCATGCCTTAAAATTAACTCACTCTAGCTCTCATTGATTGGCTAATAGGTCCCAGGACAAGTCCCTTGGGCCTTATTTCTGGTTTGGCCAGAAACTCTGAGGGTCTCCCCTCCCAAACTGCATATTTTTGACTGAGTAAAAGATATCATTCTTTGCCTCCATTCTTACCTAGTCTTAATTACTGGATGGGCATTGCCTCAGGCAAATTGAGACCTGTTAAAGATCTTAGCTTCAAAAAGCCATTCATATCTCACACCTTATACCAAATAAGGTCAAAATGGATACATGATTTGGGTATAAAGGATAATACCATAAACACATTCGGAGAACAAGGAATGATTTACTTATCAGATTTTTGGAAAAAGGAGGAATTTATGACCAAAGAACTAGAAGATATTATGAAAGACAAAAGGGACAATTCCGATTACATTAAATTAAAAAGTTTTTGCACAAATAAAACCAACTGAAGCAAGATAACAGGGAAGTACAAAGATGGGGAAAATTTTTATAGCCAGTATTTCAGATAAAAGTCTCATTTCTAAAATATGTAAAGATCTGTGTTAAATTTAGAAGAATGCAAGTCATTCCCCAGTTGATAAATGGTCAAAGGATATGAAAAATTTTCAGATGACAAAATAAAAGTTATTTATAGTTATATGAAAAAATAATTTATATCACTATTCATTAGTGAAATGCAAATTAAATCAACTGTGAGGTACCACCTTATACCTCTCAATTTGGATAAGATGACAGGAAAAGAGAATGCTAAATGTTGGAGGGAATGTGGGGAAATCAGGACACTAATGCATTTTTGTGGAGTTGCAAAAGGATCCAACATTCTGGATAGCAATCTGGAACTATGCCTGTTATACCACAGTTCTCTTTAACTGTCCTGACTCAGTTTCCTTGTACAAGTTTTCCTTGTCCCAGTCTCCCTAATTACTCCCCTAAGCTGTAAATCTCCCTCTGGTCCATGAAGGCTGAGGACCAATTAGTCTAAGGTTATAAATTGTTAGCCCAAGCAAGATAAACAAGAGAGTAGACCTCCTGATTATCTTTTGTCCTTGAGAATTTACAACATCCCTCTAAAATATTCCAAGATATTTCACTAACATCTTTATCTCTGGGTATTCAAGACATCCTGTCTCTGGGTTCCTTTTTGATTCATAGCCTTTTCCAACTGGGCTTCCCGCTCTTTCCTACTCTTTCCTTCTTCTTTGTCTCTAAAAGGTATATAAAGGTTAGAGATTCTCCATTCATTGCTGGAGAATGGCGGCTGATGGTGGATGCTGGACACTGGATTCTTTGAGATGACAGTCTCCTCCAGACCTGGGACCAACATGAATTCCTTGGTCCCAGTATATCTTTATTTCTGTCTGACTGGATAATTTGAGATGAGAGTCCTGTCCAGTCAATCTTACTCTCCCATTAATAAAATATTAAAAACTCTCTAATCTTTCTCCTGTCTCAGTTTCTCTGGCATTACATGCCCAAAGGATATAAAACTCTCTGCATAGCTTTTGATCCAAAAGTGCCATTAGTGTCTGTATCCCTAGGGAATGATAAAGTAGGGAAAATAATTCACATATGCAAAAATGTTTGTAGCAGCTTTTTTTGTGATAGCAAAGAATTAGAAAAGGAGGTGATGTCCATCAATTGGGTAATGGCTGAGTGAGTTGTGGTATATGAAGATAAGGGAATATTATCATTCTATAAAAAATGATGAACAAACTGACTATAGAAAGTCCTGGAAAGATTCACATGAACTGATGGTGAACAAAACAAGCAGAATCAGAAATACATTGTACACAATAATGGCAAGAATTTGAGATAATCAATTAGGAAAAACTTGATTCTTTCATGTAGTTCATTGATCCAAAGCAATCCCCACAAACTTTGGACAGAAAATGCCATCTTTATCCAGAAAAAGCAGGCACGTGATTTTCAAAGTTCATACTGGCATTTAATAGCAGAATAATACCACATAGTTTTAATGATGCTCATTTTGTGATATGTTTAAAGGTTGAGAATAAAAGGTTATCTTTACCAGTATTTTTATTTTCATAAAATTCTCTTTGATAGTTTGGCTTGCTTGAGATTCAACACACATTTTTATTATTTATTCATTTCTTTGAATAAGTATCTTAAGTTTGTTGATTACTATTACAGAAAACATATGCTTTAAAATAATCACTTCTTTTGTTCAAAATAGTAAGTTAGTCAGTTGAGAAATATTTACTAAAGGAGCTGGCAGACTTAGTTTAGACACCTCTTCTGCCATTCTTTCATTTTTTAATGGTAGTTATTTTCCTCGTAGAATTTGCAAATCATCCTTTTCCTCCCAATTCTTCTATATTTTTGGATAAAATTTATGGCAACATGATATCCATGTATGACTTTCTACCCATTAAAATGTAAGTTTCAAAAGGGCAGGCAAAATCTCTTATAAAATTTTATTAATTATCTCAACCTGCCCTTGACTCATTTCCCAGAACTTGAAAGGTAGAAGAATAATCATTTTTATAGATCATACTTTGGGTCAGACATTATGATTAATGCAATAAAGCCTTTTTACACTAGGATCTTAACTCTTTATGAGACTGAACTACCTTCTATCTGAATCCTATTTATAAAATGACAAACATCCAAATAGCTACAATAGTCTTTCTGCTTAAGGACTTCCAGAAACTTACTACATTCTTAATTAGTCCATCACCATAAATAGCTCTAATTTTTAGTATTATATACCCGTGTTAACTAAAATCTGCAATCCTGTAATGTTTATACTTAGTTGTTCTTAGAGTCCAAATGAAAGAACTATTCTCCCTCCAACTTCTGTTTCTTATAGCATCATCAAGATTCTATTATAGATCTAAACCAACTCCAGAGGTCATAGCTGATTTGTTATAAGATAATCTTTAAGATCAGTGTGACTTAAGAATAGTATCAGGGAAAGGAAAAAAAGATCTAATATAAACCAATCACCCTTTGACAAACTTGAGAACTATTTTGGGCTGAGAGACTCTAGTTCCAATTAGCTTCAAAATTTCATTACATTAGGGGCTAAGAGATTAAAATAAAGAAATAATTACATTTCAATAAAGTTGATTTTCTTTGTAATCCAGTGTACTTTGGAAATTTTTCTTCTGACAGTAGATGATTTCACTTGCAATGTTCTTCTCTAAAATATGGTGTGCAGGTTTCTTAGGGGGCTTCTGGAAGAAGCCTTAGTTTCAGTTCAATGTAATAATCACCTCAAATTCAGACAGGAGTTAAAGTCCAAATCCATTATTGTGTCCTTCAAGTCTTGAGCTTCAGACCCTAGCTCCCTCCAAATGTCTCCAGCCACCACAAAGGTGGAATATGGAATGAATCTGTCTCTACCTCCAAAAAATTGTTATTCAAATTTTTATGGCTGTAAAATCTCTGCAGTCATAAGAAATTGTCCAAAAGAGGAAAACTAGATTCCTCAGTCTTCTTGGCTTGACAAATAAGCTAATTTTCCTCACTGACAGTTATTTTAACATTTGTCTTTTAAGGTGACTGAATCAACTGAGATTTTTTTGCCCATGTCACATGATTTTAAACCAGTTAAAACCTCTCAGTCTGATTCTGCTGAAATATCGTTCAACCAGACTCCTATCAGCGTTTCCTGATTGACTTGTGGCTCCTGCTGAGTGATAGCTTGATTATGGCTGTACGTTCTTTGTCACTAAAGCTGACTTTATCTCTTCTTCCTGTACTGTTTTTTTTCCTCACTTCAAGTTTGCATTTTTAGGTTGAGAGTTTTTGCATTAAAATCTGGATTTGAATTTCCACTTAGAACCTGCAGTGATCACTGAGAAGTTATATGTAATACTTCTAGAGCTGCAAGACCCATTACCGACAACTTTCTCAGCTAGAGACTTGCTGCCAAACCGTGTTTTGCTAATGAGTAAATGGTTAGATAAGCAGAGTGGCTGGCACATTGTAAGTGAGTAATATTTTATTGATTAATTGATTGAGGTTGTTGTTCTTATTGTTTTTGAAAAATAATCATATCATTAATAGTATTTTAATTATTCTGTAGAGGCTCTAAACAAAGGAGATAGCTGTCAGACTTGAAAATTCGCATTATATATGATAAAATGCATGCATAAGGGGATTTAATAGTAGAGTAGACATTGTATGTTTTAGTCTAGTTTTAATTTTTTTCTTTTACCTAAGGAGAAAAGTTTTAAACCTCAAAAAATCATAGATTATCAAGAACAATAGACAGTGTTTGTATAATACATTAAGATGTGTGTAATGCTTTATGTATCTTTTTTCTCACAACAATCCAATGAAGTAGAGTGTATTATTATCTCCATTTTACACTTTATGAAATTGATTCTGAGAAAGGCTAAATATCTTATTCAGCATTATATGATTATTAAGAAAAAAGAAAGGATTTAATCTCACTTTTTCCTATTTCAGTTATAGCATTGCATACTGTTATTGCAAGCTTTTCTACTGGATGAAGCAGACAGGTAATTTTTTTTAGATATTTGAAGGGCTCAAATATTTAAAGTGGTGGAAAAATAAACTATTGTTAACATATTTTAATAGACATGTAGAGATCAGCCAAGTTTCTCTGATAAAGGTCTCATTTCTGAAATATATAGAGAATTGAGTGAAATTTATAAAAAAAAAAATCATCCCCCAAATGATAGATGGTCAAAACACATTAATAGGTAGTTTAGAGAAGAAGAAATCAAAGCTACCTACAGCTATACGAAAACAAAAAATACTTTAAAGTATTGTTAATTAGAGAAATGCACATTAAAGTAAATGTATGGTAACCACCTCACATCTATCAGATTGACAAATATGACAGAAAAAAAGTTGAAAACATTGGAGGACACGTTGGAAAATTGGAAAACTAATGCATTGTTGGGTTTTAAAAATAATTTAATTATTTTGCTGAGCAATTTGGAACCTTTTGTACCTTTTGGTACATACTGTTGGAAAGACTTTCTTAGGGGATAAGAGTGTTTTTAACACTTTAGTTTATTATTGTTCAGTGATTTTTCAATCATGTATACTTTTATTGACCTCATTTGAGGTTTTTGTGGACAAGATTCATATGCTATTTCCTTCTCCACCTCGTTTTACAGAGGAGGAAAGTGAAGCAAACAGGATTAAATGACTTGGTCAGTGTCACACAGCTAATAACTTTCTGAGGCTAGATTTGAATGCAAGGAAAGGAATATTTCTGCCTCATGGCTAGGCACTCCACCCACTGTGTCATTTAGATCCTCCCACTGTTCCCACTGTCTTGCCTTATCCAAAAATAGCTAAGCAACCTAATATTGAGAATAAACAAGAAAAAAAAAGATGAATTCTTTGAAATGTAAGCAGTCTCAGAGGAAGCTAGGTGGCACAGTGAAAAGAGGAACAGACCTTGGAGTCAGGAGAACCTGAGTTCAAATTCAGATTCATATACTTGCTAGCTGTGTCATCTTGGGCAAGTCACTTAACCCTGATTACCTCTTTACATACAAGAAATGTAAGCAGTCTCACAAAATTGGGAGGTTTGATTAATATGCTATTTCTTGCTCTTCATTTTTCATTGTTTCTGGCTGTTTCTGGCTTATTTGGAGTTTTCTTGGCAGAGATACTGAAGTGGTTTGCTATTTCTTTCTTCAGCTTGTTTTATAGACTAGGAAACTGAAGCAAACCTAGTTAAATGACTTGTTCAGGGTCACATAGGTAGTAAGTGTCTGAGAAGACATTTGAACTCAGGAAAATAAACCATCCTGATTCCAGCCCTAGCACTCTAAACACTGCACCAACTAGCTGCTTTATTCTTTAAAAATCTAATTATTCTCACTAATTAATTTTAACTAATAATCAATAGAGTTCACATGCTAGTGTAGAATCATGAGTTATAGTATTGTTAAAGACTGTAGTGTCCTATTAAAATTAATGTAAAACTGTGAGAAGAAATAATAGCCTCCCTGTTTAGTGAACTGTATTATCTATTATACATGAAGATTTGAAATCCAGAGTGTGTGCTACATATACGACCCACAATCCATCACCCCTGCTATCTTCAGACCCTAGGATTCAATGAAAACTACTTTTTAAAAGTTCACTAGTGGGGGCAGAGCCAAGATGGCAGAGAACAGACAAAACTTTCTGTAACTTCTTTTGAGCTCTCAAACCAATAATAGATTAAGCCTCAAACTGGTATTTGAGTGACAGAACACACATAGCTGGTGTAGAATAAATCCCGAGAAGAAGATATTTTGGAAGAACTTCAGAACAGGTCTGTTTCAGAGGGGCAGAGGGATAGTCTGCTGAGCCCAAAATGCAGCACATGGAGCCCAGTGCAAAGAGCTGGCGTGGGGAGTCAGAATGTGGCAAGACCCACAGGGAATCTTCTGTGAGGCTCTTAGGCTACTCTGTCCTGGTTACAAGTAGGTGTTAGCAGATTTTTGGTAAAACACCCAAAAGTGAATACAAAAGGAAAATCACAAATGGTTGAGCCATAGGAGAACAGGGTAGCCACAATTATCTAGCATTGGAAGTCAGTCAGAATCACCAGCCCCAGGGCAAACTAAAGCAACTGTTGCTTCTTTGCCTTAAGAGTAGATCTCAACCCTTAAAAAAATGAATAAAAAAGCATAAACTTTGATCAAAGACAAAGTTTATGGAGAGAGAGAACAGGCCTCAAACCCTGAGGTTCCTAAAGGCCAGTCAACTCCAGATGAACTCCCCAAAGGAGATATGAGCTGGTCCTCATTTCAAAAGACCTTCTTGAAATATTTCAAAAAGGATCTTTAAAAAGAGCTAGAAGAAAAATGGGGAAGGAAAGGAAATCTTTACAAGAGAGTATGAAAACAGAAATTATCTGAAGAAAACTTCTTAAAAAATTGATGATATGGGAAAAGCATATAACTCCATACAAAATAGAATTGATGAAAAGGGAAAAAAGCATATAATTTCTTACAAAATAGATATGAAAAAGATACCGACTCATTGAAAAACAAAATTTGTCAAGTGCAAAAAGTGCAATGAACAAAGCAATTTAATAGGCCAAATACAAAAAGAAATTAAAAAAAGTAACAGAAGAAAATAATACACTAAAAATTAGAATTGAACAAATGGAAGTGAATGACTCAATAAGACTTAAAGAATCAGTCAAACAAAACAAACAAACAAAAAAAAATAGAAGAAGATATGAAATACCTCCTAGGAAAAACAACTGACCTGAAAAATTGATTTAGGAGAGACAATTTAAGGATTATTAGACTTCCTAAAATCCATCAAAATGAACCTAGACATAATCTTATAGGCAATCACTGAAGAAATCCACCTTGATATCCTAGAATCAGAAAATAAAATTGACATAAAAAGAATTCACCAATCACTACCTGAAAGAGATCCCAAAATGAAAATTCCAAGGAATCTTGTGGCTATATTTCAGAACTATTGGACTAAGGAAAAAAATATTGCAAGCAGCCAGAAAGAAACGGTTTAAATAATGAGGAGCTACAAACAGAATTACTCAGGACCCTGTAGCTTCAATTTAAAGGATCAAAGGGCCTGGAATCTTATATTCCAAAAGGCAAAAGAACTTGGATTACAGCTAAGAATAAGCTAAAATGAGCATTATCTTTCAGGGATGAAGATGGACAGTCAATGATATAGGTGAATTTTATCTATTTCTGATTAAAATACTATAGCTGAACAAAATTTTTGATCTCCAAACACAGTACTCAAGAGAAGCATAAAAAGGTAAAAAGGAAAGAACTCTTGAGAACTGTATTTCTGTTATGGATATACTTAGAGAGTTTGGATATAATTTGATTTTATTAAGATAATATGAAAAAGAAACTAAGGGTGGAAAGGAGATTGTATTGGAATTGGAAAAAAAGAGGGAAAAGGAGGTAAAATAAAATAAATTATACCTCACAAAGAGACAAAGAAAATCTATTATAATTGAAGGAAACAAGGGCACGGGAAGAGCATTGTGTGAATCTTAGTCTCCTTGGATTTGATTCAAAGAGAGAATATCAGACATATTTGGTTTCACAGAGAAACTTAGCTCACCTTAAAGGGAAGTGGGAGTGGAAAGGGGAAAAGAAAAAGAAAGACTAATGGAAGGGAAAACAGAAGTATTAGGGGAAAGGTATAAAAATTGGGGAGAGTCTCTAAAGGACTCTCTAAAGGGGAGAGCTGTTTGAGTAAGGTGGTGATCAGAAGTAAAATACTAGAGAGAAGGGAAGGGGGGATGGAAAGGGAAAAGCATAACTTATGGTAAATAAGATGGCAGGAAAATATTACCATTTTCATAAAGAATAGATAAGATTAAGTAAAGCAGTTTTTTCATTACTTATATATTCCAGACTCTGGGCTAAGGGACAAAAGGCTAGGCAGTTCTTAGAGCTTATAGCCTAATGGGAGAATAATGATGAAAGCTGGAGTAGGAAATGCAGGACAAGGAATATGGTCAGAAGAAAGGATGAAAATCTGAAAAAAGCAAATTTGGAGGCTGCTCAAAAGTGATCATATTTGATCTGAGCACTTAGTCAAATGAAAATTCCAGGTAAGAACTTAACAATAAGATGAGGAAGCTGGAAATAATTGAAAACTTTCTTGGATTCTTACATTTCAAATTGATTTCTTTTTCCCCCCTTTCCCTCTCCTCTTCCTTTTTTACCTTCTCTTCTCCTTCTGCTCCCTATCTCTGCCTCTTTCCCTCTCCTTTATGGGTGTGACAGTGTGAGTGTATGTTAAAATCTACAATTACATCTAGATATAAATCTATTAAATATAATTGTTTATAGATATAGACATCTCATATATACATATCAAACATATATGGTTACACAACAGACAAAGTGACATAGGTTCAGAAATAAGTAAAATAAACTATAGTGTTTTATAAATAAAAGAACTAAAAAATCAACAAGAAATCACCTTTATTTTTTTAATGTGTATTCAAACAACTGAGATGATGAGAAAAAACTTAATATGAGAATATGATACGGGAAATGAGTAATGATTTGAAAAAAGATAGTAATTCTAAGAACAGGAGGTAAAGAGGGAGTTTGTGAAGAAGCAATATTGAATTGTGGTTCAAACTATTGCAATCTAATTAGAATGTACTTGTCCAGCCACATCAGCATTTTGTTTGTTTGATTTTCCATGCCCTTGAAAACCAATATGCAATAAATTCAATTATTTTGTAATATTAATATATAGTGTTGAACGCAGGACATACTATTCAAGGAATTAGGTAGATATTTTATTATACAAACATATTTGAGATGAGAATTAAAAAAATTAGGAAATGGGGTCAAGATTATAGAGTAAATTCAGGAAGCTTCTTTATCTCTCACAATTTCCCTCAAAAATCAGGTGAAACCCAGCCCTTGAGCTATCCTTAAAACAATAAGCAGTATCTATCTAAAACCAATTGTGGTGCTTTATTTGTAATGAAGAGATGGTGGACACATTCCCAGTAAGTTCAGGAATGAAGCAAGGATGGCCATCATCAGCATTATTATTAAACATTGTACTAAAATGTTGGCTTTAACAACAAGAAAAGAAAATGAAATTAAAAGAATTAGAATAGGTAATGAGGAAATAGAATTTTCACCTTTTGCAGAAGATATGATATATTTAGATAATTCTGGAAAATCATCCAAAAACCTACTCAAAACAATTCACAACTTTATCAGAGTTATAGGATATAAAATAAACCTACACAAATCAATAGCATTTCTATATATTACTGACAAAGTCCATCAGCAAGATGTGGAAAAATAAATTCCACTTAAATAACTATTAACAAAATAAAATATCTGGGGTTTACTTGCCAAGACAAACAAAAGAACTATATGAACACAATTATAAAACACTTCTCACACAATAAAATCAGATCTAAACAATAGGAAAAATATCAGTTGCTCATGGATAGACCAAGATAATATAATAAAAATGACAATTCTAACTAAATTGGTCTGCTTGTTAAGTGTCATTCCAATCAATACGCCAAGAAAATATTTTACAGAACTAGAAAAAATAATAACAAAAGTAATCTGGAACAACAAAAGGTCAAGAATATCAATGGAATCAATGAAAAAAGTACAAAGGATGGAGCCTTATCAATATCAATCCCCAAACTATAAATTATTATATATATATATATATATATGTATATATATATATATATATATATATATGTTATAAAGTAGAAGTCATAAAAACCATTTAGTACTGGCTAAAAAACACAGTGGTGAATCAGTGGAATAGTTTAGATATACACAACACAAGTTCTATAGCAATCTAGTATTTCATAAACCCCCAAATTCCTGCTTCTGGAATATGAACTCAATATTTGATAAAATTGCTGGGAAAAATAATGTCAGAAACTTAGCATAGACCTACATCTCACATCTCTTACCAAAATAAAGTCAAAATTGGTGCATGATTTGGGTATTAAAGAGGATATTATAAGCAAATTAGGAAAGCAAGGAATAATTTACTTAGATATTTGGGGAAGGGAGGGATTTATGACCAAAGAACAATTAGAGAACATTATGAAAGGCAAAATGGGAAACTTTGATTACTTTGATTTGATATCAAACTTTGATTTGATATTAAATTTAAAAAAAGTTTTGCCCAAACAAAACCATCAGAAACAAAATTAAAAAGGAAATGCAAAACTGGGAAAATTCTTTACAGCTAGTGTTTCTGATAAAGGTCTCATTTCTAAAATATATGAAGAACTATGTCTAAATTATAATACAAGTCGTTCCACAATTGCTAAGTGATCAGCGTATATAAACAGACATTTTTCAGATTATGAAATTAAAGCCATATATGTTCATATGAAAAATGCTCTAAATCACTATTAAAGAAATGCAAATTAAGGCAACTCTTGAGGTTTTAATTCACACTTCTCAAATTGGTTAAGATGACAGGAAAAGATAGTGATAAGGGTGGAGGGAACTGAGAAGATGGGACACTAATGAATTGTTGACTGAGTTGTAAACTGATCCAACTTCATGAACAATCTGGAACTGTGCCTAAAGGTCTATCAAACTGTGCATGCCCTTTGACCCAGCAGTGCCACTACTGGGTCTGTATCCCAAGGAAATCATAAAAGAGTGATAACTACTCCCATGTGCAAAAATGTTTGTAGCAGCGCTTTTTGTGGTAACAAAGAATTGGAAAATGAGTAGATTCCCATCTATTGTGAAATGGCTGAAAAAATTGTGGTATACAAAGGAATGGGATATTCTTGTTCCATAAAAATCATGGGCAGACTGATTTTAGAAAGGCCCGGAAAGATGTACATGAGCTGGTACCAAGTGAAACAAACAGAACAAGCAATACAATGTGCACAATAACAGCAAGAATGTACAATGAACAACTATTTTAAAAAAAAAAAAAACTTGGTTCTCTTCAGTGGTTCAGTGATCCAAAGGAATTCCAATAGACTTTGGACAAAAAATGCCATCTGAATCCAGAAAAAGAACTAAGGAGACTGAATATAAATCAACACATGCTCTGTTCACTTCTTTTTTCTCTTTGCTTTTTCTCTTCTATGATTTTCCCTTTTGCTCGGATTTTTCTCTTCCAACATAAAGCAATGTGTCTTAAAAATAAATAAAGTTCTTCACTTCAGAAAAAAAAAAAGAAAAGACTTTAGTGTTATACTATTTGACTCCAATGGGCAAAACTCAGTTATCTTATTTGTAAGTATTTCCTCACATATTGTTTTTTTATGTTAAATTGTGAGTTGTGTGAGGGAAGGACTTATTTTGACCTTTCTTATTATGCACATGGTAGTTTCTGTGATTGAATTTATTATAATAAATGGTAGTTGAATAGGAAAAAAAATTTTTTTAATTATTTGATTAAATCTGTTAAGAACCATATATTAGGAACTGTTGTTGAACTTCTGGCAGATACTCTCTCTCTATTTTTCTCTGTGTGTGTACCATGTAGGTGCCTTGATGTTATTCCTGTGGGACACTGATGTCTTGAAATTCACTGTCTCGTATCTGTTGCCATTCATTCTATTCACATGGTTGTCTGGGAAAAGCAGCTGAGGTATCATTAGCAGTCTTCTGGAGCCTATGGGTTGTCTAAGCTTGAAAAATGAAATTTGTCTTACATTTGATGTCAAGTACAGCAATTCACTTATGAAATCTGCCTAGATTTGTGAATTAATAATTGTCCTGGTCTGACAGCTCTACAGTTTGAGAATATACTCATTACATAATACTTATTTTATTTGATACTCAGCTAAAGTCTCTCTTATGC
This sequence comes from Antechinus flavipes, assembly GCF_016432865.1. Classification (NCBI taxonomy): domain Eukaryota; kingdom Metazoa; phylum Chordata; class Mammalia; order Dasyuromorphia; family Dasyuridae; genus Antechinus; species Antechinus flavipes. The sequence goes on along the minus strand of NC_067398.1, from coordinate 73,376,826 downwards.
CATTCTCTAAAAATAAGATCAATAAAGACAATCGTCATAGCCCTTAAATGTATTGTACTGGCTAAAGTCATATTCTTATTCAAGTATAAAGTCATCTTGGAAGAGAACCACTGATTTTGAATATATGTGTGTTCGTGTGTGTGTGTGTGTGTGTGTGTGTGTGTGTGTGTGTGTGTGTAGCCTCTGAGTTCTTTAATTTCCTTCCAGCACTCAGAAATGTGAAATAAAATGATATTAGGAAATGTAACATCATTATTCTGCATTTCAGAAAAATCTTACAGTCCTCAGAATGTAGGAATGATGAAATGCTTTCAAAAACCAGTTTGCTAATTTGCAAATATGGAATACATGTCAAAAGTATTTTCTAATATACTATAAAATGAAGGATCTCCATAGTTTGCATAATCCCTAACTCTGAAGAACAACTTACTATTATCTCCATTGTTTACTTTAGATAGCTTTTACTTCTCACTTTTGTGAACATTGCCTTCATTGGTAGTTTCAAACCTCTCCACATCTTTTTGTTTTGTGCAATGCTTGTCCATATGCAAAAGGCATCTATGTATAATTTTTGCTTCTTTGTTTTGTTTCTTCAATACCACAATAGTGCAAACAGAATTTTAAAGTATACATCTATTAATAATTATTCTCACCACTCAATCAGCCCTCCTTTTTGCTTAGTCATGTTTATTTCAAAAGGTTTTCATTTCTCCATTGATAAAATTGTGATTTCAATTTTAATTAATATGATATTTTATATCTACAATTTCACAAATGAGAAATTTATCCTTCATTCTAAGAATAATTTCAAGTTTACCATTGTACTTGTTATTCAGTGTTGTTGAGTGATTCAATTTTTTGGGACATTATTAGCCACATCACAGGAATACATTTCATGGTTTTTCTTGGCACAAATAATGGAATGGTTTTCCATTTCCTTTTTCTTGTGGATTAAGGAAAAAAAGAGCAAAGTGACTTGCCTGGGGTCACATAGCTAATATATTTGAAATTGGATTTGGACTCATGTCTTCTTTACTTCAGGACCAGAACTCTATATCCACTGATCTATTTAGCTGTGTCTAAAAAAGTGGCACCTATGGGGATTGAATCTTTAACTTGTGTGTGTGTGTGTGTGTGTGTGTGTGTGTGAGAGAGAGAGAGAGAGAGAGAGAGAGAGAGAGAGAGAGAAAGAGAGAGAGAGACAACTGGTGTTAAGTTAATCACACATTGTCACACAGCTAGAAAGTATTAGGTATTTGAGGCTAGATTTGAACTCATTTCCTCCTGACTTCAGTCTATTGCTCTATCCACTGCATCATCTAGCTGTCCCTTAAATATATAACTTTCATATTTTCAACATCAACATAATTGTATTGCATAACATTTAAATAAATTTCTGTAGCATTTTTTTTCATTTATTGCCTTGATATTCACTAAAAGTAACTTATTAAAAGTAACTAAAAGTAAATTATTAAAAATACTAATTAGTGAGACATATCTCAATGGAAATTCATAAATTCATGGGCTCTGTTTCCACCTCTGACAAGCACTGGCTGTATAACATAGGGAGTTATTTAACCTTTCAGTACTTTGGCAACTCTAAAACATCATAAATTTCAGAGAAGATGCCAAACTACACTGATATAAGAGAATTTATCATGCAGATGTTTTCTTTACATTTTAATTACAGTTATAATTCCTATTATTAACAATTGGGCATATTGAGCTATATCATTCTTTCTTTGCAAGTGGTATGATGATAAAAGTTTAACAACTGACTCTGAAAAATTGCATATAATACCTATTTTGATGTTTAATCTGCATCATTAACAATTGCTGCATTTTTCTTAGGACTAGAAAATTTGTTCAAAATAAATAAAACATTCTTGTTGCTGACTTTTGCTAATTTTTGTGGTTTTTTGAGGTACAAATGTTTACACTGAAAATTTATCAAACAACTTTTATAAGCCAGTTTGAGCTGGCTCTAGCAAACCTCTGAATAGATATCTTATACCTATTTTTCAGATTTTGCTAAGGAGTCTTTATAATATTTTTTGAAAAGATTCCATGTGTGTACTTCATCAGCCATTAGATTTTTTTCAAAACAAATTGTGCTTATCACTGAAGTTGTAATAGCATATGTATTATCTAAGCTTGAGCCCATTCTCAATGATGATCTAACATATACAAAGACAAAGTGTGTCCCTGTCATTTACTGTGGGGAATGTCACACTTCCTATATCAAGTTAATAAATGGTTATTTCTAAAAGCTAGTTAATTCTAATTGAGAAAGGGAAGATTACAATGCATTGGGAATCACACTTTATACTGGTTCATGTAAGATCATTCTAGAGATACCCTCAAACCCATCAGAATGTTTTGTAGAAACCTCAAAGGAATAATAAACTCTTTCTAGGGATCATACAAAGTTATGGTAGTTAGATCTTAGAGAGTGACTCTAGAGAGGGTCCTACATATACAAAATGACACCATGTAGAACCAAATATCAAATTATAACTTCATAGATGAGCATATCAAATGTCATCCTTGACTTTTAAAACCTTCAAAACGTGGCCCCTTCTTAGCTTTTCTTTTTTTTTTTAAATCAAAGTTTTTTATTTACAAAATATATGCATGGGTAATAGTTCACCTTTGACCCTTGCAAAACCTTTTGTTCCATATTTTCCCCTCCTTAATCCTACCCCCTCCCCTAGCTGGCAGGTAGTCTAATACATGTTAAATATATTAAAAAAACATGTTAGATACAAGATATGAATACATATTTATATAGTAATCTTTATTGCACAAGAAACATCAGATCAAGAAGGAAGAAAAAGAAAAACTGAGAAAGAAAACAAAATGCAACAAATAACAACAGAAAGAGTAAGAATGCTATGTTATCTTCCACATTCAGTTCCCACAGGCCTCTCTCTGGATATATATGGCTCTCTTCACCACTGAACAAGTAGAACTGGTTTGATTCATCTCATTGTTGAAGAGAGCCACGTCCATCAGAATTGATCCTCATATACCTATATAATGATCTCTGGGTTCTGCTCATTTCACTTTGCATCAGTTCATATAGGTCTCTCCAAACCTTTCTGCAATCATTCTGCTGGTCATTTCTTACAGAACAATAGTATACTATAGCATTCATATACCATAATTTTTTCAGACATTCTCCAGTTGATGGACATCCACTCAGTTTCCAGTTTTTTGCCACTATAAAAAAGGCTACCACAAACATTTTTGTACATGTGGGTCCCTTTCCCTCCTTTAAGATCTCTTTGGGATATAATCCCAGTAGAAATGCTGCTGGATCAAAGAGTATGCACAGTTTGATAACTTTTTGAGCGTAGTTCCAAACTGCACTCCAGAATAGTTGAATCCATTCACAATTACACCAACAATGTATCACTGTTCCAATTTTCCCATATTCCCTCCAACATTTGTTGTTACCTTTTCCTGTCATCTTAGCCAATCTGACAGGTGTGTAGTATTATCTCAAGGTTGTATTAATTTGCATTTTTCTGAACAATAGTGATTTGGAGAACCTTTTCATGTGGCTACAAATAGTTTCAATCTCTTCATTTGAAAATTGTCTGTTCTTATTCTTTGACCACTTATGAATTGGAGAATGGCTTAAACTATTATAAAATTAAATCAATTCTTTATATATTTTAGAAATGAGGCCTTTATCAGATCCTTTAGGTATAAAAAATATTTTTCCAGTTTATTGCTTCACTTCTAATCTTGTCTGCATTACTTTTGTTTGTACAAAAGTTTTTAACTTAAGACAGTCAAAATTATTATTTCATGACCTATAATGATCTCTAGTTCTTCTTTGATTACAAATTCCTTCCTCCTCCACAAATCTGAGAGGTAAACTTTCCTATGTCCTTCTAATTTGTTTATATTATCATGTCAATCTTATTTTGGTATATAGCATTAGGTGTGGGTCTATGCCTACTTTCTGCCATATTATTTTCCAATTTTCCCAGAAGTTTTTGTCAAATAGTGAATTCGTATCCCAGTAGCTGGGGCCTTTAAGACCGTCAAATACTAGATTGTATTAGTCATTAGCTAGTTTGTCCTATTGAGCCTAACCAATTCCACTGATTAACTGCTCTATTTCTTAGGCAGTACCAAATGGTTTTGATGACTGCTGCTTTATAATATAGTTTTAGATCTGGTACAAGTAGGCCACCTTCATTTGCTTTTCTCTTCATTAATTCCTTTGAAATTTTTGCCCTTTTGTTCTTCCAGAAGAATTTTGTTGTTATTTTTTCTAGGTCAGCAAAATCATTTCTTGGCAGCTTATTTGGTATACCATTGAATAAATAGATTACTTTAGGGATTATTGTCATCTCTATTATGTTCACTCAACCTACCAAGAGGATATGTCAAGAGCACTTACTATTGTTGCAATTGTTTAGATATGATTTTATTTCTGTGGAAAGTGCTTTGTAGTTTTGCACATATAGTTCCTGACTTTACCTTGGAAGATAGATTACCAAATATTTTATACTATCAACAGTTATTCTAAATGGAATTTCTCTTTGCTGTTGGATTTTGTCAGTGATATGTAAGAATGCTGATGATTTATGTGGATTTATTTTGTGTCCTGCAATTTTGCTAAAGTTGTGGATTTTTCTAATAACTTTTTCTTTGATTCTCTGGGGTTCTCTGGGTATACAATTATATCATATTCAAAGAGTGATAATTTGGTTGTCTCATTACCTACTCTAATTCCTTAATCTCTTTTTCTCCTCTTATTGCCAAGGACAGAACTTCTAATATAATATTGAATAGAAATAGTGATACTGGACAACCTTGTTTCACCCCTGATATTATTGGGAAAGTTTCTAGTTTATCCCCGTTACATATGGTGCTTGCTGATGGTTTAAATAAATGCTACTGACTATTTTATTCCTATGCTCTGTAATGGTTTTGTTTGGAATGGGTATTGCATTTTATCAAATGATTTTTCTGCATCTATTGAGATAATCTCATGGTTTTTGTTACTGATATAGTCAATTATGCTGATAGCTTTCCTAACATTGAACCAGCCCTGCATTCCTTGTATATATCCTACTTGGTGGTGAAAATCATCCTAGGGATCATTTTCTGTAATCTCTTTGCTAATATTTTATTTAAGATTTTTGCATCAAATTCATTAGGGAGATTGGTTTATAATTTTCATTCTCTGTTTTCATCCTACCTGCTTTATGTATCAGTACCATATCTGTGTCATAAAAAGAATTTGGTAGGAGTCCTTCATTCCCTATTTTTTTCAAATAGTTTGTACAGTATTGGAGTTAATAGTTCTTTAAATGTTTGGTAGAATTCACATGTCAATCCATCTGGTCCTGGGGATTTTTTCTTAGGGATCTGATTAATAGCTTATTCTATTTCTTTTCTAAAATGACTATTTAAGTAATTTGTTTACTTCTGTTATTCTGGGCAATATATATTTTTGTAGGTATTACTCCATTTCACTTAGGTTGTTAAATTTATTGGCATAAAGTTGGTCAAAGTAACTCTTGATAATTGCTCTAGTTTCCTCTTCATTGGTGGATAGTTCTCCTTTTTCATTTTTGAGACTAACAGTTTGATTTTCCTCTTTCATATTTTCTAATCAAATTAACCAAAGGTTTATCTATTTTCTTTTTTTTTCATAAAACTAACTTTTAGTTTTATTTATTAATTCAATAGTTTTTTTCAGTTTTAATTTTATTGATCTCTTCTTTTATTTTTAGAATTTCAAGTTTGATATTTGATTGGGGTTTTTTAATTTATTCTTTTGCTAGCTTTTTTAGTTGCAAGCCCAGGTTATTGAAGTTCTCTTTGTCTATTTTATGCAAGTAAGCATCTAGAAATATAAAATTTCCCCTTATTACCACTTTGGCTACATCTCACAAATTTTGGTATGTTGTCTCATTATTGTCATTCTCTTGAATGAAATTATTGGGATTTGCTGTTTCACCCATTCATTTTTTTTTTCTGATTAGATTATTTAGTTTCAAATTTCTTTTTGGTCTATTTTCCCCTGGCCCTTAATTTAATGTAATTTTTTATTGCATCATGAACTGGAAAAAATGCATTACTATTTCTGCCTTTCTGCATTTGATTTTGAGGTCTTTATGTCCTAATATATGGTCAATTTTTGTATAGGTTTCATTCATATTCATCCCCCTCCCTTATTTCCCTAAATTATAATATGTTTCCTTTGCCTTTTCCTGAGATGTATTTTCCCTCATTTTACTTCTACTTTCCCCCTTTTTTTGTTACAACCACTTTTCCACCTCTAGTTTCTTTTTTATATAATAACAGTAAAATTAGATTATACATGTACTCTCTATGTATACCCAAAACAGAAATACAATTCTCAAGAGTTTTTTTTTTTCTTTTTACCTTTTTTATACTTCTCTTGAGTTCTATATTTGGAGGAAAAATTTTTAGTTTAGCTTTGGTATTTTCATCAAAAATAAATGGAATGAACCAGTTGGATTGAATGTCCATCTTCTTCCTTGAATGTGTATGATATTCCCTCTTTGACCAATTTTAATGAAATTAAGTTTCACTAACTTCCCCTTACTTTCCATTTCTCTCCTTTACTGTAAAAGCATTTTCTTCCCTCTTGTACATAGGATAATTTACCCAAATCTCCCTCTCCCTTTTCTTTTCTCTCATTAATTTTAATGTTTTAGATATGATCCTTTCATATTCAACTCACACCTGTTCTCTCTGTCTATATATAATTCTTCTGTCATAATAATGAGAGATTTTTTGAGTTAAAATGATCATCTTCTCATGTAGGAATGCAAATAATTTAATCTTATTAAGTATAATTTTCCTTTCCTGTTCATTTTTTTATGCTTCTCTATAGTCTTGTATTTGAAAATCAAATGTTCTGTTCAGCTCTGATCTTTGCATCAAGAATGTTTGAAAATCCTCTATTGCATTGAATTTCCATTTCCCCTCGTTGCAAAGGATTATGCTCAGTTTTGCTGAGCAGGGAATCCTTTGGATATTTTAATGTAGAAGCCAATAAATCTTGTGTTATTCCAACTGGCTCAATAAAACTCAACAAATTTTGTTATTTTTAAAATTTCATGAATAATTTATTTTCATTTGTTCAATTCTAATTTTTAAGAAAGTATTTTTCTCTGTGGGCTTTTTACCTCTCTTTCCATTTGACCAATTGTATGTTTTAAGTCATTCTTCTCATTTGTGTCTTTTTGTACTCCCTTTAACATTTGGCCTACTCTGTTTTTAATGTGCTTTAACTATTTTTTTCTTTTTTAAATTTTTTTTATCAGTTTTTGACATTTGCTTTTATAAGATTTTGATTTCCATTCCAATATGACATAGATTTTATATATATAATCATATTAAACATAATGTTACATTAATCATATTGTGAAAGAAGAATCAAAAGGAAGAAAACACTAGAAAGAAAAAAAACAAACAAACAAAAATGCAAATATTATGCCATTATTTGCATTCAGACTCCATAATTCCTTCTCTGGTTAGCCATAACATTTTTCATTGTGAGTCTTTTGGAATCATTTTTGATAATTATATTACTTAGAAAAGCAAAATTTATCAAAGTTAAGCATGCTTACGATGTTGCTGTAACTATGTACAATTTTCTCCCATTTCTGTTCACTTCATTCAACTAATGTATGTCTTACCAGTTTTTTTAATCTCCCTGCTTATTATTTCTTTTGGAAAAACAGTTTTCCATTATATTCATATGCCACAATTTGTTCAGCCATTCCTTAACTGATTGTCATCCTCTTGGTTTCCAATTCTTTGCCATCACCAAGAGAAATGTTATAAACATTTTTTGCATATAGTAATCCTCCTCATTAAAAAAAAAATCTCTTTGGGATACATAGTATTGGTATTGCTGGATCACAAAATATGCACAGTTTTATAATCTTGGGAAATAGTTTCAAATTTCTCTCTGCAATGGTTGGGTCAATTCAAATCTCCAAAAATAATGCATTAGTGTTCCATTTTTTCCATTGAGGTGTTTCTTATTCAGTATTTTTTGCATCTCTTTTACCAAGATCTTGTCATTTTTCAATATTTTCTTGAATCACTCATATCTTTTCTCAAGTTTTCCTCTACCTCTCTTATTTGATTTCCAAAAATTTTTTAAAGTTCTTCCATGGCCTGAGACTATTTTTCTTTGAAACTTTGGATGTAGGACTTTGACTTTGTAATCTTCTGGTTTTTTTTTTTTTTCCTTGTCACCATAGTTTCTTTTAATGGTGAGTATTTCTTTTCTATTGTTTGCTAATTTTCCCAAACTATTACCTAACTTTTAACTATTTATTAAAGTAAGACTGCTTCCAGGGTGGAGGATGATGTTTTCAGAGATGCTTCTAAAGGCACCTACAAGCTTTCATTTCTTCCACAGTGGTATCTAAGGAGAGGTTTTAAAACTTTCCTGCTCTGTTCTTTGGTCAGTAAGGGACTACTTTTTTCCTGGAACTTTCAGTAGGTTCCTCATTCTACTTCAGCTAGAAGTTCTGTTGTACTATAATCTCCTTTTTGACCCCCTAGCCATTTGAGGTCAGAGGGCTTCAAAATAGACACTGTCACTGCTTAGTATGTGGTTCTCAGGCCTCTTCTGCTTTCAGGGGCCAAAACTGTAGAGATGCAACTTGGGTTGGACTTGCTTCACTTTCACCAAAGTGTAACAGACCTTTTCTACTGACCTTCTAATTTGTCTTTGGTGTCTATGGGCTGAGTTATTGGGGCATTGCTATTCCTTTCACAGATTTAGGTTCCCTGAGGGTTGCTCCTGGTTTGTGGGGCCACGTCTGTACTGATATTGCCTGTGGTGGCTTGTGTTCCACTCTTACTTTGGTGCAACAAACCTTTCCTATTCACTTTCCAAGGTATCTTAGGCTGATAAATTGTTTTACTCCATCTTTTTGTGAGTTCTGCTGTTCTAGAATTTGGAGAGGTGTGAGGGAGAGTCTGCCCTTTGGACTCTGCTTTCTCTGCTTTTGTTTCATAGGTAATTTTACCCCATTCATATTCACAGTTATGATTGCTTTGTGTTTCCCTATACCCTGTTTTCATATCTCTCTCTTTTTCTATCTCTCTGCCCTTGTCTCTCTCTTTCCTTTCCTTTCTTTCTTTCTTTCCTATATATTTCCTCCTCAAATGGCTATTTTGCTTTGAAAATCTTTCTCCCTTAATCTGCTCACCCTTTTAAAATCCCCCTTCCCACTTTAAAAAATCTCCTTTCCCCTCTTATTTCCATTCACAGTGCACAATTATATGTGTATATGTATATAGTCTTTTCTTGTTAAACCAATTCTGATGAGAATGAGGCCCAAGCTTTGCCCATCAGCTCTCTTTTTCCTGCTCCACTGTAAAAATTCTACTTTGCATGCTTTCTACGGGGCATTTTTTTGCCCCATTCTCCATCTTCTTTCTCCTGTCTCCCAGTTCATCTCTCTTTCTCACCTCCTTAAATTTTTAGAGATTTTTTTTAAAGTTGGCTCACATATATCCCCTTTATTTAATTCATTTTAATAGCTGTATAAAAGTAACATTCTTGAATATTATTATTTTCCCATTGATGAAACTAAAAAGTTTAAATTATTGAGAGATCTTAATGGATGAAAATAGACCCACATATGCAAAATGTTTGTGGAAGCCCTTTTTGGATTGGCAAGAAACCAGAAACTGAGTGGATGCCCATCAGTTGGAGAATGATTAAATATGTTCTGGTGTATATACTGAATATTGCTGAATATTATTGCTCTATAAGAAATGATCAGCAGGATGATTTCAGAGAGGCCAGAAGAGACTTACATGAAATGATGCTAAGTGAAATGAGCAGAACCAGGAGATCATTGTACATGGCAACAAGAAGATTACAATGATGATCATTTCTGATGGATGTGGCTCTTATCAGCAATGAGATGAATCAAGCCAGTTGCAATGATCGTGTAATGAAGAGAGCCACCTACACCCAGAGAGAGGACTGTGAGAACTGAATGTGGATAACAACATAGAATTTTCACTCTTTTTGTTATTGTTTACTTGCATTTCATTTTTTCTCATTTTTTTCTTTCATGATTTGATTTTTCTTGTGCAGCAAGATAATTGTATAAATATTTATGCATATATTAGATTTAACATATTTTTACCATGTTTAACATATATTGGATTACTTGCCATATTTTGAAAGGGAGAGAACAGAAAATTGGAAAACAAAGTATTGCAAGAGTAAATGTTGAAAAATTATACAAGCATATGTTTTGAAAATAAAAAACCTTAATAAAAGTAAAATTTTGAATTTCAATTTTTCTCTCTACCTCCTTTCTTTTTTTCTGATGATGATAAGCAGTTTGATACAATTTTACATGTGCTATCATGTAAATTATATTTCTATATTAGTCACAGCTGTGAAAGAGGAATAAAATCAAAGAAAAAATAATAAAAGGTACATTAAATTAATAATATATTTTAATCTGCATTCTGAATCCATCAGTTCTTTTTCTGGTTATGGATATGTACTTGTCAGGGATAATTGTGTTGTCACACAAGTATATTTGATCTGACAATGTTCCTAGTACTGTGTGCCTTGTCTTCCTAGTTCAGCTCATTTTACTTTGCATAAGTTTTTTATTATATACTTTAAAGCTTTTTATTTTCCAAACATATGTATAGTTTTCAATATTGACCCCAATAAAACACTGTGCTCCAATTTTTTTGTCCCTCTCTTCTCTTTACCTCTTCCCCTAGAGAGCAAGCAATTCAATATATGTTAAACATGTGTGATTATTCTAAACATATTTCCACATTTGTCAAGCTGCACAAGAAAAATCAGATTAAAAAGGAAAAAAAATGAGAAAGAAAACAAAATACAAGGAAATAACAATAGCAAAAATGTGAAAATATTATACTGTGATTCACACTCAGTCCCCACACTTATCTCTTTGGATGCAATGGCTCTCTCCATCACAAAACCACTGGAACTAGTCTGAGTTACCTCACTTGTTCAAAAGAGCAATGTTTTTCAGAATTGATCATCTTTTAATCTTCTTGTCGTTGCATCAATTTGCACAAGTCTTCCCATGTTTTTCTGAAATGTATATGTTCATCATTTTTTTATCGACAGTACCATTCCATTACATTTATATTCCATGGCTTGTTCAGGCATTTTCCTGTTGATGGACATCCCATCAATTTCCAATTCTTTGCCACAACAAAAAAAAGATAGTATAAATATTTTTGTCCCTACTGTGGGTCCTTTTCCTTGTTTTATGATATCTTTGGTATTTAGACCTAGTAGTGATATTGCAGGTCAAAGGGTATGAATGGTTTGGTATCTCTTTGAGTGTACCTCCAAAAATGCTTCCCACTAGGATAGAATCAGTTCACAACTTCAACAATGAATTAAATTGGCCAATCTGATATATATGAGGTGTATCTCAATGTGATTTAATTTGAATTTGTCTAATGAAAAGTAATTAAGAACACTTAAAAAAAATCCGAGATAGTATAAATAAGAAACCATTTTATTTATATCCCTTAACATGTAGTCTTCATAATGATAATAACTGATATTTAGATGCTATTTTAATATTGACTAAGTAGTTTACTATAGTATTTTAAAATTTATTTTAACACCCATTGCTTTATAAATCATATTAGGAGAGAAAAATTAAAACAAAAGGGAAAAATGTGGGTGGAATAAAAAAAAAGTGAATATAGCATGTCTCTGTCTAAAGTCTATTGGGATTGCTTCAGATCACTGAACTATTGAGAAGAACCAAGTCTTTCCAAGTTGGTCCTTGCACATTCTTGCTGTTACTGTGTGCAGTATATTTCTAACCTTGCTTGTTTTATTCAACATCAGTTTATGTAAATCTTCCCAGTCTTTCTAAAGCCAACTTATTCATCATTTTTATAGACAAATAACATTCCATTACTTGTATATATCACAACTTGTTCAGCCATTACCCAATCGGTAATGATTTATTCATTTTCCAATTCTTCACTACCACAAAAAAGAGCTGCTACAAATATATTTGCACAGGTGGATCTTTCCCCCTCATTTATAATTTCCTAGAGCACTACTTTAATATATCATTTTAAAGGTATTTTAAATATGTTATTTAAGTTATTACATATTTAAAGTTATTATTTTAAAATATCATTGTCATGGTATAATTTTCTTTAATTTTTGGCCTCCTTTGCCAAGATGTTGATTCCTTTTTTTATATGTAATTTTCTTTCACAACTCCCATTTCTTCATTCCCTCATTTTCATCTCTATCACTTTTATCTCCTCCAATTCTTCCAGGAAATTTTACTTGGTATGCATGAAATTAACATGTATGAGGCTTTATTACTAATTGTTTTTACATTGTTTTCTTCTTCTGTGTTTATATATTAGTTTTCTCAACTAAGAAAAAAATTCTTCTATATGTATTGAGACAATTATGTAGTTTTTGTTAGTTTGGTAGCATAATTGGCAATTATGCTAATAGTTTTCCTAATATTGAAACAACCCTGCATTCCTAGTATAGATCCTACTTGGTCATGGTGTATTACCCTGGGGATGACTTTCTATTTCCTGGCAAATTTTATTTATTTAATATTATGGGCCAGAACTTGAAACAAGGTGCTAAGTCAGTGGAATCAATAGAGACAATAGTCATTTAATTTAGCATGGTGCTTAACAGTTCTCTAGTTCAGTACATGTACTTAGTACTTATTATAGTTCTACAAGATTCACACCTTTGATAAGAGACCATATAAGCTTGGACAAACTCAGACAGAATGAGGAGGGAAGACCAGAGAAGTGGTGGCAAGTTGTCCTTCTTCCTTCTCCACTAAAACCAAGATCCGGAAAGCCTGCAGAAAAACTAGCCAAATCCCAAGTGAAGGAGACAAGACTTGGAAAGAGACAATAAAAGATTTGGACTTCAATACGTGGCTGCATTTGGGATGATTAACTGAAATGAAGGTTACCCCCAGAGACTCCAAGAAAACCTCAATAGAGAGCATCATATTTTAAAGAGAATATTATAATTTAATTTTGTTTTTTGCTTCTTTTTCTAGGCTATATTTTAACTTGAAACTTTATATTAAATTTGGGCTCTGTTTGTGTAAGGTATCTCCCAGCTTGCTCTGTGTGTGTGTGTGTGTGTGTGTGTGTGTGTGTGTGTGTGTGTGTGTGTGCTTATGTTTTCACAGATAGTCCTGGGAGTTTGGAAGTTTTCAGTGCTTCCATGTGGTTTGAATCTGGCAAAGGTATTGTCATTATTATCTTGGTCTACACTTTGATCCTTAAGCGAGTAGGACCACTGATTTCTTGTACTAAGAGTGGTAGTACTCTTCTTTGCTTTGAAACTGTGGGTAGGGTCTTGATTCTTCATGACAAAGTGACAGTTTTCCTCTGTCCCAGAACTATAACTCAAAAACTGTGTATAGGCAATAGAACTGCAAAACAATGCCTGGTCAGAAAAGGGATCTCTTGTGGGAAAACTGGGACACTGATACATTGTTGGTGGAATTGTGAATGCATTCCAGAGATTTGGAACTATGCTCAAAAAGTTATCAAACTGTGCATACACTTTGCTCCAGCAATATTATTACTGGGCTTATATCCTGAAGAGATCTTAAAGAAGGGAAAGGGACCTGTATTTGCAAGAATGTTTCTGGCAAACCTCTTTGTAGTGGCCAGAAACTGGAAACTGAGTGGATGCCCATCAATTGGAGAATGGCTGAATAAATTGTGGTATGTGAATGTTATGAGATATTATTGTTCTGTAAGAAATGACCAGCAGGATGGTTACAGAAAGGCCTGGAGAGACTTACATGAACTGATGCTGAGTGAAATGAGCAGGACCAGGTGATCATTATATACTTCAACAACTGTACTATATGATGATCAGTTCTGATAGACGTGGCCCTCTTCAACAATGAGATGAACCAAAATCCAGCAGCAAGACATCCAAATCAGCTCCAGTGGAACAGTAATAAATTCAACCAGCTACATTGAGCAAAAGAACTCTGGGAAATGAGTGTGGACCACTACATAGAATTCCCAATCCCTCTATTTTTGTCTTGCTGTTGGATTTTGTGTTAATATATAAAATACTGATGATTTCTGTGAATTTATTTTGTATTCTGCCACTTTAATAAAGTTGTGAATTGTACATTTTTAGTTGATTCTCTAACATTTTTTAAGAATAACATCATATCATTTGCAAAGAGTGATAATTTAGTTTCCTCATTTCTTACTCTAATTACTTTAATCTCTCTTTTTTTTTTCTGTTATTGCCAAAGCTAACATTTCTAATACAATATTTAATAGTAATGATGATAGTGGGCAACCTTGTTTTATGCCTGATCATATTGGGAATGGTTCTAGTTTGTCCCCATTACATATGATGCTTGCTGATAGTTTTAAATAAATACTACTGATGATTTCAAGGAAAAGTCCATTTATTCCTAAACTATCTGGTATTTTTAATAGGAGTGGGTGTTGGATTTTATCAAATGCTTTTTTTTTCTATATGTATTGAGACAATTATGTAGTTTTTTCTTAGTTTGGTAACGTAATTGGCAATTATGCTAATAGTTTCTCTAATATTGAACCAGCCCTGCATTCCTAGTGTAGATCCTACTTGGTCATGGTGTATTACCCTGGGGATGACTTTCTTTACTCTCTTTGCTAATATTTTATTTTATTTTTTGCATCAATATTCATTAGGGAAATTGCTCTATAATTTTCTTTTTCCTTTTTCACCATACCCTGGTTTACGTATCAATATCATATCTGTGTCATAAAAAGGAATTTGGTAGGACTGCTTTTTTACCATTCTTTCATATAATTTGCATGTATTAGAGTCAAATATTATTTGAATTCTTAGTAAAATTCACATGTAAATCCATTTGGCCTGAGATTTTTTTCTTAGGGTGTTGATCGACAGCTTCTTCTATTTCCTTTCTTAAAATAGGATTATTTAATGTCATTTATATTATATTAACTTTGCCTACATCTGAGTACTTTATATTTTCCCAATCGATTAAATTTGACTTTGTCTTGAAAATATTTTATTTCCCTGTTAATTAATCTGGGCAATCTATATTTTGTAGGTATTTCTCCATTTCATTTAGATTATCAAATGTATTGATGTACAGTTGGGCAAAATAACTCCTAATTATTACTACAATTTCTACTTCATTGGTGGAAAGTATTCCCTTTTCATTTTTGATATTAATAATTCAAAATTCTTTTTTCTAGTAAAATTAACTAAAGGTTTTCTATTTTGTTGTTTTTTTTTTTTATAAAACCAATTCTTTGTCTTATTTATTTACTCAAAAGTTTTCTTACTTTCAATTTTATTAATTTCCCCTTTTATTTTCAGAATTTTTAATTTGGTAATTAACTGGGGGTTTTTAACTTGTTCTTTTTTTTTTTTTTTACCTTTTTTAGTTGCAAGCCAAATTCATTGATCTTCTCTTTCTCTATTTTTTACAAGTAAGCATGTAGCTTCATAAAATTTCCCCTTGTAACCACTTTGGCTGCAATCTTCAAATATTGGTATGTTGTCTTATTATTGTCATTCTTCTGGATGAAATTACTGATCTTATGTATAATTTTTGTTTCACCCATTCATTTCTTAGGGTTAGATTATTTAGTTTTCAATTAGTGTTTGGTCTCTTTTCCCCTGGCTTTTTATTATATGTAATTTTTATGGTATGATTATATTAAAAATGGATTTACTATTTCTGTCTTTCTGCATTTGGTCTTGATGTTTTGTGGCCCAACGCATGATTTATTTTTGTTTTACATTCCATGTACTCCTGAGAAAAAGCATGTTCTTTTTGTGCCCATTCAGTTTTCTCCCAAGATCTATCAGATCTAACTTTTCTAAAATTCTATTTACCTTCTTAATTTCTTTCTTGTGTATTTTGTAGTTAAGAATTATCTAATTCTGATGGAGCAAAGTTGAGCTCCCCCACTAAAATAGGTTTGCTGTCTATTTCTTTTTTTAGCTGTCTTAACTTCTCTAGAATTTGGATGCTATCCCACTTGGTGCATATGTTCATTCTTGATATTGCTTCATTATATATGGTAACCTTTAACAAGATATAGTTTCCTTCATTAGCCTTTGAATTTGATCTATTTTTTGATTTTATTTGTTCTGAGATCAAGATTGTGACCCTTGCTTTTTTTTTTTTTTTGCTTTACTTGAAACTTAATAGATTTTCCTCCAGCCTTTTATCTTTACACTGTATGTATCAATCTGCTTTAAATGTGTTTCATGTAAATAACATATTGTAGGATTCTAGTTTTAATCCGGTCTACTATCCACTTCTGTTTTACCAAATAATTGATCCTATTCACATTCACAGTTAAAATGACTAATTCTGTATTTCCCACCATCTTATTTACCCTGTTATACATTTTTCTTTCCCCATTTCCCTCCTCCCCAATATTTTCTTTCTGACCACTACCTCCCTCAAACAGCTCTCCCCTTTCTAGTCCCTTCTTATGTCTTATATCTTTCCCCTACTACTTCTGCTTTCTCTTTTATTAGCTTCTCCTTTTCTTTTCCCCTTTACCCTCCCTCTTACCTATAAGGTGAGAAAATTTCTCTGTGAAATTATGTCTGATATTTTCTCTTTGAGACAAATCTAATGTGATCACGCTGTGTTCATCTCCTTTCCTTTTTTTTCCCTCACTTATATCTTCTTTGCCTCTTCATGAGATATAATTTCCCTCATTTTACCTCTATGTTCCTTTTTTTTCCTGGTACAATCCCGTCCATCTCTTGTTTATTTTTCATATTATCACAATAAAATCAAATTATATGTATGCTTTCTAAGTGTATCCATAGCAGATATACAGTTCTCATAGTTCTTTCCTTTTTACCTTTATGTTTCTCTTGAGTTTTGTATTTGGAAATCATTTTTTTTTGGTTCAGCTTTGTTTTTTTCATCATAAATAAATGGAGTTCATCTACATTATTCAATATTTTTCTTCTTCCCTGAAAGATAATGCTCAATTTAGCTGCATAGCTGATTCTGGGTTGCAATCCAAGTTCCTTTGCCTTTTGCAATACAAAATTCCAGCCCCTTGATCCTTTAAGGTGGAAGTTTCTAGGTCCTGGGTAATCCTGATTGTGACTTCTCAGAATTTAAATTGTTTCTTTCTGACTGTTCACAATATTTTTCCTCTATCTGATAATTCTGAAATTCAGCTCTGATATTCCTTGGAGTTTTCATTTTGAGTTCTCTTTCAGGAGTTTATTGATGAATTCTTTCAATGACTAACTTCTGCTTCTATGACACAAGGGCACTTTTCCTTGATGATTTCCTGAAAACTGATATCTAGGCTATTTTTTTCATCAGGGTTTTTATGATGTCCAATAATCCTTAGATTGTCTCTCCTAAGTCTATTTTCCAGGTCAGTTGTTTTTCCAGTGATGCATTTTACATATTCTATTTTTTTTTCATTTTTTTGGTTTTGTTTGACTGATTCTTGAAGTCTCATTGAGTCATTCATTTCCATTTCTTCAATTCTAGTTTTTACTGAATTATTTTCTTTAATTACCTTTTTAAAGCTCCTTTTGTATTTGACCAATTGGATTTTTAAATGAGTTGTTTTGTGTAATAGATTTTTTTTTCCTTTTCACAAATTCTGTTTTTTTTTTTTTTTTAAGAATTGTTTTCTTTTTATATTTTGTCAAAACTTATTTGTAAGGAGTTTTATTCAGATAATTTCTGTTTCCTTTTCCAAACCTTCTTGCAAAGTTCTCATTTTCCCCCCATTTTTCTTCTAGCTTTCTCTTTTAAGATCCTTTTTGAATCTTCAAAGAAAGCCTTGTGAGATAGAGAACAATTTATATCATCCTTTGGGCCTTCATTTGGAGGCTTAAACCCTGTCCTCAGGATTTGAAATCTGTTCTTTTCTTTCTCTATAGAAACTATCTATGGTCAGAGTTCTTTTTTGCTTTTTTGCTCATTTGGAAAAAAAAAAAAGTTGAGGTCTCTTTTTAGGACAAAGGTGAGATTGTCCAAACTTCCTCAATGTGGACAATGGCTGTGCTGATTCAGTGCTCACTAACTTCTGGTATTGGGTGACTCTGACCAAGTCTATCAGTATTCTGTGGTTCAGGGGCTCACTATTTGCCTTTTGTGTTTGAAGTCTTACAGCTAATCTGCTTATCTACTGGCTTGCAACTAGGACAGAGTGGCCAACTTTGCTGTAGATTTCTCCAGTTAGATTTTGCAGCCTAAGGAGGTCACACAGCCCTGGGTCTCTGCTGAACCCCCCCCCCCCCCTTCTCAGTGCCCAATTGAAACAGACCTTTTCTGAACTTATTCAAAATTATCTTCTGATTGAAATTTATTACACTCCAAATATTTGTGGCTTCTGTCACTCCAAAACCAGTTCAGAGGCTTGATTTACTCTTTTTTTTTTTTTTAATTTTTTATTTAATAATTACATTATATTGACACTCATTTCTGTTCGATTTTTTTCCCCTCCCTCCCTCCACCCCCTCCCCTAGATGGCAAGCAGTCCTTTATATGTTGGATATGTTGCAGTATATCCTAGATACAATATATGTTTGCAGAACCGAACAGTTCTCTTGTTGCGTAGGGAGAATTGGATTCAGAAGGTATAAATAATCCGGGAAGAGAAACAAAAATGCAGATAGTTCACATTCGTTTCCCAGTGTTCTTTCTTTGGGTGTAGCTGCTTTTGTCCGTCATTTATCAATTGAAACTCAGGTCTCTTTGTCAAAGAAATCCACTTCCATCAAAATATGTCCTCATACAATATCGTTGTCGAAGTGTATAATGATCTCCTGGTTCTGCTCATTTCACTTAGCATCAGTTCATGAAGGTCTCTCCAAGCCTCTCTGTATTCATCCTGCTGGTCATTTCTTACAGAACAATAATATTCCATAACATTCATATACCACAATTTACCCAGCCATTCTCCAATTGATGGGCATCCATTCATTTTCCAGTTTCTAGCCACTACAAACAGGGCTGCTACAAACATTTTGGCACATACAGGTCCCTTTCCCTTCTTTAGTATTTCTTTGGGATATAAGCCCAATAGAAACACTGCTGGATCAAAGGATATGCACATTTTGATAATTTTTTGGGCATAATTCCAGATTGCTCTCCAGAATGGTTGGATTCGTTCACAACTCCACCAACAATGCATTAGTGTCCCAGTTTTCCCGCATCCCCTCCAACATTCATCATTATTTTTTCCTGTCATCTTAGCCAATCTGACAGGTGTGTAGTGGTATCTCAGAGTTGTCTTAATTTGCATTTCTCTGATCAATAATGATTTGGAACACTCTTTCATATGAGTGGTAATAGTTTCAATCTCATCCTCTGAAAATTGTCTGTTCATATCCTTTGACCATTTATCAATTGGAGAATGGCTTGATTTCTTATAAATTTGAGTCAGTTCTCTATATATTTTGGAAATGAGGCCTTTATCAGAACCTTTAACTGTGAAAATGTTTTCCCAGTTTGTTGCTTCCCTTCTAATCTTGTTTGCATTAGTTTTATTTGTACAAAGGCTTTTTAATTTGATGTAATCGAAATTTTCTATTCTGTGATCAGTAATGGTCTCTAGTTCATCTTTGGTCACAAATTTCTTTCTCCTCCACAAGTCTGAGAGATAAACTATTCTATGTTCCTCTAATTTATTTATAGTCTCGTTCTTTATGCCTAGGTCATAGACCCATTTTGATCTTATCTTGGTATATGGTGTTAAGTGTGGGTCCATGCCTAATTTCTGCCATACTAATTTCCAATTATCCCAGCAGTTTTTATCAAATATTGAATTCTTTTCCCAGAAGTTAGGGGCTTTGGGTTTGTCAAACACTAGATTGCTATAATTGACTATTCTGTCTTGTGAGCCTAGCCTTTTCCACTGATCCACTAATCTATTTCTTAGCCAATACCAAATGGTTTTGGTGACTGCTGCTTTATAATATAATTTTAGATCAGGTACAGCTAGGCCACCTTCATTTGATTTTTTTTTCATTAGTTCCCTTGAGATTCTCGACTTTTTATTGTTCCATATGAATTTTGTTGTTATTTTTTCTAGATCAATAAAATATTTTCTTGGAAGTCTGATTGGTATAGCACTAAATAAATAGATTAGTTTAGGGAGTATTGTCATCTTTATTATGTTCGCTCGGCCGATCCAAGAGCACTTAATATTTTTCCAATTATTTAAGTCTGACTTTATTTGTGTGGAGACTTTTTTATAATTTTGCTCATATAATTCCTGACTTTCCTTTGGTAGATAGATTCCCAAATATTTTATGGTATCAACAGTTATTCTGAATGGAATTTCTCTTTGTATCTCTTGCTGTTGGGTTTTGTTGGTGATGTATAAAAATGCTGAGGATTTATGGGGATTTATTTTGTAGCCAGCTACTTTGCTAAAATTATGAATTATTTCCAATAGCTTTTTGGTAGAATCTCTGGGGTTCTCTAGGTATACCATCATATCATCTGCAAAGAGTGATAGTTTGGTTTCCTCATTGCCTACTCTAATTCCTTTTATATCTTTCTCGACTCTTATTGCCGAGGCTAGTGTTTCTAATACGATATTAAATAATAATGGTGATAGTGGGCAACCTTGCTTCACTCCAGATCTTACTGGGAAAGGTTCCAGTTTTTCCCCATTGCATATGATGCTTACTGATGGTTTTAAATATATGCTCCTGACTATTTTAAGGAAAAGTCCATTTATTCCTATGCTCTCAAGTGTTTTTATTAGGAATGGATGTTGGATTTTATCAAATGCTTTTTCTGCATCTATTGAGATGATCATGTGGTTTTTGTTTGTTTGGTTATTGATATAGTCAATTATGCTAATAGTTTTCCTAATATTGAACCAGCCCTGCATTCCTGGTATAAATCCTACTTGGTCATAGTGTATTATCCTGGTGACAATTTTCTGTAATCTTTTTGCTAATATTTTATTTAAGATTTTAGCATCAATATTCATTAGGGAGATTGGTCTATAATTTTCTTTCTCTGTTTTCAGCCTACCTGGTTTAGGTATCAGTACCATATCTGTGTCATAAAAGGAGTTTGGTAGGACTCCTTCAATCCCTATTTTTTCAAATAGTTTATATAACATTGGAGTTAATTGTTCTTTAAATGTTTGGTAGAATTCACATGTAAATCCATCTGGTCCTGGGGATTTTTTCTTAGGGAGTTGATTGATAGTTTGTTCTATTTCTTTTTCTGAGATGGGACTGTTTAGGATATTTACTTCTTCCTCTGTTAGTTTGGGCAAGCTGTATTTTTGGAGGTATTTTTCTATTTCATTTAAGTTGTCGAATTTATTGGCATAAAGTTGGGCAAAGTAACTTCTAATTATTGCTCTAATTTCCTCTTCGTTAGTGGTGAGTTCTCCCTTTTCATTTTTAAGACTAACAATTTGATTTTCCTCTTTCCTTTTTTTAATCAGATTTACTAAGGGTTTGTCTATTTTGTTGGTTTTTTCATAGAACCAACTCTTAGTTTTATTAATCAATTCAATAGTTTTTTTACTTTCAATTTTATTGATCTCACCTTTTACTTTTAGAATTTCAAGTTTAGTGTTTGACTGGGGGTTTTTAATTTGTTCCTTTTCTAGCATTTTTAATTGTAAACCCAATTCATTGACCTTCTCTTTCTCTATTTTATACAAATAGGCCTCTAGAGATATGAAATTTCCCCTTATTACCGCTTTGGCTGCATCCCATACATTTTGGTATGATGTCTCATTATTATCGTTTTCTTGGGTGAAGTTATTAATTATGTCTATGATTTGTTGTTTTACCCAATCATTCTTTAGTATGAGATTATTTAGTTTCCAATTATTTTTTGGTCTACTTCCCCTGCTTTTTTGTTGAATGTAATTTTCATTGCATCGTGGTCTGAAAAGGATGCATTTACTATTTCTGCCTTACTACATTTGAGTTTGAGGTTTTTATGTCCTAATATATGGTCAATTTTTGTATAGGTTCCATGAACTGCTGAAAAGAAAGTGTATTCCTTTCTGTCTCCATTACATTTTCTCCAGAGATCTATCATATCTAGCTTTTCTAGTATTCTGTTTACCTCTTTGACTTCTTTCTTATTTATTTTCTGGTTTGATTTATCTAATTCTGAGAGTGCAAGGTTAAGATCTCCCACTATTATAGTTTTACTGTCTATTTCTTCTTGCAGCTCTCTTAGTTTCTCTTTTAAGAATTTAGATGCTACCCCACTTGGTGCATATATGTTTAATATAGATAGTGCTTCATTATCCATGCTACCCTTTAGCAAGATATAGTGTCCTTCCTTATCTCTTTTAATTAGGTCAATTTTTGCTTTAGCTTGATCTGAGATCAGGATGGCTACCCCTGCTTTTTTGACTTCACCTGAAGCATAGTAGATTTTGCTCCAACCTTTTACCTTTAACCTGCATGTATCTCCCTGCTTCAGGTGTGTTTCCTGTAAACAACATATTGTAGGATTCTGGCTTTTAATCCATTCTGCTAACCGCTTCCTCTTTATGGGGGAGTTTACCCCGTTCACATTTATGGTTAGAATGACCAATTCTGTATTACTTGCCATCTTGTTAACCCCGGTTTATGCTTTCCTCCCTTCTTTCCCCTTTCCCCCCTTCCAAGTATTAAGCTTGTGAGCACCCCTTGCTTCTCACAGCCCTCCCTTTTTAAGTGTCCCTCCCCCCGCCTTAGAGTTCCTCCCCCTATCTTACCCCTTTCCCTCCCAGTTCCCGTATTCCCTTCCGCTTAGCTTATTCCTTCCCTTTCCACTTTTCCCTTCTCACTTTTCAATGAGATGGGAGAAGTTTCACCATAGATTGAATATGTCTTAAGATTTTTCACTTAAAGCCAATTCTGAAGGCAGTAAGATACCCACTATATTCATCCCCCTCCATTCTTTCTCTCAGATATAATAGGTTTCCTATGCCTCTTCATGAGATGTACTACCCCCACTTTACCCTTTTTCTGGTACAATGTCCTTTCCACATCAATTTCTAGAACAAGGTATACATGTATTCTTTATGCATCTATATAGTCAAAATATAGTTCCCAAGATTAATCTTTACCTTTTTAGATTTCTCTTGAGTTCTATATTTGTAGATCAAACTTTTTGTTAAGTTCTGGTTTTTTCATCAGAAATAGATGAAATTCGCTTACTTCGTTGAATGTCCATCTTCTTCCCTGGAAAAAGATGCTCATTCTCGCTGGGTAAGTTATTTTTGGTTGCATACCAAGTTCCTTAGCCTTTCGGAATATCATATTCCAGGCCCTTCGATCTTTTAATGTGGATGCTGCCAGATCCTGGGTGATCCTTATTGTGGCTCCTTGATACTTGAATTGGGTTTTTCTAGCCGCTTGCAATATTTTTTCTTTCATCTGAGGGTTCTGGCATTTGGCCACTATATTCCTTGGTGTTTTGATTTTAGGATCCCTTTCAGTGGGTGATCGATGAATCCTTTCAATGTTTATTTTTTCCTCTGTTCCTATGACTTCTGGGCAGTTCTCTTTGATAATTTCCTGGAAGACAGTGTCCAGGCTCTTTTTTTCATCATGTTTTTCTGGGAGTCCAATGATTCTCAGATTGTCTCTCCTGGATCTGTTTTCCAGGTCTGTTGTCTTTCCCAGAAGGTATTTCACATTTTTCTCCATTGTTTGATTCTTTTGGATTTGCTTGACTGATTCTTCTTGTCTCCTCGAGTCATTCAATTCCACTTGTTCAATTCTGATTTTCAGTGAAGTATTCTCTTCACTCACTTTTTTAAAATCTTTCTCTAATTGTCCAATTGAGTTCTTTTGTTCTGTGGAATTTTTTTCCATTTCGCCAATTTTGTTTTCCAGTTCACTAATCCTATTTTTCAAGGATTTTACTTCTTTATCCACTCTCTCTTTAACTGACTTCTCCAGGCTCTTTTGCCAAGCCTCCCTCTCCTTTTCCCAAGCCTCCCTCTCCTTTTGCCAAGCCTCACTCTGCTTTCCCCATTTTTCTTCTAGCTCCCTTGTGAGAGCCTTTTTAATCACTTCTATGAGGTTCATCTGTGCTGAGGAACAGATGATCTCCTCCTTTGGGGAATCACCTGGGGACTGTCTGTTTTTAGTCTCCTCAGGATTTAGAGTCTGCTCTCTATCTGTATAGAAGCTGTCAAGGGTTAAAGTCCTCTTCAGCTTCTTGCTCATTCTGTCTATTAATCAGAGACAAACTACCAAAGAAAAACAGAAAAAACTGGAGTCTTTCTTTGGGGGGGGGGGGGCTGGGTGTGTTATCGAGCTTCCTCTACAGACTGCAGGGGGCAGCAGTGAGGCACTAGCAGGACTGTGCTGCGCCTGCGCTCTGAGATCCCAGAGCGTGCTGAGTCACTGAGGGGGGGGAAAGGGGGGGCGGCCAGGTCCTGAGAGACTCCAGCTGTTTGCGGTTGTGTTCTTCAGCCCCGGTGTTTTTAGCTTCTCTGCTGGGCTGTTGACTTGCTGCAGGTTCCAAACCTGTAGCGAAGCTCTCCCCGCAGAGACAGCTGCGATCACTCCCCACCCCCTCTCCAGTCTGCTCCCGTGCTCTCACTGCCGCTGCCCTCAGCCTGCGCCCGATCTAAAACCGCCCCAGCCCTCCAGTAAAGACAGACCTTTCTTGGCGGATCTCAAGGATGGCTTCTCTTGGTAACTATTTGTGGGTTTTTTTTCAGTCAAGCATTGATTCAGAGGCTTGTAATGAAGTGGATAGTGAGAGAAAGCGCGGAGCTTATGCAGCTGTGAGCCTCCTCTCCGCCATCTTAACCGGAAGTCCCTGATTTACTCTTAATTTCTGGGACATCTGAGAGAGCTCAGATAAAGTCATGTCTTCTCTCTGCTATCGTAGCTTTGCCCCTAAAGGTATGACTTTTGCATTTTTAAACTATTTTACAGTAGTAAAATTTTACAATAGTAAAATAGGTCCATCAGGTATCTGGATCCATAGTCAGAGCAGATTTCATACTGAAATTTGGATATCCTATAAAGAAACCTTTATAAGCTCTTCATGGCATATCTATCCCTTTTGAGACATTTAAATATTTAAATAAAGGAACAGTTTAATCCAGTACTTTAAGTGGAATAAAAATATTCATTTTTAAGTGACTGGGTAAATTATTTCTTGCTTTCTTTTGGAAAAAAAACTCATTGTCTTGAATCTTGAGGCATGATAAGAATTAAGTACAAAAGCTCAGGAAAAATTTTGAAAGATCTACTTTGCCAGCAATCATTTTTAGTGCATCTTGGGCTGAATACTACCTTAATTGACCTCATATTCATGAAACAGAAACATAAATTAGTTGCAGCTGGGAAACTTTAAAAAAACATAGAAAATTTTGTTTCTCTTTAAAGAGTCTTCCTTAGAAGATCCATATGTAGGTCTCATTTCTTTTTTTTTTTTTTTTTTTTGGAGGGGGGAGAGTTCTGGAGGGTAAATGAGACATTTATCTAGAATTCTTTTGCACTGAGCATACAAGCCAAGCTAAAGAAGAGATTTTTCTCATTGCTATCTACCTGTTTTAATAAGTAGAATTTAGGGGAAAAAAACTATTTAAGGCGCATCATGCATAACACAGTCATGAAGCTTCTCAACAAATACCAGTTACAATATTCTTTTGGTTTTCTATTACCAATAGAAACAAAGACACCGTTGATTACTGCAATGTAAAATCATGACTACTCTTCTTTCATCATAAATAGAACTAGAGCACATTTTCTTCATATCCACAGTTCTCTCACAATCATGCAGGTGCTCAAAGATTTTGTCCTTGGATCTCTTGTTCCATGTCTTGTCATTCTTAGCATCCTAGCTATTCTAAATATCTGCCCACTTCTCAATTTCATTTTTGTCTGCTACTCAAGTTTATATACAAGCTTCCCAGAAGCAAAAAAGTCCACACTATCCAAAAAAGAATTAGTAGCAAATGAAATGATATATGAAGCATTTTTCAAATTTTTGATTACTATATAGATGTTTGCCCCTATGAAATTATTATCATTATTATTAATATTTAGTAATAGCAACAAAGGCATGGCAAAACTGATAATAATAATGATCATTCATTTCAAAGGAACCCAGGAAGAATAATTGAATTAATTAAACCAGTTTTGGTTTGGTTTTTGAGTATCAAAATTTATGATAGAAAGGTTTTTATGTTTTCTTTTTGTTTTAGTTTTGAAAAATATATTCAGTGACTTGGTATGTTGTGGAAGGGTAAAACAAAAAACCCTCAATTTCTATTGAAATATATCTCCTAGGATTAGTTAGTCTGATGAGGATTTTAAGTCCTCAGTCCACTTTCCTCTGCATGGAAAAATCTGAATTTGCAGCAATCCCAATTCCAACACATCTACTACTTATTGGTCAGAGGTAATTATGCAGAGTGAAACATAACTGAAGTATAAATCATTAAAACTATTCAAGTATTTTACCAAAATGAACTTTTCAATCTATCCCTATAAAACACACCTAAACATATAACAAAAAAAAAAAACACTTTGATAGATTTAAAAATGTGTAATAGTAATAACAATTTAAGCTACGAGGTTAACTCAGCAAATACAATGATAAAGTGGAGCACCTTTATTGCTTTGCTAATAAATTTGATGTACTTTTTACATGTGTGAGAATGAAATGTGTTTCCTCCACCATAAGATTAGTCTGAGAAATGAAATTGTTTTTCTACATATTTTTCTCTGAGATCTTTTTGAAACATCAAAAAGTCACGAATTCCAACCCCTTCATTTTATTTATTCTTTTATTTCATTTTTTTCAGTAGCTCACTGTATTTATTCATAATCATAGCTAGCACAGTTAAAATGCCAGACCACACTCTTGGTTAAGTGCAGCACTATATGCAAAGGAGCACATGCTCCCAAATTAGATGATTTGGAATTCTTTCCCAGCTGAGTAACCAGCTTGAGATTTAATTTTTTTGGTTAGTTATTAATTTCCTTTTGCTTTAGGATCAAAACAATCTTAAAATAAATTTATGTATTAAAGCATTTTGAAATGGTGACATTCAAGGTGTACATAAGGTTACCTAAATCACAATTGCATTGGATTTTCCAGGGAACAAAGAGAAGTAAAATGTTCCTTATGAAAATATCTTACAACATTCTCTTGACTACCAGCTTACCAATACAAAATTGACTATGTGAGTCTAAAGATTGGCTGTTCTGCTTTTTTAATGTTGTTATATAATTCAATGGCAGAACTTTCAGCATTGAAATTTGGGAGGACTTTTAAAATTATCAGTTTATACCTCTTCATTTGTAGATAGTTGAGAAATATGAGATCCAAAGATATTAAATGTTGTTTTCAATGTTGCATGGAACCACAGTCAACATCATATAATATTTAGCAGGGGTTACCTTAAAGGATAAGAGGGCTTCAATTATGATATTACAGATGTTAAAACAGTTGTGATCCATCAAGAATAACCTATATAGGAAAAAGTGTGTATTTAATAAATAAAGGATTTCCAAGCAATTGTGATAAAAAGACCCGAATCAGATAGAAAGTGTGACTTTAAAATATGATTCAAGACAAGTATAAAAAACGTAAACATGAAAGAGAAATCATAAGGGCCTCAAGTTTAACATGTTTACTGTTCTACCTGGAAAGATGATTGTAATGCCCCAACTAGCTTTCTGGAGGTCCTTCAGAGGGGCCTTGGTTTCAGCAGGATAGACACCACAAGACTGGTTAAGAACAGAGTCTAGATTTTTTATTCTGGTCCAGTCTCGATCTTAGTGCAGGAGGCTTGAGAGCCACCACAAGGCTGGTCAAAGACAGAATGGCTATCTTCCAGTCCTTCTTAGCCCTTATATACCTTATTGTAATTACATCATTACAGCATACTGATTATTCGTGAACTTAGAGAACCACTCATCACCATACTAAGTACTGAGTATATATGTGAACTAGAAAACCATTATCTCATTAATTCCACTGAGTTAACATCTTGTTTCAAGTATACTTCTTCAGAGTTCCAGCCCTCTACAGATGATAGTAGTCACTTCTAAGAATTTTACTATGAGGGCAGTAAGAAAGATTCTCCATAAAAAGAGAATGTGGGAATTATCCACTTAGGTTGAAATGATGCAAAAAAAAAATGTTCAAATTCTATAAAGAGAGATGGGCTGAAAGAAGGCCCAAGGGAGAAGAAGAATGGGTCACCTAAAAGAGGCTTGTAAGAAACAACTGAGGGGCAAAGTCAAGATGGTAGAGAGCAAAGAGGTCTTTGCCTGAGTTTTTCCTGGCTTCCCCTAGAAACAACACCAGATCAAGCCTACAAACAGGTTTTGGGAGTAACAAAACCCATAGATATTTGGAATGTAACATATTTCCAATAGAAGATATTTTGAAAGAACTTCAGGAAATGCCTTTCTCAATCAAGCAGGTAGGGATATGGCCCAGGTAGGTGTAGCACAGAGAGGATTTAGCTAATTCAAATAAGCAGTTAACCCTCTTTCCCTAGTGATCCTGTTAAAAAAAAAAAAAAACTCATTACTGTACCTGTTAAAAATAATATTCAGAATCATGGAATTTTATACAGTCAGGGAAACATAAAGACTATATAGCTAGTTAAGATATTAGGAGACACCTTGTTTTCTAGTGTGGTGTTTTCTTCTTTAAAATATAATGGTTCTCTGGGAGTAGGTTATTTGGGGAGGTTTTCTGGAGATAGCCTTAGTTTCAGTTCCAAGTAATAATCACCTCAAACGCACCCAGAAGTTAAAATCCAGTCCTTTATTGTGTCCTTCAACATTTTGAGCTTCAGCCCCTAGCTTCCTCTAAATGCCTTAGCCAGCACAAAGGTGGAATATGGAATGAATCTGTCTCTGCCTCCGAGAGTGGGCTTCTGTGTCTGGCTCTGAGAGCTTCTTACTTATATGCTGTACACTGAGTACACACCAATCATTATATCATTGGGAAACCATTATTTGTTGTAGGATTAAATCAATTCTAAACTAGATTTAAACATTGTCTTCTCAATTCCACTTAGTACTTTGTTTCAAGTTCTGGCCCATAACATCTCCTTGTAGGATCAGATCAATCATACTGAACCATGTTAAACTAGATAATTATTATTTCTACCAATTCTAATGACTTAACACTTTGTAAGGATTCCAACATCTCCTGCTTTCTTTTGATTTAGAACATAAGGTGGTCATGACCTCCCTGACTTCTCAAGGTGAGAACCTCAAAAAAGAAGGTGATCATGCCTTCCCTGACTGCTTAAAAAAGAGGTTAAAACACCATAAAAAGAAGGTGGTTACACCCTCTCTGACATCTCAGGAAGGGAGATGAAAACACCAAAGGAAACAGGAAATCAAATCAGATTAGTGGGTTTCTGAAGGGGTTCATTTGAAACAGGTATACATAAATCCATCAATATGGGAGGCATTACACATAATTACATAAGCACATAGCAATATAAGACAGGCTAGTAGAATTGTAACAAGTAACATGAATCAACATGAGAATTTACACATGTCCATAAGTCCTAGAAAAAGTCCAAAAGGAATCCATTGTCCATTAGTTCCTGTGCCAGGAATCCAATAATTCCTGTAAGCTTTGAAGTACTGCAATAGTCTCATAAACAATTTTTCATCTCAGGGAATCTAATGATTCCTGCTAGGTTTTGTTCATCTTGCATTAGGGAATCCAATGATTCCTGAAGAGTTTAAAGTTCTTTTAACAGTCTCATTGTCAGCCATGCTCTTTCAGTGTCAAATGTTTCTTAAACCTTCTCTTTTGTGTTGAAGTTTTTCTCTTTTTCTGTTTCTCTCTGATGGAGAAGGCAAATACAGCTTGTTGGCACCCATTTGATTCTTTCTCCATCTGTAGAAATACAAGCAAACCCTCTCTCCCAGCCAGTTAAACTATCTAATTCCCTTCTATTTACCACTTTTGGGATTTCTCCTCATCATCTGGCAATTACATTGGAGCTGTTTGCACTGGACACTGCCCTGTTGGGTTAAAAGGCCTGTATTCTCCCCAACTGTAATCTTTCTGCTGGTTGATCATATTATCTCTTTGTGCTGTGTGATTACTTTTAGCTGATTGATCACATCAGAGTCCTGACCTACTAAAGACTCTCTGGGTGCAACCTCAGCTGCCATCATGCCCCATCTGTCTTTTGATTGATATCTTGGGTCTGGGTCTGCCTCTCATTTCTCTGGGTCAATCTACATGCTGAGGCCCAGTGAAAGCCTCATTTTGACGGGATTTTGGGTTTTCTCTCACCCTGTCTTCTCATTCTATCTCCATATCAACAATGAGCTCTCAAATGTCCAACTTTTCCACACTGAAAACATCAACGAGTTTCTCTAGAAATCCCTTGCCAAGAGGGACCCTGTCTTCCCATATTCATCATAGTCTGGGTATAATAAGCATTTGTGCCCACTGTGGCAAAGTGCCTTATGATTTCCTCTAAAGGAGCACCTTTGTCTAGTCCTCATATAATTCTTTTGCAAACCTCATTGGCATTTTCCTTAGCCAGATGTCTGGTCATTATTTCTGTGGCTGCATTATCTCCAGTGGTTCTTGTTATAGCTGTTTGCAAACATCCCACAAAATCTGCAAAAGGTTCATTGAGACCTTGCACTATTTTTGTGAAGGCTTCCCCTCGATCTTTTTGTCTTGGGAGGGAATCCCAAACTTTTATTGCAGCCTTAGCAATTTGCTCATATACTGGTATGGGATAATAAATCTGTTCTGAATTCTCTCCATACTGACCTTTACCAGCTAGTTGGTCAAAAGCTATTTGTACATTAGCTCCTGGTTGCCTATTGCGTTGGGCTTGAATCCTACATAATTCATGAAACTCTGAAAGCCACAACAAATTTTGTCCATGTTCTAAACATGTCCTAGATATGGATTTCCAATCTTTAGGGGTTAAGATTTCATAAGACAAATTATCTAGTAACATTTTACCATGAGAGGATGTAGCCCCATAAAGAATGCAACCCTTTTTCTTTTTTCGTTTCTTTTTTTTTTGCTTTAATATAATTTTTTTTATTTTTTGAAAAGATTAAAAAGGTAAAAAGGAAAGAACTCTTTAGAACTATATCTTTATGGGTATACTTAGAGAGTGCACACATAGTTTGATTTGATTGTGATAATATGAAAAAGAAACTAGAGGTGGAAAGGGTATTGTACCAGAAAAAAAGAGGTAAATGGAGATGAAAAGGGGGAAATTACATTTCATGAAGAGGCAAAGAGGCCTGATTATAATTGAGAGTAAGAAGAGAGGAAGATGAACATTGTGTGAATCTTACTCTCATTAGATTTGGCTCAAAGAAAGACTATCAAACAAATTTGGTTTCTCAGAGAAACTGTTCTTACCTTACAGAGAAGTGGGAGGACAAAGGGGAAAGGAATGGAGGAAGCTAATAGAAGGGAACACAAAAGTATTAGGATAAATGTATATGAAAGGGGAAAAGGCTGTAAAGGGAGAGGTCTGTTTTAGGGAGGTGGTGGTTAGAAACAAAAAACTGGAGAAAAGGAAAAAGGGAAAGGAAATAGAAAAGTATAACTTGGGGTAAATAAGATGATGGGAAACACAGAATTAGTCATTTTAACTGTGAATGTGAATGAGGTCAATTGTCCCATAAAACAAAAGTGAGTAGCAGACTGGATTAAAATCCCAAAATATGTTGTTTACAAGAAACATGTTTAAAGCAGAGTGATACATACCAAGTAAAGATAAAAGCCTGAACAAGAATCTATTATGCTTCAGATAAAGTAAAAAAGCAAAAATGTAGGGTTAGTGATCCTAATCTCAGATCAAGCAAAAACAAAAATTAAAAGAGATAAGGAAGGAAACTATATCTTACTAAAGGTCACCACATATAATGAAGCAATATCAATACTAAACATATATGCAAAAAGTTGTATAGTTTCCAAATTCATACAGAAGAAGTTAAAAGAACTGCAGGAAGAAATAGACAGCATGACTATAGTACTGGGGTTTCTCAACCAACTAGATAAATCAATTGAATTGATTTTAATTAATTAAAATTAAATGAAGAAAGGCAGAAATAGTAAATGCATTTTTTCCAGATCATGATGCAAAAAAAAAAAAATCACATGCAATAAAAGGTCAGGAGAAAATAAGGCAAAAATTAATTGGAAATTAAATAATCTAATCCTAAAGAATGAATGGATGAAATGACAAATTATACACAGCTAATTATTTTATCCAAGAGAATCACAAGGATGAGACAACATACCAAAATTTGTGTGATGCAGTAAAACTGGTTATTAGGGGAAATTTTATCAGTAGATGCTTATTTGCTCAAAATAAAGAAAGAGATCAATGAAATAGTCTTGCAATTAAACATGCTAGAAAAAGAATAAATTAAAATCCCCCAATTCAAAACTAAATTTGAAATTCTAAAAATAAAATGGGAGATTAATAAAAATGAAAACAAGAAAACTATTGAATTAATAAGTAAAACTAAGAATTGGTTTTGAAAAACAACCTTTTCAGAGAAGCCTGAAGAGACTTACATGGAATGATGCTAAGTGAAAGGAGCAGAACCTGGAGATCACTAGATATGGCAATAGCTTTCTATGATAATCCAGCAGACATGGGTCTCATCAACAACAAGATTATCCAGACCAGTTTGATTGATTCTGTGATAAAGAGAGCCATTTACACCTAGAGAGAGAACTATAGGAATTGAGTGTGATTCACAACATAGAATTTTCACTTTTTTGTTGTTGTTTGCTTTTTTTTTCCCACTTTTTTCCTTTTTGATTAGATTTTTCTTGATGTAGCAAGATAATTGTATAAATATATATGTATGTATTGGTTTTAATATATTTTATCATATTTATATTAAATTTGATTACTTGTCATTTAGGGGAGCAGGTGGTAGAAGCCAGGGCAGAAATTGGAATGCAAGGTTTTGCAAGGGTTAATGTTGAAAAATTGTCCATGCATATGTTTTGAAAATAAAAAGGTTTAGCAAAAAAGAGATAGACTTAACAATATGATAACTAAGAAGTTAAGGGGAGTTAGTTATCTAACTAAGATGTTAGATAAAATAGAGCTTTCAAGAAAAATGAATGTGAATAAAACTGTGTATTTGTCTCAATTTTATATGGCATCCTCACAAAAATTGACCATGTAGTAAAGTATAGAAAATCACAACCAAATCCTGAAAAGCATATATAGTAAATGCATACTTTTCAGACCACAATATTGCACAATAAATTTAAAAAGTAGAAAAAATATTTAAATTGAGAAAATAAACATCAAAAATCAGACATGGGATTAAGAAAATTGAAAATTAAAGAAAAAATATTTTAAAATAATAAGTTTTTGTTTAATATCATTTTAAAAAGAATGATACTTACTAATATCAAACTTACTAGTAACAAAAACGGTAAAGATGAATATACCATCAATTTAGTTGAAACAAATATTGGAAATTATTTTGTCCATTTATATGACAATAAATTAGCAACTTATGTGCAAAATGAACATTTACAAATTATATAAACTAATGAAGTATACAGAAGTTCAAATAGCATATTTGAAGTAAATCTATCTTATAAATGTCAAATACATCAATGAATTCCTTAAGGAAATCAGGACCAGATGGATTTAAAAATTCTGCCAGATCTTTAAGGAACAATTAATCCTAATATCATATAAACTATTTGAAAAAATAGGTAAATAAGAAGTCCTACTAAATTCATTTTATGACTCTAATATTCTTTTGATACCTATGCCAAGAAAATAAAAACATACAAAGAAAATTGTACCTAAGCATTGTTTCTATCAACTCTAGTGACTTAATATCTTGTAAGGATTCTAACAGGTTACCTCAACAGATGTAGCAAAAGTTTTTGACAAAATAAAATAGCCATTGTTATGGGCCAGAATTCTGAACTTGGGACAAAGGATTCTTACAAGGTACTAAGTCAGCTTGAAAGAGACAATAGTTATCTAATTTAGCACGGTTCAGTATGATTGATTTAGTCCTGCAAGGAGATGTTATAGGCCAGAACTTGACACAAGGGACTAAGTGGAATTGAGGAGACAATGGTTAAATCTAATTTAGCACTGATTTAATCCTACAACAAATAATGGTTTCCTAGTAATATAATGATTGATTTGTACTCAGTGTATAGCATATAAGCAAGAAGCAATCAGGATCAGAAAGGACAAGCGCACTAGAAGCTCTCAGATGCTGAGACAGATTCATTTCATGGTCCCACCTTTGTAGTGGCTGAAGGCTGAAGCACAAACCTTTGAATTCAGGGAGATTCAGAAGCCAGAGAAGGCAGGCAGGAGCTCAAGCTCTCAGAACGAAGGAGAGAGAAAGGCCTCCAGAAAAATATCCAAACCCCAAATGAAGGAAATAGAACTTTGAAGGAGACAATAAAGAATTTGGACTTCAGACTTTAACCCCTGTCTATTTGTGTGGTGATTACTGAACTGAAATGAAGGCTGCCTCCAGAGACCCCAAGAAAAAAAACAAAACACTACATTTTAGAGAGAATATTACAAGTCACTCCTATTAAAAAAAATTAAAAGTAAAAGAATCAATGGGACCTTTAAATAAGTTATATTATCTATCTAGAACCAAGAACAAACATTATCTGGCATCAAAATATTTTTGAAGCCTTCAAAGGTAAAGTATAAGATTGGGGATTATGCAAGAATATTTAGTATTGTGACTATTTTTCAATAATTTATTATAAATGCTGGATCAAAATTAAAAAAAAGAATCAAAAATAAGCTATGAAAATCACTTTCTCAGGTAATATACTTAAAGAATATTAGAGAAAGCAAAGTTGTAGTATGTCTAAAAACCCTATATAAATCATTTCTATATATTGCCAAGAAAACCCAAGAAGAAAAGAAAAAAATATCCACATATTATATACAATGCTTGAGAGTCTACTCTCATTAAGGCAAAGCTAGGGACAATAGAAACACAACTATAAAACAGTTTTTAAACAAAATAAATAAAATTGTAGAAAAACAATTTCTAATGGCAAGTTTGAACCCATTTAATAAAATGGCAAATTTTCCCCAAATTAATTTATGTAGCCAGTGCCACACACATGAAGCTATCAGAGAATTATTTTATAGAACCAGAAAAATTAAAAGTGAAATTCATCTCAAAGAACAAAGAACATCAATAGAATCAAAGAAAAAAATTAAAAGAATGTGGCTCATAGTAAACATTTTAAATTATATTACGAAGCTATATTTTATGAAAATAATCTAGTACTAACACATATAGTGATAAATCAATGGAAAAATAGATCTAAAGCAAACAGTGGTAAACAAGAACAATAATCCAGTGTCTAGTTAAAACATTAATTGAGAAATCATTGATCCTATTGTAATTTTCATATAATGCTATTATTATGATATGAGAAGTAATGAAGAGAAAAACTTGAAAAAAATTGTATGAACTCATGGCAATTGAATTGAGCAGAGCCAGGTGTACTCTATACATAATATAAAGATTTAAAGATTATCAACAATAAAAGGGATAGCTCAGCTGATCAAGACAATGAATGAGAATTCCAAAAAATTCATAATAAAATATGTTCCCCACTTTCAAAGAGAGAACCAATAGACTCAGAATGCATATTGAAGCATTTGTTTATACTTATTATTCTTGCTTTATTTATATTTTCTTTTGCCACATGGCTTATATTGGAATGTGGTTTATATAACTTTACATGTATTATCAATATCAGATGTCTTATCTTCAAAAGGAGAGAAAGAATAAGAGCATTCAGAACTCAAAATTTAGAAAAAATATTAATTTTAATATAATTGAGAGATATTTAATGAAATAGATAAATTACAATAAATTGTAAAAGAACTATAAAAATATGCAGTATAGTCATCATGCTTGGCAAAAGTTTTAAATCATATATTACATAAATTTTAATTATTTTGCATACAAAAGAAAATATGTGAAAAGAAGTGACCCAAAATGTGCCATAGCAAAACAAAACAAAAACAAAATAAAGCAAAACCAGAAAAAAATTTATAAAAACTGTTTTCTGTAATTATATAATACTATAGTAGGCAAAGTTAAAATTAGAGGAAAGCATTTATAGAACCTTATAAAAATAATAAAAGAGAAGAAATAGTGTCCTTGGAGATGAAGATTCTAAGAGCATAAAAGCTGAAACCTATAATTGTCTGAATGTCAGAACTGAGTAAAAATTTAAAACATATTTTAGAAAGGAGATGATTTGAGAAATTAAAGGAAAAATAATGATTGGTAAGATTGTTGGAATGTGAGAAATAGATACGTGGCATTTGTGATATATTGTTAATTGTAGGTTTTGTTGATAAGAAGAAAACTGTATGAATAATATGTGAATATTTTTCATAATAAACATAAGAGCATCAAATGGGATAATGTATATGAGAGCTCTTTGAAAGCTTTAAAGTGCAGTACAAATGAGAGTTGTGATTTTTATTGTTAATTTAATGTTTAATTAATGTTTATTATACCATGTTATTAGATTTAAGTCAATTTTATTATACTACAGACTTGTGTTTTATACACTTTATGTACATTTTATTGTTCATTGTAACCCCAAGGTCCTTTTCAGCTTTAAAATTCTATGGCTGGGATCATAATTTTACGACTTAAAGTGATTATAGAAGTTTAGAGTTAATGTGTTTTCTTTTCTCTTACAGAATATTGCTAGTCCAACCAATACAATGTTCCTTGGCAATCCCTAATCTTGTGCTGTCACTTCTGCCTGGAAACATTATGTACTTTATATACATTTTTAAACAAAAACAAGTACTTGTTTACTCTTTCTAAACACTTAAATCCTACTCTTCCTCCAAAGCCTTGTTCATGTTACTTCCACATTTATTTTATTTCACCACTTATTTTAAAGAAATAAAATTGCTTATCATTTCATATCACTGTATCTTTCTTATAATTTAAAAGTAATGGATATGTACTTCAGTCTTTTTCTAGATTATGTATTTTTGAGGCTAAAAGCAGTGGAAATTAAAATATTATTTTATTTGAAAGTTTCACAATAAATTTTTAATGCTGAAAATGTTATATTACTCGATGTATTACATAGAAGAAAAAAAACCTAAAAGAATATTTTAGACTTCATAGAAGTGTACAAGAAATAGATTCATGAACAGCAGAAAATTGACTCCCACAGTATTTCATCCAGTCTTTTCATAAGAAATGCTTCTAATACTAAGGACACTCTTGATCTTCTTTGTTGTATAGTATCAATTGCTTACTTATTTCTCAGTCATTGTATCATTGCATAGGTGTTTAAGGATTTCCTCATCTAAGTTTCTGCCTATCAACACCAGTCTATTGGTTCTCTCAATGCCTTCCTGCCACCTTATTAGAGTCGCTTCCAGATCATATAGCTGACAGACCCTTTACACAATCACTTGATGAAATTTTTCTTTGACAGACGCCAGCTACTTCAGTTGGATGATTTCTATGGTGTTATCTGCCTTATTTTCCCCAAAATTTTTTTGAATAAATATATTTAGATTTTCTTTAGTTGTAATTCCTAGTAACTCTTTTTAAAAAATTATTTATTTTTATACATATTATTATGAATTTCATCATCTGAAAATTGTTTTTAAATCCTTTGACCACTTATCAGTTGGGGAATGACTTGTATTTTTGTAAATTTGACATAGTTCTTTATATATTTTAAAAATGACATCTTTATCAGAAACGCTGACTGTAAAGATTTTTTCTTCAGTTTTGTACTTCCCTTTTAATCTTATCTCTGTTGATTTTGTTTGTGCAAACCCTTTTTAATTTAATGTAGCTGGACTTCCGGCCAAGATGGCGGAGAGGAAATACACTGCTGTGTAACCTCCGTGTTTTTCTCTCACTATGCATTTCATTTCATGCCTCTGAATTAATGCTCGACTGAAAAAAAACATACAATTACTTACCAAGAGAAACCATCCTTGAGACTCGTCAAGAAAGGTCTGTTTTTGCGTGAGGGCGGGGACGGTATTTAAATCGGAAGCAGTCTGCGGGCAGCAGCTGCAGCAAGAGCACAGATAGCAGCTCAGAGCCGAGTAGAGCGGAGAGGGGGTGGGGCGTGATCGTAGCCGTCTCTGCGGGGAGAGCTTTGCTACAGGATTAGATACTTTGCTCCGGCAGCAAGTCAGCAGCGCAGCAGAGAAGCTAAAAACACCGGGAGTGAAGAATACAACCCCAAACAGCTGGAGTCTCTCGGGACCTGGCCACCCCTCCCCCACAGTGTCTCAGAGCACAGGCGCTATAGCACAGTAGGACCCGTGCCTCACGAATACCCTTCCCCTCCCCCAAAGAAAGCAGCCTCCATTCAAGGGTTTTTTTTTCTTCTGTTTCTTTGATAGTTTGTCTTTGATTATTAGACAGAATGAGCAAGAAGCTGAAAAAGAATTTAACCCTTGACAGCTTCTATACAGATAAAGAGCAGACTCCAAATCCTGAGGAGACTAAAAACAAACAGTCCCCAGGTGAATCCCCAAAGGAGGAGATCATATGTTCCTCAGCACAGATGAACCTCATGGAGGAAATTAAAAAGGCTCTCACAAGGGAGCTAGAAGAAAAATGGGGAAAGGAGAAGGAGGCTTGGCAAAAGGAGAGGGAAGCTTGGGAAAAGGAGAGGGAGGCTTGGCAAAAGAGCCTGGAGAAGTCAGTTAAAGAGAGAGTGGATAAAGAAACCAAATCCTTGAAAAATAGGATTGGTGAACTGGAAAACAAAATTGGCGAAATGGAAAAAAATTCCACAGAACAAAAGAACTCAATTGGACAATTAGAAAAAGATCTTTAAAAAGTGAGTGAAGAAAATACCTCACTGAAAATCAAGGTCGAACAATTGGAATTGAATGACTCGAGGAGACAAGAAGAATCAGTCAAGCAAATCCAAAAAAATTAAACAATGGAAAAGAATATGAAATACCTTCTGGGGAAGACAGCAGACCTGGAAAACAGATCCAGGAGAGACAACCTGAGAATCATCGGACTTCCAGAAAAGTATGATGAAAAAAAGAGCCTGGACACTATTTTCCAGGAAATTATCAAAGAGAACTGCCCAGAAGTCATAGAAACAGAAGGTAAAATAGACATTGAAAGAATTCATCGATCCCCTACAGGATCCTAAAATCAAAACACCAAGTAATATAGTGGCCAAATGCCAGAACCCTCAGGCAAAGGAAAAAATACTGCAAGCGGCTAGAAAAACCCAATTCAAGTATCAAGGAGCCACAATAAGGATCACCCAGGATCTGGCAGCATCCACATTAAAGGATCGAAGGGCCTGGAATATGATATTCCGAAAGGCTAAGGAACTTGGTATGCAACCAAAAATAACTTACCCAGCGAGATTGATCATCTTTTTCCAGGGAAGAAGATGGACATTCAACGAAATAAGCGAATTTCATCTATTTCTGATGAAAAAGCCAGAACTTAACAAAAAATTTGATCTACAAGCACAGAACTCAAGAGAAATCTAAAAAGGTAAAGATTAATCTTGGGAACTATTTTCGGCTATAAAGATGTATAAAGAATACATGTATACCTTGTTCTAGAAACTAGATGTGGAAAGGACATTGTACCAGAAAAAAAGGGAAAGTGGGGGTACTACATTTCATGAAGAGGCAAAGAAAACCTAGTATATCTGAGAGAAAGAATGGAGAGGGATGAATATAGTGAGTATTTTACTGCTTTCAGAATTGGCATTAAGAGAAGAATTTTAGACATATTCAATCTATGGTGAAACTTCTCCCACCTCATTGAAAAGTGAGAGGGGAAAACTGAAAAGGGAAGGAATAAGCTAAGTGGAAGGGAATATGGTAACTGGGAGGGAAAGGGGTAAGTTAGGGGGGGAATTCTAAGGGGGGGGAGGGATACTAAAAAAGGGAGGGCTGTGAGAAGCAAGTGGTGCTCACAAGCTTAATACTGGGAAGGGGGGTAAGGGAGTAAGAAGGGAGAAAAGCATAAACCGGGGTTAACAAGATGGCAAGTAATACAGAATTGGTCATTTTAACCATAAATGTGAACGGGGTAAACTCCTCTATAAAGAGGAAGCGGTTAGCAGAATGGATTAAAAGCCAGAATCTTACAATATGTTGTTTACAGGAAACACACCTGAAGCAGGGAGATACATGCAGGTTAAAGGTAAAAGGTTGGAGCAAAACCTACTATGCTTCAGGTGAAGCCAAAAAAGCAGGGGTAGCCATCCTGATCTCAGATCAAGCTAAAGCAAAAATTGATCTAATCAAAAGAGATAAGGAAGGGCACTATATCTTGCTAAAGGGTAGAATGAATAATGAAGAAGTATCTATATTAAACATATATGCACCAAGTAGTGTAGCATCTAAATTCTTAAAAGAGAAATTAAGAGAGCTGCAAGAAGAAATAGACAGTAAAACTATAATAGTGGGAGATCTCAACCTTGCACTCTCAGAATTAGATAAATCAAACCACAAAATAAATAAGAAAGAAGTCAAAGAGATAAATAGAATACTAGAAAAATTAGATATGATAGATCTCTGGAGAAAATGTAATGGGGACAGAAAGGAGTACACCTTCTTTTCAGCAGTTCATGGAACTTATACAAAAATTGACCATATATTAGGACATAAAAACCTCAAACTCAAATGCAGTAAGGCAGAAATAGTGAATGCATCCTTTTCAGACCATGATGCATTGAAAATTACATTCAATAAAAAGCCACAGGAAAGTAGACCAAAAATAATTGGAAACTAAATAATCTCATACTAAAGAATGGTTGGGTGAAACAGCAAATTATAGACATAATTAATAACTTCATCCAAGAAAACGATAATAATGAGACATCATACCAGAATGTATGGGATGCAGCCAAAGCGGTAATAAGGGGAAATCTCATATCTCTAGAGGCCTATTTGTATAAAATAGAGAAAGAGAAGGTCAATGAATTGGGCTTGCAACTAAAAATGCTAGAAAAGGAACAAATTAAAAACCCCCAATCAAACACTAAACTTGAAATTCTAAAAATAAAAGGAGAGATCAATAAAATTGAAAGTAAAAAAACTATTGAATTAATTAATAAAACTAAGAGTTGGTTCTATGAAAAAACCAACAAAATAGACAAACCCTTAGTAAATCTGATTAAAAAAAGGAAAGAGGAAAATCAAATTGTTAGTCTTAAAAATGAAAAGGGAGAACTCACCACTAACGAAGAGGAAATTAGAGCAATAATTAGGAGTTACTTTGCCCAACTTTACGCCAATAAATTCGACAACTTAAATGAAATAGAAGAATACCTTCAAAAATATAACTTGCCTAAACTAACAGAGGAAGAAGGAAATATCCTAAACACTCCT
The DNA here is from genome assembly GCF_016432865.1 of Antechinus flavipes. Lineage (NCBI taxonomy): Eukaryota > Metazoa > Chordata > Mammalia > Dasyuromorphia > Dasyuridae > Antechinus > Antechinus flavipes. The sequence continues at coordinate 73,335,378 of NC_067398.1, read as the reverse complement.
ATCTCAGAAAAAGAAATAGAACAAACTATCAATCAACTCCCTAAGAAAAAAACCCCAGGACCAGATGGATTTACATCTGAATTCTATCAAACATTTAAAGATCAATTAACTCCAATGCTAAATAAACTATTTGAAGAAGTAGGGATTGAAGGAGTCCTACCAAACTCCTTTTATGACACAGATATGGTACTGATACCTAAACCAGGTAGGCTGAAAACAGAGAAAGAAAATTATAGACCAATCTCCCTAATGAATATTGATGCTAAAATCTTAAATAAAATATTAGCAAAAAGATTACAGAAAATCATCCCCAGGATAATACACTATGACCAAGAAGGATTTATACCAGGAATGCAGGGCTGGTTCAATATTAGGAAAACTACTAACATAATTGACTATATCAACAACCAAACAAACAAAAACCATATGATCATCTCAATAGATGCAGAAAAAGCATTTGATAAAATCCAACAGCCATTCCTAATAAAAACACTTGAGAGCATAGGAATAAAAGGACTTTTCCTTAAAATAGTTAGGAGCATATATTTTAAACCTTCAGTAAGCATCATATGCAATGGGGAAAAACTGGAACCTTTCCCAGTAAGATCTGGAGTAAAACAAGGTTGCCCACTATCACCATTATTATTCAATATTGTATTAGAAACACTAGCCTCTGCAATAAGAGTCAAGAAAGAGATTAAAGGAATTAGAGTAGGCAATGAGGAAACCAAACTATCACTCTTTGCAGATGATATGATGGTATACCTAGAAAACCCCAGAGATTCTACTAAAAAGCTATTAGAAATAATTCATAATTTTAGCAAAGTAGCAGGATACAAAATAAATCCCCATAAATCCTCAGCATTCTTATACACCACCAACAAAATCCAAGAGCAAGAGATACAAAGAGAAATTCCATTCAAAATAACTGTTGATAGCATAAAATATTTGGGAATCTACCTACCAAAGGAAAGTCAGGAATTATATGAGCAAAATTACAAAAAAGTTTTCACACAAATAAAGTCAGACTTAAATAATTGGAAAAATATTAAGTGCTCTTGGATAGGCCGAGCGAATATAATAAAGATGACAATACTCCCTAAACTAATCTATTTATTTAGTGCTATACCAATCAGACTTCCAAGAAAATATTTTAATGATTTAGAAAAAATAACAACAAAATTCATATGGAACAATAAAAAGTCGAGAATCTCAAGGGAATTAATGAAAAAAAAATCAAATGAAGGTGGTCTAGCTGTACCTGATCTAAAATTATATTATAAAGCAGCAGTCACCAAAACCATTTGGTATTGGCTTAGAAATAGATTAGTTGATCAGTGGAAAAGGTTAGGTTCACAAGACAGAATAGTCAACTATAGCAATCTAGTGTTTGACAAACCCAAAGATTCTAAATTTTGGGATAAGATTTCATTATTTGATAAAAACTGCTGGGATAACTGGAAATTAGTATGGCAGAAATTAGGCAAGGACCCACACTTAACACCACATACCAAGATAAGATCAAAATGGGTCCATGATCTAGGCATAAAGAATGAGATTATAAATAAATTAGAGGAACATAGGATAGTTTATCTCTCAGACTTGTGGAGGAGAAAGAAATTTGTGACCAAAGATGAACTAGAGACCATTACCGATCACAAAATAGAAAAATTTGATTATATCAAATTAAAAAGCCTTTGTACAAACAGAACGAATGCAAACAAGATTAGTAGGGAAGCAACAAACTGGGAAAACATCTTTACAATTAAAGGTTCTGATAAAGGCCTCATTTCCAAAATATATAGAGAACTGACTCAAATTTATAAAAAATCAAGCCATTCTCCAATTGATAAATGGTCAAAGGATATGAACAGACAATTTTCAGATGAAGAAATTGAAACTATTACCACTCACATGAAAGAGTGTTCCAAATCACTATTGATCAGAGAAATGCAAATTAAGACAACTCTGAGATATCACTACACACCTGTCAGATTGGCTAAGATGACAGGAAAAAATAATGATGAATGTTGGAGGGGATGCGGGAAAATGGGGACACTGATGTATTGTTGGTGGAGTTGTGAACGAATCCAACCATTCTGGAGAGCGATCTGGAATTATGCCCAAAAAGTTATCAAACTGTGCATACCCTTTGATCCAGCAGTGTTTCTATTGGGCTTATACCCCAAAGAGATACTAAAAAAGGGAAAGGGACCTGTATGTGCCAAAATGTTTGTAGCAGCCCTGTTTGTAGTGGCTAGAAACTGGAAAATGAATGGATGCCCATCAATTGGAGAATGGCTGGGTAAATTGTGGTATATGAATGTTATGGAACATTATTGCTCTGTAAGGAATGACCAGCAGGATGAATACAGAGAGGCTTGGAGAGACCTATATGGACTGATGCTAAGTGAGATGAGCAGAACCAGGAGATCATTATACACTTCGACAACGATATTGTATGAGGATGTATTCTGATGGAAGTGGATTTCTCTGACAAAGAGACTTAACTGAGTTTCATTGGATAAATGATGGACAGAAACAGCTACACCCAAAGAAGGAATACTGGGAAATGAATGTGAACTATTTGATTTTTGATTTTCTTCCCGAGTTATTTTTACCTTCTGAATCCAATTCTCCCTGTGCAGCGGGAGAACTGTTCGGTTCTGCAAATATGTATTGTATCTAGGATATACTGCAACATATTTAACATATATAGGACTGCTTGCCATCTTGGGGGGGAGGGAGGAGGGAGGAAGGGGAAAAAAACGAAACATAAGTGATTGCAAGGGATAATGCTGTGTAAAAATTATCCTGGCATGGATTCTGTCAATACAAAGTTATTATTAAATAAAATTAAATTAAAAAAAAATTTAATGTAGCTAACATTGTCTATTTTGCCTTTCATAAAGTTCTGTAGATCTTTGGTTATAAATTCCTCCCATCTCTAAAGATCTGATACTAAATTATCCCTTAGTCTGCTATTTGGCTTATGTTATCCTTTTTGCCAAATCATGTACTCATTTTGACTCCATTTACACATAGGGTGGGATACATATAGGTCTATCATTCTTCAGTTTTCCCAAAAATTTTCTGGGAAATTATTATTCTAAAAGCTGGAGTTTGGAAGTTTATGAAAAACTAGATTATTATAGGCCTGGATTAATGTGTCATGTTATCTAATCTATTGTACTGATCCATCATTCTATTTCTTAGTATCAAATGGTTTTGATGATAGCTTCTTTATAATAGAATTTTAGGTTTGGTATTGCTAAGGCAACAACATTTTTCTTTTCTTTTTTTTTTCATTAATTACCTTATTATTTTTCTTATTTTGTTCTTCCAAGTAAATTTTTTTTCTAGTTCTACAAAATAATTTTTGCCAGATTGATTGATATGGCACTGAATAAGTAGACCACTTTAGGAAGAGTAGTAATTTTTATTATATATTATTATTATATTAGCTCAACCTACTGATGAACAATTGATAGTTTTTCCAAATGTTTAGATCTGACTTTATTTGTGTGAGAAGTGTTTTGTAATTATGTTCATATAGTCCTTGCATGTAAAAACCGAGATATTTTATTTTATCTGCACTTACTTAAAATGGGATTTCTTATTCTCTCTCTCTTGCTGATGGACTTTTTCAGTAATGTAAATGTTGGAATCTTTACAAACTGCTAACTCATTAGAGTTGATAGATTATTGATCTGATCTTACAAGAAGATGTTTTGGGCCAAAACCTGAAACAAGGTACTAAGTAGAACTAATTGATACAATGCTTGTGTTTGCATCTTTACTCATTGGAGTTCACATGTTTGGGAAATTTCAGGGTTTAGTATGAGATATCTGAATTCACACCTCCCTTGAAACTCTTAGGGCCAGAGAACACTATGGGAGAAAACCCATAATCCCATTCTCTCAGAAGAGTCATATATAAACCAGTGAAGAGTGATTCATTCGAATATTTTCCTGGCTGGCTGGTGGCGGAAGAAGAGTTTTCAGAGGAAGAAGCTACGAGTCGGAGCGTTCAGTGAAGATTGAGAAGGCTCTCTCAGAGACAAGACATGCATTCCATCCTTGTGCTGGCTGGAGGTAGAAGAAAGCAAAGGCAGAGGCTGAAGGACAGAACCTTTGGATTTGGAGACATTCAGAAGGAGCTCTTGGAACCAAGCAGAGAGAGAGGCCTCAACTAACCAGGCTACTTTGGAAGGAGAAAATAAACGTTTGTATTTTTACCAACTGGCTGCATTTGGGGTAATTATTGATCTGAACTGATGCTAAGGCTGCCTCCAAGAAAATCTCCTCAAGAAACTTCTCCCCCAAAGAAAACCATCTCATCTTATATTATTATTATAAAGAAGAATAAGAACCCAGCACATAAAGAAATGATGATGCCTTGTGCGGGATTGTTTTACATCCAGCAACTTTGCTAAAGCTGTTAATTTTTTTTTCAAAAAATTTTTGTGTGATTTTCTATGATTCCATAAGTATAGGATCATATCATCTGCAGAGTGATAGTTTTATTTGCCTATTCCTAATTGCCCATTCTAATTCCTCTAATTTCTTTTTTCTTTTCTTATTGTTACAGCCAACATTTCTATTACAATTTTGAATAGTAGTGGTGATAATGGGCACCCTTATTTCACCCCTGATCTTAGTAGGAGTGTGTCCAGCTTCTCTCCATCGTAAATAATGTTTGCTTTTCGTTTTTAGATACTGCTTAAGGAAAGCTGTCTTTTTCTCTATACTCTCTCTCTCTCTCTCGCTCTCTCTTTTTAAACAGGAATGTGTGCAGTATTTTGTCAAAAACTTTTTCTGAGTTTATCATATGGTTTCTGTTGGTTTTGTTATTGATATGGTCATTTATGATAATAGTTTTCCTGATATTGAACCAAACCTGTCTTTCTGGTATAAATTTCACTTAGTCATAGTGTATTATCCTGCTGATAAGTTGCAGTAATCTCTTTCCTGATATTTTGTTTACAATTTTTGAATCAATATTCATTAAGAAAATTCATCTGCAACTTTATTTTTCTATTTTGGCTGTTCTTGGCTTAGGCAATACAAAATTTTTGTCATAGAAGGAATTTGGCAGGACACAATTTTATCTATTTTTCCCAAATAGTTTGGAATTCCAAATAGTATTGGAATTAATTGTTCTTTAAATGTTTGATAGAATTCACTTGACAATCCATCTGGCACTGGAGATTTTGTTCTTAGGGAGTTCATTAATAGTTTGTTCAATTTCTTTTTCAAAACTGGGATTATTTAAATAATTTGTCTTATCATCTATAAATTTGGGCAATCTATATTTTTGTATTTGTTATTTATTTACTTGTATAATATATATTACTTATATAATATGTTTTATACATAATATGTAATACAATATATGTATATCATATTATTTATTAAATTTTCAGATTTATTGTCATACACTTGGGCAAAATTACTACAAATCATTGACTTAATTTTCTTCTTTATTGTGGGTAAGTTTATTGTTTTCATTTTTGTTACTTGGTTTTCTTCTTTTCTTTTCCTAATCAAATTAACAAAAGTTTTATTTTGTTAATTTTTTTCATAAAAGCAACTCTTAGTTTTGTTTTTAATTCAATAGTTTGTTTTTATTTTTCAATTTTAACTCATTTTTAGAATTTTAAATTTGATATTTAATTAGGGTTTTTTTAATTTATAGTTTAATTTAAAACTAGCTTTTTTGTTGCAGGCCAATCCATTGATCTTTTCTTTCTCTGTTTTACTTATGTAAACATTTAGAGATATAAAATTTCTATTAATAACTACTTTGGCCTCATCCCATGAGTTTTGTTATATTGTTTTATTATTGTCATTCTCTTGGATGAAATTACTGACTGTTTCTGAGATTTGTTTTTTCACCCTCTCATATTATTTGTTCCAATAAATTTTTGCTCTTTTTTCTATGGTCTTTATTACATATAAATTTTATTGCATCATGATCTGAGAAAGGATGAATTTACAATTTCTGCATTTTGTCATTTGATTATAAGGTTTTTATGCCTTAACCCATAATCAATTTTTGTGTAGGTTCCATATACCACTGAGTAAAAGGTACATTTCTTTCTATTCTCATTCAATTTTCCTCAAAGGTCTATCATATCTATTTTTTCTAAAATTCTATTCACCTCTTTGACTTCTTTACTGTTTATTAGTTAAATTTATCTAGTTTTGATAGAGTGATCCTCTACTATAATAGTTTTGCTCTCTATTTCTTCTTGCAACTATATTAACCTCTAGCAATCTGGATGCTATACTGTTTGGTGTATACATGATTTGTATTGATATTGTTTCATTTCTTGAAACCCTTTAGCAAGGTATAATTTCCTTTTTGACTCTTTTAATTAGATATAATTTTGCTTTTGTCTGATCTGAGATAAGGATTGCTACTCCTACTTTTTTTTTTTTTTTTACTTTAGGTGAAGTATAATGGATTCTGCTCCAGCCTTTTGCCTTTACTCTATATGCATTTCTCTACTTCCTATGTATTTTTTTTTTTACTTTTTTACTTTTTTATTTAATAACTTTTTATTGAGAGATCCCATGACAGGGTAATTTTTTATATTATCCCTTGCACTCACTTCTGTTCCAATTTCCCCCCTCCCTCTCTCTACGCCCTCTCCCAGATGACAAGCAGTCCTATACATGTTAAATAGATTACAGTATATCCTAGATAAAATATATGTGTGCAGAACCGAACAGTTCTCTTGTTGCACAGGGAGAATTGGATTCAGAAGGTATAAATAACTTGGGGAGAAAAACAAAAATGCAAGCAGTTTACATTCATTTCCCAGTGTTCTTTCTTTGGGTGTAGCTGCTTCTGTCCATCCTTGATCATTTGAAACTGAGTTAGATCTCTTTGTCAAAGAAATCCACTTCCCTCAGAATACATCCTCATACAGTATCATTGTTGAGGTATATAATGATCTCCTGATCTTGCTCATTTCACTTAGCATCAGTTCATGTAAGTCTCACCAGTCCTCTCTGTATTCCTCCTGCTCGTTATTTCTTACAGAACAATAATATTCCATAACATTCATATACCACAATTTACTCAACCATTCTCCAATTGATGGGCATCCATTCATTTTCCAGCTTCTAGCCACTACAAACAGGGCTGTCACAAACATTTTGATGCATACAGGTCCCTTTCCCTTCTTTATTATCTCTTTGAAGTGTAAGCCCAGTAGTACCCAGTAGGGTACTTTGATACCCTAGATCAAAGGGTATGCACAGTTTGATAACTTTTTGAGCATAGTTCCAAATTGCTCTCCAGAATGGCTGGATGTGTTCACAATTCCACCAACAATGTATCAGTGTCCCTGTTTTCCCACATCGCCTCCAACATTCCGCATTATCTTTCCCTGTCATTCTAGCCAATCTGAGAGGTATATAGTAGTATCTCAGAGTTGTCTTAATTTGCATTTATCTGATTAATAATTATTTGGAGCATATTTTCATATGCTAGAAATAGTTTTAATTTCTTCATCTGAGAATTATCTGTTCAAATCCTTTAATCATGTATCAATTGGAGAATGGCTTGAATTCTTATAAATCAGAGTCAATTCTCTATATATTTTGGAAATGAGGCCTTTATCAGAACCTTTGCCTGTAAAAATGTTTTTCCAGTTTATTGTTTCCCTTCTAATCTTGTCTGCATTAGTTTTGTTTGTACAAAACCTTTTCAATTTGATATAATCAAAATTTTCTATTTTGTAGTCAATAGTGATCTCTAGTTCTTCTTTGGTCATAAATTCCTTCCTCTTCCAGAGGTCTGAGAGGGAAACTATCCTATGTTTTCCAATTTATTTATAACCTCATTCTTTATGCCTAGATCATGAACCCATTTTGACCAAAGTGTATGATGTTAAGTGTGGGTCAATGCTTAGTTTCTGCCATACTAATTTCCAATTTTCCTAGCAATTTTTGTCAAATAATGCATTCTTATCCAAAAAGCTAGGGTCTTTGGGTTTGTCAAACACTGTATTATTAAAGTTATTGGCTGTTTTGTCCTTTGAACCTAACCTATTCCATTGATCAACTAGTCTATTTCTTAGCCAATACCATATGGTTTTAGTAACCACATTTATATATATATATATATATATATAAAGTTAGGTATAAATAGACCAAAAAAAAATTGGAAAGTAAATAATCTCATTTTAAAGAATGATTGGGTGAAACAGCAAATTATAGACACAATTAATAATTACTAAACTTGAAATTCTTTATATATATATATATATATAGTTTAGTAATTGATTGGGGATTTTTAATTTGGTCTTTTTCTAGCTTTTTAAGTTGCAAGCCCAAATCATTGATCTTCTCTTTCTCTATTTCATTCAAGTAAGCCTTTAAGGATATAAAATTTTCTCTTATTACTGCTTTGGCTGTATCCTACAAATTTTGGTATGATGTCTCTCCATTGTCATTATCTTGAATGAAATTATTAATTGTGTCTATAATTTGATTTTTTTTCATTAATTCCCTTGAAATTCTTGACCTTTTGTTTTTCCATATGAATTTTGTTGTTATTTTTTCTAGGTTATCAAAATAGTTTTTTGGGAGTCTGATTGGTATAGTTTTTCCCCATTGCATATGATACTTATTGCTGGTTTTAAATAGGTGGCTACTGATTATTTTAAGGAAAAGTCCATTTATTCCTATACTCTCAAGTGTTTTTAATAGGAATGGATGTTGGATTTTATCAAATGTTTTTCTGCATCTATTGAGATGATCATATAGTTTTTGTTAATTAACTTATTAAAATGGTCAATTATACTGATAATTTTCCTAATATTGAACCAGCCCTGCATTCCTGGTATCAATTCTGCTTGATCGTGGTGTATTATCCTGGGGATGATTTTCTGTAGTCTTTTTGCTAATATCTTATTTAAGATTTTAGCATCAATATTCATTAGGGAGATTGGTCTATAATTTTCTTTTTTCTGTTTTCAACCTACCTGGTTTAGGTATCAGTACCATGTCTGTGTCATAAAAAGAATTTGGTAGGACTCCTTCATTCCCTATTTCTTCAAATAGTTTATAAAGCATTGGGACTAATTGTTCTTTGGATGTTTGGTAGAATTCACATGTAAATCCATCTGGTCCTGGGGATTTTTTTTTTTTTTAGAGAGTTGATTAATAGCTTGTTCTATTTCTTTTTCTGAAATGGGACTATTTAAGCAATTTACTTCCTCCTCTAAAAATCTGGGAAGCCTATGTTTTTGGAGGTAATCATCCATTTCACTTAGGTTATCAAATTTATTGGCATAAATTTGTGTAAAGTAACCTCTTCTTATTTCTATAATTTCCTCTTCATTGGTGGAAAGTTCTCCCTTTTCATTTTTAAGACTACTAATTTCATTTTCCTCTCTCCTTTTTCTAATCAGATTTACCAAAGTTTTATCAATTTGATTAATTTTTTTTATATTTTTTTCATAAAACCAACTCTTAGTTTTATTTATTAGTTCAATAGTTTTTTTTTTACTTTCAATATTATTAATTTCTCCTTTTAATTTTAGAATTTCAAGTTTAGTAATTGATTGGGTATTTTTAATTTGGTCTTTTTCTAGCTTTTTAAGTTGCAAGCCCAAGTCATTGATCTTAACTTTCTCTATTTTATTCAAGTAAGCCTTTAAGGATATAAAATTTCCTCTTATTACTGCTTTGGCTGTATCCTACAAATTTTGGTATGATGTCTCTCCATTGTCATTATCTTGAATGAAATTATTAATTGTGTCTATAATTTGCTGTTTCACCCAATCATTCTTTAAAATGAGATTATTTACTTTCCAATTGTTTTTTGGTCTATTTATACCTAACTTTTTGTTGAATGTAGTTTTTATTGCATTGTGATCTGAAAAAAAAGCATTTGCTATTTTTGCTTTCCTGCATTTAATTTTGAGGTCTTTATGTCCTAATATATGGTCAATTTTTGCGTAGGTTCCATGAACTGCTGAGAAGAAAGTATACTCCTTTCTGTCACCATTCAATTTTCTCCAAAGATTTATCATACCTAATTTTTCTAATATTCTATTTACCTCTTTAATTTCTTTCTTATTTGTTTTGTGATTTAATTTATCTAAATCTGAGAGTGCAAGATTGAGATCTCCAATTATTATAGTTTTGCTGTATATTTCTTCTTGCAACTCTCTTAATTTCTCCTTTAGGAAGTTAGATCCTATACCATTTGGTGCATATATGTTTAATACTGATATTGCATCATGGTCTATAGTACCCTTTAACAAGATATAGTTTCCTTTTTTTATCTCTTTTAATTAGATCAATTTTTGCTTTTGCTTGATCTGAGATAAGGATGGCTACCCCTGCTTTTTTGACTTCACCTGAAGCATAATAGATTCTGCTCCAGCCTTTTACCTTTACTCTGTATATATGTCTCTGTTTTAAATATGTTTCCTGTAAACAACATATTGCAGGGTTCTGACTTTTGATCCAGTCTGCTATCCGCCTCCGCTTTATGGCAGAGTTCATCCCATTAACATTTATGGTTAAAATTACTAATTCTGTATTTCCTGCCATCCTAATAGCCCCAGATTATGCTTTTCTTTTTCTTGCCCTCCTTCCCCCTCTTCCCTACTATTAAACTTATTGGTCCCACTTGAGTCATCCAATTCTCTCTCTTTAGAATACCTCTCTTCTCCCTTTGAATGCCTTCCTCTTTCTTGTACCCTTCCCTTATTACTCTTTTTTCCTTTTCCCTTTTCCTCTCCCACTTTTTAATGAGGTGAAAGAAGATTATCTGTAAAACAAATATGTCAATTATTTCCTCTTTGAGCCAACTCTGATGAGAGTAGGATTAACACAATGTTCCTTCCCCTCTCTAAGTTCCCTCAGATATGATAGCTTTTCATTGCCTCATTGTCACATGTAGTTTCCCTCTTTTTATCTCCCCTTTTTTCCTTTTTCTGACACTATCCCCTTTCCATTTCTACTTCCCTATTTTGTTATATCAGTAAAATATAATTATACATGTGGTTTATATATATATATCCATAACAGAAATACAGTTCTCTTTATATATGTGTATATATATATATATATATTCCTTCTGTTCCGATTTTTCTCCTCCCTTCCTTTCTCCCCTCCCCTAGATGGCAAGCAGTCCTATATACGTTAGATATGTTGCAGTATATCCTAGATACAATATATGTTTGCAGAACCAAACAGTTCCCTTCTTGCACAGGGAGAATTGGATTCAGAAGGTAAAAATAACCTGGGAAGAAAAACAAAAGTGCAAATAGTTCACATTCGTTTCCCAGTGTTCTTTCTTTGGGTGTAGCTGCTTCTGTCCATCATTTATCAATTGAAACTCAGGTCTCTTTGTCAAAGAAATCCACTTCCATCAGAATACATCCTCATACAATATTGTTGTCGAAGTGTATAATTTTCTTTTTCAGTGAGTTATTTTCTTTCTCCAATTCACAAATTCTTATTCCCTGCACTTCTTGGGAGTTATTTTTTTACCTTTTCCAATTCACATTTCAGGGAGTTGTTTTCTTTTTCCACTTTATCAAATTTTTCTTTTAGTGAGTTATATGCCTTTTCTGTACCCTCTTGCATAGCTTCTCTTTCCTTTCCCCATTTTTCTTCTAGTTCTCTTTTAAGGTTTTTAATAGTCTCTTCTAGGAGAGCCTTTTGTATTGGGGATCAACCCCCATTGAGACTGTCTGCTATTAGTCTCTTCAGGATTGAAAAACTGTTCTCTTTCTGTATAGAAACTATCAATCGTCCTTTTGATTTTTTTACTCATTTTGCTAAAGCCTGTAGGGTCTCCCTTCAGAGCCACAACGTTACCAGCTTCCTCTGGAAAGCAGTGAATGGTGTATGATTGGGTAGCTGTCCTGCTAGCCAGCTACAAAAATGCAGGGAGGTACTGGAGTGCTCTGGGAAAGAGTTCCTCACCCAGAAGTAACTTAGGCCTGCTGGGCCAAGCTGGGAATGTGCCCTGCAAAGAACCCTCACTGTGTGAGATAATGACTGCCCTGAGGCTAGACACTGAGCAGTGAGAGTTTCACTACCCCAAGCCAAATCCCACCCTGGGGCTGTAGGTATTATGTGCTGAGCAGTGAATGGCCCTGCAGGGACCAGATGTGTTTCTGCCTGGGAAAGCACAATCTGCTGGGGAAGTTCTATTGCTCCAGGCCAAGCCTCACACTGTGCCAATTAGAGGCTGCCCAGGCTGTGTCCCCATGCCATACAGATTTGTAGCTGCCCCCACAAAAGCCCCAAACTGCAGGGCTATGTTACAGTTTGCCTGCATCATTGAGTGGTTACAGCCACATCTTGTAAGTTTCTGGCGTTTTTTAGAGTACTCTCTGTTTTAGGCATTATACTCTCTGTTTCAGGCATTAATTTCTCTGTCAGTTTATTGCTTTGTAATCAAGGCAGAGCAGTTAGCCTACAGCAGAGTCATCTCTATAATTTCTCTAGCCACAGAGATCACCCCTGCCCCTGGTCTACTCAGGATGCTAGCCCCTTGCTGCCTGCACTAATCTGTTCCTGGCCCCTCAGGACAAACCTTTCCTGGCAATCTTCCAGATTGTCTTCTGCTGGTAAGTTGTAGTGTTTCTAATCTTCATGAATTTAAGCAGTGAAGAGTTATTTTTGAGCCTGAATTAAATAGTGGGTTATGAGGGGAATGAGAGGAGCTTAGAAAGTCAAGTGTGCTTTCTCCTCCATCTTGGCTTTCTATGTATTTCTTATAAACAACATCTTATAGGGGTTTGGCTTTTAATCCACTCTACTATCAAGTTTCATTTTGATGGAGCATTCATCCCATTCACATTTACAACTATTAACTCTGTATTTCCCATGAAACTTATACTTTTCTCTCTCCTTTCTCCCTTTTCCTCCTCACTATCATTTTGTTGCTAACCACCCCCATTAATCTGCCCTCTTTTTTTCAGCCTCTCTTGCCTTTCTTATCCATTTTCCTTGCTCTTCTGCCCTTACTTCTATTATCCTCCCTCTTTCCTTTTATCTTTCCCTTCCTATTCACTTTATGGTGAAACAAGTTTCTACACCAAGCTTAGTATATATGAATCTCTCTTTGGTCCTAATCCAATGTTATTCAAGTTCAATCAACGTTCATCTCCTTTTTTCCCCCCTCACTTGAAATAGGACTTTTGCACCTTTTTTGTGATGCAGTTTACTCCATTTACTTTCCATTTTCTCTTCTCCAAGTAGAACCTTCTTCCAACTCTAGTTTCTTTTTTACATCATACATTAAAGCCAACTTATATCTACCCCAACTATATATAACCCAAAGATAAAGTTCTCAAGAGTTAAATATATCATCTTTCCATATAGAAATGTAAATATTTTAACCTTTAAAAATACTAGTTTTTTTCTGTCCTTTTTGCCTTCTTGTGTTTCTGTTGAGTCTTATATTTGAAGATAAAAGTTTATGTTCACCTCTGGTGTTTTCATCAAAAATTGTTGAAAATCCCCTATTTTATTGAATGTTCATCTTTTCCCCTGAAAGATAATGCTTAGTTTTGCTGGGTACTTGAGATATTTTACATTTTCCTTTTATTAATATTTTGTTTTCTTTGACAGATTCTTAATATTTCTTTGAGTCATTCCCTTCCATTTGACCAATTCCAATTTTAATGAATTATTTTCTTCAATTAGTTTTTTATATCTACTTTTGCATATAGCCAAATTGTACTTTTAAACAGTTCTGTTCATTTTCCCCCATTTCATCAATTTCATTTTGAAAGAGTTGTTATTTTTTCCATTTTGCAAATTCCATTTTTCAAGGAGTATTTTTCTTTCTCCTTTCTGGCAAATTTATTATTTTTTTTATTATAGCTTTTTATTTACAAGTTATGTGCATGGGTAATTTTACAGCATTGACAATTGCCAAACCTTTTGTTCCAATTTTTCCCCTCCTTCCCCCCATTCCCTCCCCTAGGTGACAGGTTGAACAATACATGTCAAATATGTTAAAATATAAATTAAATACAATATAAGTATACATGTCCAAACAGTTATTTTGCTGTATAAAAAGAATTGGACTTTGAAATAGTGTACTATTAATCTGTGAAGGAAATAAAAATACAGACAAAAATATAGGGATTGGGAATTCTATGTAATGGTTCATAGTCATCTCCCAGAATTCTTTCGCTGGGTGTAGCTGGTTCAATTTATTACTGCTCTATTGGAACCGATTTGGTTTATCTCATTGTTGAAGAGGGTCATGTCCATCAGAATTAATCATCATATAGTATTGTTGTTGAAGTATATAATGCTCTTCTGGTCTTGCTCATTTCACTCAGCATCAGTTCATGTAAGTCTCTCCAGGCCTTTTTGAAACCATCCTGTTGGTCATTTCTTACTAAAAAATAATATTCCATAATATTCATATACCACAATTTATTCAGCCATTCTCCAATTGATGGCCATCCATTCAGTTTCCAGTTTCTGGCCACTACAAAGAGACCTGCCACAAACATTCTTGCACATGCAGGTCCTTTTCCCTTCTTTAAAATCTCTTTGGGATATAAGCTCAGTAGTAACACTGCTGGATCAAAGAGTATGCACAGTTTGATAACTTTTTGAACATAGTTCCAAATTACTCTCCAGAATGGCTGGATGTATTTACAATTCCACCAGCAATGTATCAGTGTCCCTGTTTTCCCCCATCACCTCCAACATTCTACATTACCTTTCCCTGTTACTCTAGCCAATCTGACAGATGGGTAGTGGTATCTCAGAATTTTCTAAATTTGCATTTCTCTGATCTTTTCATATGACTAGAAATAGTTTCAATTTCTTTGTCTGAGAATTGTCTGTTCATATCCTTTGACCAGTATCAATTTGAGAATGACTTGATTTCTTTTACATTAGAGTTAATTCTCTAAATATTTTGGAAATGAGGCCTTTATCAGAACCTTTGATTGTAAAAATGTTTTTCCCAGTTTATTTGGCAAATTTATTTTTAAGAATTTTTTTCCATCATTTTATTTTCTTTTCCTTTTCACCAAATGTATTTTAATGAGTTGTTTTCCTCAGTAAATGTTTTGTTTATCTTTACAAACTTACCTGCAAAGTTCTCATTTCTTTTCCACATTTTTCTTCTAACTCTCTCTTTTTTTAAATAACTTTTTATTGATAGAATGCATGCCAGGGTAATTTTTTTACAGCATTATCCCTTGCATTCACTTCTGTTCCAATTTTTCCCCTCCCTCCCTCCACCCCTCCTCTCAGATGGCAAGCAGTCCTTTACATGTTGAATCTTTTGTAGAGGCAAAGAATTGGGAATTGGTGATTGCTCATCAATTAGGGAATAGTTGAATTAATTGTTGTCTATCGTTGGGATTGGATATTATTGTGTTATAAGAAATGATGAGACAGATGCTCTCAGAAGAAGCTGGAAAGAATTCCATGAGCTGATGCAAAGTCAAACTCACTGTGTAAAAGTATCAGTAATATTGTATGATGATAAGCTGTGAATGACATAACTATTCTAATCAATAAAATAATCCTTGCAACTCTGAGGATTTTATTACGAAAAATATTATCTCTTCCCAGAAAAAGAATGAATGGTGTCTGAATACATATTGAAGCATACTTGTTTACTTTATTTTTCTTGAGGCTTTTTTATGTTTTCTTTCACAACATGACTGTTATAGAAAATGTTTTGCCTGACTGCACGTAAATAATCTGTATTGAATTGTTTGCATTCTCCATGGTAAAGGAGGGGGAAAAAATATGTGACTCAAATTTTTCACAATGAATGTTAAAATTGTTTGTAATTATAATTTGAAGAAAAATACTTAATTTAAAAATGAATATGGCCAACATCATGAGAAAAATGGAAAAAAGAAATTTGATTGTTGTTCAGCTATTCATCCTTTTATGGGAGAAGAATGAGGCAACTGGAGTTAAATTACTTCCTCAGTGTCACACAGATAGTAAGTATTATATGTCTAAGGTCACATTGGACTTAGGTCTTCTTGACTCCAGGAAGAGTGCTATTCACTGGGCCATAGAGCTGCCCCCTCAAACTATTCATCCTAATGCTAATTGCTATCCTTTTATTCATTGCCTTCCTTCTTCAAAATTTTTGTATAAGATTTTATAATGTCCAACCTCTTATGATTTCTCATTGTCAATACCACTCTATGTGAGTTTTTCCTTTTGACCAAGAGTTATTTACTCTTTTAAAAAACAAAACTGCAAAAAAGATAACAACCACATACAAACATACACAAAATATCTGGCAATATTTTTATAATAAGCTCTTTATTTTTCTTTCAGTGACAGTAGAAGTATAATGTGTATTTTAAATTCAAATTTCTGTCTTCATTAAGAATCAATAATATCATTAGAAAAACAGAGATGGGAAGAGCACCTAGTGTCTGAAAAAATGTTCAGAGGTTGAGGTGATAAAAATTTTCACTTAGCAATCAAAAAAAGTAGGGGGATGAAATCTACCAATCAAAAAAATGTAAATAATTATGATAGTGATAATACCAATGGTAATACCAATATTTTAATTTTGAGTAATTTTCCCTCAAAATCACCTTAGTTAACATACTGAGAACATCTAAAATAAAAATGAGAAGTGATTTGGAGAGCTTTCATAAACTGTATTCAATAACAAATCACATTTTGAGCTTATCAAATTCACTGAAAGTTAAGAGCTTATAGCAAACCAATGTAACATGCCCATTGTTTGGTCACCATTGAAATTGTTTTGTTTGGAAGGACAAATTTAGCTTTCTAACCTTCACCTACAACAAATATTTTCCAAATATTCGATTGCATCATATAATTCTCCTTAAAACCTCAAATAATAAAGACAAATTTATTTGAAATTCTCTCATCACTAACATGAATTAAAGCACAAAATGGCTAGACATTTGTTGCTAAAAATGTTTAGCTCAATCAGGACAGATTTTCAAAGATAAATTAGCTGTAAAAGATGAAGTTATCCAACTGCTCAGGTTTGGAGATATTATGGGAACTATATACTCTGAAAAATTTCAAAGTCGCTTAAATAAGGCCTCTATTAGTTTAAAATAATCCAGATTATCCACATGGGATGGGGGGGGAGTTAATTTAGAACTTCTGTCATTTGACTTGACAACCAGTCTGGAAGTGTCCATTATGTCAATTCATTATAAAAGAGATAATAGACAGACATGGTGATCAGATGATGAATTGGAATTCAAATCCAATAGAAAAAAGAAAAAGGGTTTCATTGTATCAAGCAGTTACATGGCAAACTGGATAAATTTCTGGACCTATACTCAGGATGATTCATTTTCCTTAGCTCAAATCTGATCTCAGACATTTACTCTGTGTGACTCTGGGAGTGTCACTTAATCTTGTTGGCTTCCAATGATCTGAAGAAGGAAATGACAAACCACTCAAGTATTTGCTAAGAAAAGCTCAAATGGATAATAAAAAATTGAACACAAATGAAACAAATGAATAACAAAACAAAACAAAACAAACAAACAAACAAAAAAAAGTGAACATCATTTAGGGCAGCTACTTGACTCAGTGCATAGAACAGTGGAACTGGAGTAAAGAAGACCTAAGTTCAAATCTGGCTTTAGATACTTACTCATTATGTGACTGCATGCAAGTCCCTTAATCCTGTATTCTCAGTTTTCTCATCTGTAAAATAAGCCAGAGTAGGAAATGGCAAATCATAGTAATATCTTTGCCAAGAAAGTCCCAACTGGCGTCATAAAGGCTTGAGCATGACTGAAAAAAAACTCAGCAATATTATATTTGAGGGACATTTTGGTACTTTCAGTGGCTCCAAGTTTTTTTTTTTTTTCCCCAAACAGTTAGATACTTAGAGATGTGATAGGAAGATTCCCATGATGATGTTTTATAATTATGATTCATGTGGTGAACAGTGAAATCAATCTGTGCTGGTTTTGTCCTATGAAATTCATATAAATGTCCCTTGAGGTATCACTATTGAGGTTCTATGAAGAATACTGAAAGAACTCCCCCCTCCCCATTCTTATAACAATAAATAGCAGAATCCTCTGGCTTCTCATCTGTCATCCCTCTATATCATGAAATCAGTGTGTCTTTATGTTTTAACTCCCATAGACTCACCATTGTTATTCAATTTTTAATAGTAACTTTAAATTCTCAAAGACAATTGCATTTGTTGTACCACTTTCATACAGCAACCTAGCAGGATGTCATTATTGAATAAAATGGACTTTTGGTTTCATGGGCAATATGGTTACATTGAAGAATTCTTACAATTTCTGAATGCAATATGCATACCATAACCTGTTAAATTCTGAGACCAATTTTTCAGATACTTGCACTCCGTGATCCAAGTACACTGTCTGATGGGTAAGAGTTAAAGATTGCCTAAATACATGTTGGAATTGTTTAAAATTAAAAAAATAGGCAAGTATTTTAGGATTAATTCCTAGTTAGATTCCTAATGGTTACTTAATAGAAATATGATAGTAATTGTAATCCTAAAAAGCACATTTTCTTTGCTATATTATCGAGACACATGCCTCCAAACACAAAATCAGTCAATCAACTGTTTTGTGTAACTAGAGATGAAATTGTTGATTACATTTTTTCTTGTGAGAAGTGTGTATCAGTAGATATAGTTAAGAATGTTCTTATTTAATACCTTGACTATTATCTAGTGCTGCCTGAATTAAAATGCCTGAAAATCATAAGATTCTCAAATAATTTACCTTCTAACATATCTGTTGCTAAATTATTGGAGGCAACCTGGATTTTCATGCAAAATAGACGTTTATTCACATTGAATCTCCAGTGTGGAAGTTCATCACTTTTGAAATTCTGTGCTTGTATTATATACTTTACAATTCTGATGTCTGTTCAGGTCTGAGTATTTTAAATTCTTCATGTTGTTATAATACATAAGACAGAGGCATTTATTGTGAAAATGATTCCTATGTAACTGCAAGGTGTAATTTTCAAATTAATTGTGACATCTACTATAATTTAAAAGATGATAACTTCATAGGAAGAAAGGTGATCAAAAGAAACTGCAAAAAGTAAGGGCATATGCTATCATTAATAAGACAACATCATTATTATTCAGTATCAAGCATCTGCTTTGTAGTCATTAATGGAGAATACTGGTTCAGAATCTTGTATTTTTTCTCCCCCCACCAACCCATGTGAGAATGATAAAAGCAACAAGTGTCTTTTAGGTTAAAACAAACAAACAAACAAACAAAAAAAACAACTCTTATTATTACTTGCTCTTTCAAAAAAAATCAGCTCAGACTAAATGACATTTTGTTAATATAAGTCCCCCAATAGCTTGAGGTCAGATTTTAGGCCAATGTCTACTGCATGAAAAGATGTGGGTTACAACCATCTGAAAAGAGGAACTTATAATTGAAACTCAGACCCAGATCAGAAGGCACTCATTTGACTTGAGCTCTAACAATGAACTCTCTTTTATATGGAACTTTTCAAAATGATAGAATCACAAAGTGCTTTGGAATAATATAACCTCAGTATCTTATATGTAATCTGTATATAGAAATTTTATTGAATATATAACTGAATGAACAAATTCAAGTCAAGCAAATATTTTTGAAGCAACTTTAATAGGTAAAATGGTGTGCTAGAAACTGAGCATAAGAGACAAAAATAAAGCAATTGCTATTCTCAAATAGTAGATCTCAAATAGTAGATAATTCTATTGGAGGCATGCATTATACAAACTGCTAAATATAAAATAAAATATTTTAAGGAGACAATTCTTATTTATGACTCTAAGAAAACGTAGCTGCATAGTAACTACAACCTTCAAAAATTGTCTCATAAGGTGAACTAAAGTAAGTTGAATATGAATACATTGGTGAGTTATAGAGCTGTCTATTCCAAGTGTGAAGATTTCCCCAAGGAGAATAGACAAATGAGAATAATTTGAATGTGGCTAAAACAGGCACTGTGGAGTGCTTAGAGCTTGGATAGATGTCAAAGATTCCAAGTTTATCCAGTATATCCTAAATTGGATCAAGTTATCCTATTTTTTGACTTGCCACCATGCTTAGAGGACTCTGGAAGAGATAGTGAAACTGAAAATTTGTGCAACTCTACCTCACTTAAATCCATATTCAATCAGAAGTCAAAACATCATCCCATGATATTAGTTTTCTTTAGAAATAAAGGACTGGGAGGTAGAGGCAAGAATGCAGAGTAAAGGCAGGGATGAGCCTAAACCCTTCCCTAAATCCCTGTAAATGCCTTTAAGTAATGATGGTAAATTAATTCCAGTTTGGCGTATCCCACAAAAAGATGGATAGAAACAATTTTCTAGTTCAATAGTTTTTTTTACTTTCTATATTATTAATTTCTCCTTTTAATTTTAGAATTTCAAGTTTAGTAATTGATTGGGGGTTTTTAATTTGTTTTTTTTTTCTAACTTTTTAAGTTCCAGGCCTTATTCATTGATCTTCTCTTTTTCTATTTTATTCAAGTAAGCCTCTAAGGATATAAAATTTCCCCTTATTACTGTTTTGGCTGCATCCCATAAATTTTGTCATTGTTGTCATTATCTTGTGTGAAATTATTAATTGTGTCTATAATTTGCTGTTTCACCCAATCATTCTTTAAGATGAGATTATTTAGTTTCCAATTACTTTTTGGTCTATTTACACCTAACTTTTTGTTGAATGTAGTTTTTATTCCCTTCCACTTCTATTACTTCTGGGCAGTTCTCTTTGATGATTTCCTGTAAAATAGTATCTAGGGTCTTTTTTTCATCATAATTTTCTGGTAGTCCGATGATCCTCAGGTTATCTCTCCTAGATCTATTTTCCAGGTCTGTTTTTTTTCCAAGTAAATATTTGACATTTTTTCCCAATCTTTCATTTTTTTGGTTTTGCTTGACTGATTCTTGATGTCTCAATGAATCAGTCATTTCTATTTGTTCAGTTCTAATTTTTAGTGAGTTATTTTCTTCATTAGCTTTTTTTACTTCTTTTTGTATATGTCCAATTGAGTTGTTTTGCTCTATAGAATTTTTTTTTTCATTTCACTAATTTTTTTTTTTTGTGAGTCATTTTCTTTTTCCAATTCGCAAACTCTGTTTTTTACCTTTTCCAATTCACATTCAAATTTTTCTTTTAGTGAGTTATGTGTTTTTCCCAATTTCTCTTCTAGCTCTCTTTTAAGGTTTTTAATAGTCTCTTCTAGGAGAGCCTTTTGTATTGGAGACCAACAATCGTCTGGAGACTATCTGCTATTAGTCTCTTCAGGGTTGAAAAGCTGTTCTCTTTCTGTGTAGAAACTATCAATCATTCTTTTGATTTTTTTACTCATTTTGTTAAAACTGTAAGGTCTGCCTTCAGAGCCAGGAGGTTACTAGCTTCCTCTGCAGAGCAGTGAAAGGTATATGGACGGGGCTACAAAAAGCAGAGAGGTACTGGAGTGCTCTGGGAAAGAGTTCCCCACCCGAAAGTAACTCAGGCCTGCAGTGCCGGGCTGGGAAAGTGCCTTTCAAAGAACCTCAGCTGTGTGAGATAATGACTGCCCTGGGGCTAGATACTTAGCAGTGAGAGTTTTACCCAAGCCAAACCCTGCCCTGGGGCTATGGGTATTAGCAGCTGAGCAGTGAATGGATTTGCAGGGACAGGAAATGTCTGCCGGGAAGCGCAGTCAGCTGGGGAGGTTCTATTGCCCCAGGCCGAGCCCCCCCACACTGCCGATTAGAGGCTGCCCAGGCTGTGCCCCTTTGCCGTGCAGATTAGTAACTGCCCCTGCAAAAGCCCCGAACTGCCAGATGTGGCCACAGGGCTGCGGTAAAGTCTGCCTGAGTCACTTCCGGGTTTGAGGGGTTACAGCCAGATCTAGTTAGGTTCTGGCGTTTTTTAGAGGACCCTGTGTTTTAGGCTTTAACTTCTCTGCCAGTTTACTGCTTTGTAATCAAGGCAGAGTAGTTAGCCTATAGCAGAGTGGTCCCTATAACTTCTCTAGCCACAGAGATCACCCCCGCCCCTGATCTGCTCAGGACGCTAGCCTCTCACTGCCTGTGCTAGTCTGATCCTGGCCCCTCAGGACAAACCTTTCCTGGCGAGCTTCCGGATGGGCTGGTAAGTTGTAGTGCTTCTTATCTTCATGAATTTAAGCAATGAAGAGTTATTTTTGAGGCTGGATTAAATAGTTGGTTATGAGGGTAATGAGAGGAGTTTAGAGAGTCGTGTGTGCCTGCTCCACCATCTTGGCTCCGCCCCGGAACTATCCCTAACTCTCTTTTAAAATCCTTTTTGAGCTCTTTCAAGAGTGCCTATTGAACTTGAGACCTCTTTGATGTTTCATCTGGACATGTTTTGTCTTTGGTGTCCTCTTCTCAGATTATGTTCTGTTTTTCCCTGTCTCCATAGTGGCTCTCCATGACCAGAGCTCTTTTTGATGTTTTTACTCATCTTTAAGGTTGAGTTCTGCTCTTAGGACATAGGGAGATTGTCTTGAGCTTCCTCTGGTACATTGGAGTAGGTGCTGCAGTCTTCAGCATTGCACTGGGTGGGAATAACCAGATTTCTCCTCTTACTCTGGGATTTATGGACTCACTATTTCCCCTATATAGGTGCTAGTTTGCTAATCCACTGGCCTTTGGAACCAAAACAGAACAGTCAATGCTGCTGTATTTTTTCTAGGAGCCTCCTGTTAGGGTCCCCCCACTGGGATAATTTGCCCTGTGCTTCTAAGTGCTGAATCAGTTCTGGGCTATGTTCCCCCTTCCCAATTGGGAGAGACCTTTCCTGAAGTCCTTCAAAGATATTTGCTGCTGGAAATTTGTTACACTTCAAATATTTGTGGGTTTTTCCACTTCAAAATCCATTTAAATTCCATCTAGTCGATTCTGAGGGAAGTTGGGATGGATTCAGGCAATGTCTTATCTACTCCCTTCCATCTTGGCCAAAACATTTTATTTCTCAGATAATTAAATCGTTTTTTTTTTTTTAATTACAGTCATTCCTCAATTGATAAATGAATAGTCTTCAGATGAAATAATCATAGCTATTTATAATCATGTGAAAAGATACTTTAACTCACTATTGATTGGAAAAATGCAAATTTCTGAACTATTACCACATATCTACAAGTTTGGCTAATAGGACAAAAACGGAAAATGAGAAATGGTGGAGTGGGTATGAGAAAAATAAGACCTTAATATATTGTTGGTGGACTTGCAAACTGATACATAATACATAGAGATGCATACAGTAGTTGCAAACTATGCCAGACTATGAAACTATGCATATCCTTTGGTCTAGCAATGGCCCTACTAGATTTATATTCCAAAAGATAAAAAAAAAAAATCAAAAAAGGAACATAACATATATGTACATTTTTTTAAACAGCAGGTCTTTTGTAGAGGCAAAGAATTGGGAATTGGTGATTGCTCATCAATTAGGGAATAGTTGAATTAATTGTTGTCTATCGTTGGGATTGGATATTATTGTGTTATAAGAAATGATGAGACAGATGCTCTCAGAAGAACCTGGAAAGAATTCCATGAGCTGATGCAAAGTCAAACTCACTGTGTAAAAGTATCAGTAATATTGTATGATGATAAGCTGTGAATGACATAACTATTCTAATCAATAAAATAATCCTTGCAACTCTGAGGATTTTATTACGAAAAATATTATCTCTTCCCAGAAAAAGAATGAATGGTGTCTGAATACATATTGAAGCATACTTTTTTACTTTATTTTTCTTGAGGCTTTTTTATGTTTTCTTTCACAACATGACTGTTATAGAAAATGTTTTGCCTGACTGCACGTAAATAATCTGTATTGAATTGTTTGCATTCTCCATGGTAAAGGAGGGGGAAAAAATATGTGACTCAAATTTTTCACAATGAATGTTAAAATTGTTTGTAATTATAATTTGAAGAAAAATACTTAATTTAAAAATGAATATGGCCAACATCATGAGAAAAATGGAAAAAAAGAAATTTGATTGTTGTTCAGCTATTCATCCTTTTATGGGAGAAGAATGAGGCAACTGGAGTTAAATTACTTCCTCAGCATCACACAGATAGTAAGTATTATATGTCTAAGGTCACATTGGACTTAGGTCTTCTTGACTCCAGGAAGAGTGCTATTCACTGGGCCATAGAGCTGCCCCCTCAAACTATTCATCCTAATGCTAATTGCTATCCTTTTATTCATTGCCTTCCTTCTTCAAAATTTTTGTATAAGATTTTATAATGTCCAACCTCTTATGATTTCTCATTGTCAATACCACTCTATGTGAGTTTTTCCTTTTGACCAAGAGTTATTTACTCTTTTAAAAAACAAAACTGCAAAAAAGATAACAACCACATACAAACATACACAAAATATCTGGCAATATTTTTATAATAAGCTCTTTATTTTTCTTTCAGTGACAGTAGAAGTATAATGTGTATTTTAAATTCAAATTTCTGTCTTCATTAAGAATCAATAATATCATTAGAAAAACAGAGATGGGAAGAGCACCTAGTGTCTGAAAAAATGTTCAGAGGTTGAGGTGATAAAAATTTTCACTTAGCAATCAAAAAAAGTAGGGGGATGAAATCTACCAATCAAAAAAATGTAAATAATTATGATAGTGGTAATACCAATGGTAATACCAATATTTTAATTTTGAGTAATTTTCCCTCAAAATCACCTTAGTTAACATACTGAGAACATCTAAAATAAAAATGAGAAGTGATTTGGAGAGCTTTCATAAACTGTATTCAATAACAAATCACATTTTGAGCTTATCAAATTCACTGAAAGTTAAGAGCTTATAGCAAACCAATGTAACATGCCCATTGTTTGTTCACCATTGAAATTCTTTTGTTTGGAAGGACAAATTTAGCTTTCTAACCTTCACCTACAACAAATATTTTCCAAATATTCGATTGCATCATATAATTCTCCTTAAAACCTCAAATAATAAAGACAAATTTATTTGAAATTCTCTCATCACTAACATGAATTAAAGCACAAAATGGCTAGACATTTGTTGCTAAAAATGTTTAGCTCAATCAGGACAGATTTTCAAAGATAAATTAGCTGTAAAAGATGAAGTTATCCAACTGCTCAGGTTTGGAGATATTATGGGAACTATATACTCTGAAAAATTTCAAAGTCGCTTAAATAAGGCCTCTATTAGTTTAAAATAATCCAGATTATCCACATGGGATGGGGGGAGTTAATTTAGAACTTCTCTCATTTGACTTGACAACCAGTCTGGAAGTGTCCATTATGTCAATTCATTATAAAAGAGATAATAGACAGACATGGTGATCAGATGATGAATTGGAATTCAAATCCAATAGAAAAAAGAAAAAGGGTTTCATTGTATCAAGCAGTTACATGGCAAACTGGATAAATTTCTGGACCTATACTCAGGATGATTCATTTTCCTTAGCTCAAATCTGATCTCAGACATTTACTCTGTGTGACTCTGGGAGTGTCACTTAATCTTGTTGGCTTCCAATGATCTGAAGAAGGAAATGACAAACCACTCAAGTATTTGCTAAGAAAAGCTCAAATGGATAATAAAAAATTGAACACAAATGAAACAAATGAATAACAAAACAAAACAAAACAAAACAAAACAAAACAAAAAAAAGTGAACATCATTTAGGGCAGCTACTTGACTCAGTGCATAGAACAGTGGAACTGGAGTAAAGAAGACCTAAGTTCAAATCTGGCTTTAGATACTTACTCGTTATGTGACTGCATGCAAGTCCCTTAATCCTGTATTCTCAGTTTTCTCATCTGTAAAATAAGCCAGAGTAGGAAATGGCAAATCATAGTAATATCTTTGCCAAGAAAGTCCCAACTGGCGTCATAAAGGCTTGAGCATGACTGAAAAAAAACTCAGCAATATTATATTTGAGGGACATTTTGGTACTTTCAGTGGCTCCAAGTTTTTTTTTTTTTTTTTTTTTCCCCAAACAGTTAGATACTTAGAGATGTGATAGGAAGATTCCCATGATGATGTTTTATAATTATGATTCATGTGGTGAACAGTGAAATCAATCTGTGCTGGTTTTGTCCTATGAAATTCATATAAATGTCCCTTGAGGTATCACTATTGAGGTTCTATGAAGAATACTGAAAGAACTCCCCCCTCCCCATTCTTATAACAATAAATAGCAGAATCCTCTGGCTTCTCATCTGTCATCCCTCTATATCATGAAATCAGTGTGTCTTTATGTTTTAACTCCCATAGACTCACCATTGTTATTCAATTTTTAATAGTAACTTTAAATTCTCAAAGACAATTGCATTTGTTGTACCACTTTCATACAGCAACCTAGCAGGATGTCATTATTGAATAAAATGGACTTTTGGTTTCATGGGCAATATGGTTACATTGAAGAATTCTTACAATTTCTGAATGCAATATGCATACCATAACCTGTTAAATTCTGAGACCAATTTTTCAGATACTTGCACTCCGTGATCCAAGTACACTGTCTGATGGGTAAGAGTTAAAGATTGCCTAAATACATGTTGGAATTGTTTAAAATTAAAAAAATAGGCAAGTATTTTAGGATTAATTCCTAGTTAGATTCCTAATGGTTACTTAATAGAAATATGATAGTAATTGTAATCCTAAAAAGCACATTTTCTTTGCTATATTATCGAGACACATGCCTCCAAACACAAAATCAGTCAATCAACTGTTTTGTGTAACTAGAGATGAAATTGTTGATTACATTTTTTCTTGTGAGAAGTGTGTATCAGTAGATATAGTTAAGAATGTTCTTATTTAATACCTTGACTATTATCTAGTGCTGCCTGAATTAAAATGCCTGAAAATCATAAGATTCTCAAATAATTTACCTTCTAACATATCTGTTGCTAAATTATTGGAGGCAACCTGGATTTTCATGCAAAATAGACGTTTATTCACATTGAATCTCCAGTGTGGAAGTTCATCACTTTTGAAATTCTGTGCTTGTATTATATACTTTACAATTCTGATGTCTGTTCAGGTCTGAGTATTTTAAATTTTTCATGTTGTTATAATACATAAGACAGAGGCATTTATTGTGAAAATGATTCCTATGTAACTGCAAGGTGTAATTTTCAAATTAATTGTGACATCTACTATAATTTAAAAGATGATAACTTCATAGGAAGAAAGGTGATCAAAAGAAACTGCAAAAAGTAAGGGCATATGCTATCATTAATAAGACAACATCATTATTATTCAGTATCAAGCATCTGCTTTGTAGTCATTAATGGAGAATACGGGTTCAGAATCTTGTATTTTTTCTCCCCCCACCAACCCATGTGAGAATGATAAAAGCAACAAGTGTCTGTTAGGTTAAAACAAACAAACAAACAAACAAACAAACAAACAAAAAAAAAACAACTCTTATTATTACTTGCTCTTTCAAAAAAAAATCAGCTCAGACTAAATGACATTTTGTTAATATAAGTCCCCCAATAGCTTGAGGTCAGATTTTAGGCCAATGTCTACTGCATGAAAAGATGTGGGTTACAACCATCTGAAAAGAGGAACTTATAATTGAAACTCAGACCCAGATCAGAAGGCACTCATTTGACTTGAGCTCTAACAATGAACTCTCTTTTATATGGAACTTTTAAAAATGATAGAATCACAAAGTGCTTTGGAATAATATAACCTCAGTATCTTATATGTAATCTGTATATAGAAATTTTATTGAATATATAACTGAATGAACAAATTCAAGTCAAGCAAATATTTTTGAAGCAACTTTAATAGGTAAAATGGTGTGCTAGAAACTGAGCATAAGAGACAAAAATAAAGCAATTGCTATTCTCAAATAGTAGATCTCAAATAGTAGATAATTCTATTGGAGGCATGCATTATACAAACTGCTAAATATAAAATAAAATATTTTAAGGAGACAATTCTTATTTATGACTCTAAGAAAACGTAGCTGCATAGTAACTACAACCTTCAAAAATTGTCTCATAAGGTGAACTAAAGTAAGTTGAATATGAATACATTGGTGAGTTATAGAGCTGTCTATTCCAAGTGTGAAGATTTCCCCAAGGAGAATAGACAAATGAGAATAATTTGAATGTGGCTAAAACAGGCACTGTGGAGTGCTTAGAGCTTGGATAGATGTCAAAGATTCCAAGTTTATCCAGTATATCCTAAATTGGATCAAGTTATCCTATTTTTTGACTTGCCACCATGCTTAGAGGACTCTGGAAGAGATAGTGAAACTGAAAATTTGTGCAACTCTACCTCACTTAAATCCATATTCAATCAGAAGTCAAAACATCATCCCATGATGTTAGTTTTCTTTAGAAATAAAGGACTGGGAGGTAGAGGCAAGAATGCAGAGTAAAGGCAGGGATGAGCCTAAACCCTTCCCTAAATCCCTGTAAATGCCTTTAAGTAATGATGGTAAATTAATTCCAGCTTGGCGTATCCCACAAAAAGATGGATAGAAACAATTTTCTAGCTCAACTCAGGTCAACAGGTAAGGTCTGCCACACTAGTGTGGATCACAGTCCAGATATCATCCCAATATCTGTCCCATTTCAGCAAGAAAAGGTTACTAATTTAGCCCTTAACAAAGTAAGTTCTCTGTTTGTCTCTTAAAATACTCACCTAATTTCCTGCTCATCAGAGACTTATTCAGTGAAAGTAGGGTCCTTGGTTCCACATTGGGCCCCAAATGTGATGACCACATTTAGCACCCAGAGTATATTAGAATCAGCCGAAGTCAGAATAAGGGAAAATGCTTGATCTTTATTCTTTGTGGAGGTGAAGGGGAATGATGATATGAAGTGAGAGCAATTGTGACATGAATCCGGCCAGCAGTACCTCTGACTCTCTCACTCCACCCACCAAATAGTCTCTACCTCATCTTCTATACAATACATCAAAACTTGCACAGAGAGTGGGCAGAGCCATTCTTTTTCCAAGCATATATTAATAGAGTATTGTCCAATTGGTATTTAGCCCCATGTGCTTGGGACCTCAGTGCAACTATTCAAGAGCTTCAATCCATTACAAATCCCAATAAAATTTGGGTAGAAAATGCCTTCTGCATCCAGAAAAAAAGAACTATGGAGATTGGATACAAATAAACACATGCAATGTCCACTTCTTTTTTTTTTCCTGTTTTTTTCTTTCCTGTGTTATTTCCCTTTTGTTCTGGTTTTTATCTCCCAGCATGATTCATAAATAAATGTGTATTAAAATTAAATTTAATAAAAAAAAGTTTGCATCTACATCTAAAAGGGTATAGGATTGTGCATATTTATAGAAGCTCATTTTGTGTTGGTAAAACAGTTAAAATTGAAAGAATGCCCCTTCATTGGACAGTGGTTGAATAAGCTCTGAAAAGAATACTTTTGTACTATAAGACGTTACAAACAAAATGGTTTCAGAAAAAGCAGAGAAGACATGTAAAATCAGCAAAGTTAATAAAACAGAATCAGAACATTATACATGGTGGTAGGAGTATTTTAAGGATAATCAATTATGAAAAACTTCTTTACTTTGACCAAGATAATTTCAAAGCAAACATTGGGAAAAATATTTCACCTCCAGAAAGACAATAGATAAATTCAAAATGCAGATTTATGCATAATTTCTTTAATTTTATTTTTCTTGTTTAAATTTTATCTGTACTTCCTTTTGCAATATGACTAAATTGAAACTTTGTTTTGCCTGACTTCTTATCAAATTTCTTGATAAAGAAGAGGTAAAGAGTGAAAATTTGGAACACAAGAAACAAAAAAGAATGTTAATAATTAATATGTAATTGAGAAATATTTAATGAAACAATTAGAACAAACATCGATAGAAATAGTTTAGATGCCATTTGAATACAGGAGGGAACTATAGATAAAAGAGATTTTTACTTGTCTACCAACACACACAAATACAAGGGCACAGATTCAAACTCAGCTTTTTCTTGACCTCAAAAGCAACTTTTTAAATTTGTTAAGATAGTCTTGAACAGTCAGAAGAGGAAGCATAGGACACAGATCGGCTTTCTAGCTTAGACACTCAGGGAACTTATTGCTTGTAATTTGGAGAAAGAAACATGGTTTCCTGGATTGAAATTTCTGTTGGGCATAGAATGTGGATTAAATAGGTTATCAGGTTCTCAAGAATTGAATTCTGACAATAATAACTAGCAATCATTCATATGATAATGAAAATGAAGGGACATCTAAAGAGACTGATGCAGCTCTATAGGCATCTTTGATGAATTCAGATTTTTAAAAGACTGATAAAGCAAAAAAGGATTTCATAACCAATCATGAATATGAAAGATTGACACAAACACTTAACAGTATTATCAGGAAAGATAAAAGCCCAGACAAGGACAACCAAAAGGTCATTTGTGACTTTGTTCAAAAGAAATTGAACAAGGAAGGAAATGGACCTCTTTGTGGCAAAGAAAGGACAATTACATTTCTATTTTTCTTTAGATTTTTCCAATAATAGGAGTGATCTTTAAACTGAAAAAATTAGACCATGAAATTATAGCTTTAGAAAGGGAAGGAACCCAAGAGTTATCTAGTCTGTCACCTTTTACAGATCATGAAACTGAAGCCCAAAGACATTAAATGACTTCCTAAAAGTCAAAAAGGTAATAACTGACAGAGGCAGGAATATTCTACTTACAAATCCATTACTCTTTCCCTTATATCAAGCCTAGATTGGGAAAAAAAATAATAAAGCAGTATCCAAACTCTCCAAAGAACTTAAATTGCCCACAGAGGTATAAATTATATTGTAGACAACTGCATCAATTGTTGGTGTGGTTATATCACAAATATCAGTAATTATTGAATTTTTTTTTGTTTTGACAAGAAATATCTTTATTTTGACATCTGAATAACTCCTGACTCCTCAGAATGTGGCCTATGACATCTTTTCCAACATATTTGTCACCTTATTATACTGTGACTTTCTCAGAAACAAAGATACCATCCAAAATTTTCCTGATACCCTTGTTTTTGAGTCTGGTGGCTTGCTGAAGCAGGGCAGCTGAATTTGATACAACTTCAATATTATTTTCTTCAAGAATAATCTTAATTTTTTGGGCTTGAGAAACAACATAAGCAATACCCAGTCTCATTTGTATTTTTGCATGTATTTTACACCCCACCATTTCTGATTTCAACAAATGAGCCATTCTTTTGAATAACAACATTGATTGGGAAGTGAGTGTACACAGACCTGATCTTGTAACAAAAACCCAGGATAATGCCTTTGATTATTTTTTTCTACATGGTCTACATTCTACATAGATTGTGCATAAGGTTGCAAGTTGTTTGCAATAGCCTCACTACTTGTCCATCTGAAGCCTTTTTTTTTTTTCTTTCCAAGGATTCTAAGCTCCACATTGAAATACCTATGGGGAACTCCCCTGGGTCCCTTCGTGATAAATTTCAGACCCCTTAGAGAGAAGTCAGCATTCCTCAGAATGTTGACTGGTTGCTAAGAATAGTTTTCATTTTAGAGATGAATGGGCCAAAAAGCTTACGAAAGCTATCAAGAAGCCAATAAAATGAAGCTAAGCAGAGATATCCTTTTAATTTTTTTTTCATGACCTAAAAAATGATATAGGACTATAAGTTTGATGTTAACAAAAAAATAGAGAGGAATTTTAAACAAATGATTTTTGAATAACTAAAGAAATTAGGGGTTATGAAAAACTAGTATAAATATGGTAAGAATAAGTCATGGTAATTTATCTAACATCATTAATCTGCTATCCAAATCTAATCACAGATTTATGACCTGGTAATTTCTATCTCATCGAAAAAATTTACCCCAAAAGATAGACTTTACCAAAGGAATATATAGTAAGCTCTCACAAGAGCATAGGCATAATGACTTTGTCCTGAACAGGGTATACCAAATCAATGACTCAGAAAACTTATTTTGGAGGTCACTTATATTTGCCTGGTCACTAGATAATTTCCATAAACTGTGAAATTCAGTTAAACAAAGATTAAAATGGGATAGAATGCAACTCATTTGATGATTTGGAACATAATTACTTCTATGTGAGGAGACATACAGCACATGGCTAATGCTTACTGAGAAATAAAAAATTCCCCTTCTTGTAACATTAAGCCTGAGATACTCTAATCTACAATTAAGTGAGTAGTCTGCCATATCCTACCTCAAGGTTTTTTCTTTATTTCAATTCTTTGAAGTTTCTTTTTTTATTTTTATGAAGTTTCAATAGGAAATTCTTTTTTATTTTTTTCACCTAGTATAAGTAAATTTTATTTCTTTCCAACTGTCTGTCTCAGTTTATTAAAAATATAAAATGGGAATGTTAACAGAACCTATTTCCCAAGGTTGTGGTGGGGATGATATTATATTTATAACCCACTTAGCACACTGCCTGGTATTCTATTCATGTATATTCCCTTCATTCCTTTCTGTATATCCTCAAAAAACCTTTTGTACTATAGATTGCATACAAGTATGAACTCACAAAAAAGATGCCTGTGTTCAGTTTCAACTAATATTAAGAATTCATAATTTGGAATCTTCTTTATTCCATGGATTTCAATATCAAATCAAACACTTAATGAGTTATGTAGTTCTGAGGATTTTTATTTTCTTCAAAGCACCTACTTGTGATTTTGTTGCTTCAAGGGTCAAATGAGACCAAGCAAAGAATTATTAAATGTTTATTCTGGCAGAAAAAAAAGACAAAAAAAGAAACAATTCTAAAACTCAAAAACTTTTCTATTTTTTTTCAAGATTAGCATTATGTAAATAACTATGTTGAAAATATCAATAAAACAAATGGGAAGCACATTTTTGCTAGTCACAAAAGCAGCATAGGAGGATATAAGATTAATGTGATTTGGAATTCACATAACAATAGGCATAGGTGGTCTTTTTTAAAGCTTTTTTTATTTTCAAAATATATGCATGAATAATTTGACAATGTTGACCCTGGCATAGCCTTGTATTTTAGATATTGTTCTCCTTCCCCATAACCCTTTCCCTAGATGGCAAGAAATCCAATATATGTTAAACATATTAAAATCTATGTTAAATCCAATATGTATAAACATATTTATATAATTATCTTGCTGTACAAAAAATAATAAGATCAAAAAAAAAGAAAGTAAATGAGTAAGAAAACAAAATTCAAGTGAACAACAAAAAGAGTGAATACATTATGTGGTGATCCACTTTCACTTCCCCTCTCTGGGTGTACATGGCTCTCTTCATCACAATATCATTGGACCTGGCCTCAATTATTCTATTATTAGAGTCAGATTCATCATAATTGATTGTTGTATAATCTTAATGTTTCTGTGAACAAGCATATCCTGGTTCTGCTCATTTTATGTTCATGTAAGTCTCTTCAGGCCTTTATGAAATCATCCTGATAATCATTTCTTACACAACAATAATATTCCATAAGATTCATATACGGTAACTTATTCAACCATTATTTATCTGATGGGCATCCACTCAGTTTCCAGTTTCTTGCCAGTACAAAAAGTGCTTCCACAAACAGTTTTTACACATGTGCATCCCTTTCCTTCCTTTAATATCTCTTTGGATTATAAGCCCAATAGAAATACTGCTGTGGCAAAGAGTATGCATAGTTAGATAACTTTTTGAACATAGTTCCAAATTGCTCTCCAGAATGGCTGGATCTATTCACAGTTTCACCAACAATGTATTGGTGTACCAGTTTTCCAACATCTCATCCCCTCCAATATTTTTCTTTGTCTTTTCCTGTCATTTTAGCCAATCTGAGAGGGATGTAATGGTATCTCAGAGTTGTCTTAATTTGCATTTCTCTGATCAATAGTGATTTAGAGCAACTTCTCATGATTAGAAGTAGTTTTAATTTCTTCATTTGAAAATTGTCTGTTTATATCCTTTGACCATTTATCATTTGGAGAATGGCTTGGATTCTTATGTTTGAGTCAGTTCTCTATATATTTTAGAAATGAGGCTGTTATCAGAATTCTTAAATGTTAAAATGCTGTTACTATTTTTTCTGGATCTGTAAAATAAATTCTTAGGAGTTTGGTTGGTATAGCACTAAATAAGTAGATTAATTTAGGAAGTATTGTCAGTTTTATTATATTTGCTCATCCTACCCATGAGCACTTGATATTTTCCCATCTGATTAGATCTGACTTTATGTGGAAAGTGTTTTGTATTTGTATTCCTATAGTTCCCGACTTTCCCTTGGTAGAAGGCTTCCCAAATATTTTATACTACTTGGCTATTATTTTGAAAGGTATTTCTTTTTGTATCTCTTCCTGCTGGAATTTGTTGGTAATATATAAAAACATTGATGATTTATGTGGATTTATTTTGTATACTGCAACTTTGGTAAAGTTGTGAATTGTTTCTAGTTTTTTAAACTGATTCTCTGGAGTTCTCTAAGTATCCCATCATAAGGGCCTGGAATATGATATTTCTTAAGGCAAAAGAACTTGCAATGCAACCAAGAATAAACTACCCAGTGAAGCTGAGCATTTTCTTCCAGGGAAGAAGATGGACATTCAATGAAACAGGTGAATTCCATTTATTCCTAATGAAAAAAACAGAGCTAAACAAAAAATTTGATCTCCAAATATAGGACTTAAGAGAAGCACAAAAGATAAAAAGAACTCTTGAGAACTGTATTTCTATTACGGTCATATAGAAAGAGTGCATGTATAATTTGATTTTACTGTTATAATATTAAAAAGGGAAGTAGAAATGGAAAGGGATTGTATCAGGAAAAGAGAAAAGAGGAGATAAAAAGAGGGAACAGGCAAAGGAAACCTATCATAACTGAGGGAATTAAGGTAGGGGGAGGAACAGTGTGTGAATCTAATTATCATCAGATTTGGCTAAAAGATAAAATATTAGACATATTTGGTTTACAGAGAAACTTCTATCACCTCATCAAAAAGTGAGAGAGGAAAAGGAAAAAGGAAAAGAGTAGGCTAAATAGAAGGGAACACAGAAAAACAAGGGAAAGGTATAAGAAAGGAGGAGGGACTCAAAAAGGGAGGGAGGGATTCTAAAGAGGGAGAGCTTCTTGAGGCAAGTGGTGCCCATAAGTTTAATAAAGGGGAGGTGGGTAAGGGGAGTAAGAAAAAGAAAAGGATAATCTAGGGATAATAAGATGGCGAGAAATACAGAATCAGTAATTTTAACCATAAATGTGAATGGGATGAACTCTCACATAAAGCGGAGGCAGATAGCATTATTGGATCAAAAGCCAGAACCCTACAATATGTGGTTTACAGGAAACACATTTAAAGCAGGATGAAACATACAGAGTAAATGTAAAAGGCTGGAACAGAATCTATTATGCTTCAGGTAAAGTAAAAAAAAAAAAAAAAAAAAAAGAGGTAGCTCAATCAAACATTAAGCTTGAAATTCTAAAATTAAAAGGAGAAATTGATAAAATTTAAATTAAAAAAAAACCTTGAAATAATAAATAAAATTAAGAAATGGTTTTATGAAAAAAACCAATAAAATAGATAAACCTTTGGTAAACGAGATGAGAAAAAGGAAAGAACAAAATCAAATTGTTAGTCTTAAAAATGAAAAGGGAGAAATTTCTAGCAATGAAGAGGAAATTAGAGCAATAATTAGGAATTACTTAGCCCAACTTAATGCCAATAAATCTGATAACCTAAGTGAAATGGATGACTACCTTCAAACATATAGGCTTCCCAGGTTAACA
Organism: Antechinus flavipes; assembly: GCF_016432865.1. Lineage (NCBI taxonomy): Eukaryota > Metazoa > Chordata > Mammalia > Dasyuromorphia > Dasyuridae > Antechinus > Antechinus flavipes. Next base: position 73,299,629 of record NC_067398.1, on the reverse strand, counting down.
GGGGAGAAAGTAAATTGCTTAAATAGGACCATAGAAAAAGAAATACAACAAGCTATTAATCAACTCCCTAAGAACAAAATCCCCAGTACTAGATGCATTTAACATGTGAATTCTACCAAACATTTAAAGAACAATTAACTCCAAAGTTATATAAACTATTATGTAAAATAGGGAATGAAGGAATTCTACCAAATTCCTTTTATGACACAGACATGGTACTGATACCTAACCAGGTAGGTTGAAAACAGAGAAAGAAAATTATAGACCAATCTCCCTAAAGAATATTAATGCTAAAATATTAAATAAGATATTAGCAAAAACACTACAGAAAATCATGCCTGGGAAAATGATCAAGAGGGATTTATACCAGGAATTCAGGGCTGGTTCAATATTAGGAAAACTATTAGCATAATTGGCTATATCAATAACCAAACTAACAAAAACTAGATGATCATCTCAATAGATACAGAAAAAGCATTTGATAAAACCAAACATCCATTACTATTAAAAAAAAAAAAAAACCTTCAGCGTATAGGAATTAATGGAATTTTCCTTAAAATAATCAGTGGCATCTATTTAAAACCATCAATAAGCATCATATTTAAAGGGGATAAACTGGAACCAGTCCCAATAAAATCAGAAATGAAACAAGGTTGCTTACTATCAACATTATTTTACAATAAGGTATTAGAAATGCTGTCTTCTGTAATAAGAGTTGAGAAAGAGATGAAAGAAATTAGAGTAGGTAATGAGGAAACCAAATTATCACTCTTTGCTGATGATATGATGGTATACTTAGAGAACCCCAGAGATTCTACTAAAAAGCTATTAGAAATAATCCACACCTTTAGCAAAGTTGCAGGATACAAAATAATCCCACATAAGTCATCAGCATTCTTATATATCACTAACAAAATCCAACAGTTAGAGTTACAAAGAAAAATTCCATTTAAAGTAACTATCGATAGTATAAAATATTTATATAAAATATTCTGGCAAGTGCAAGTTAGGAACATATAAGCAAAACTACAAAACACTTTCCACACAAATTAAGTTAGATCTAACCAAATGGAAAAATATTAAGTGCTCTTGGATAGGCCAAGCAAATATAATAAAAATGACAATACTATCTAAACTAATCTATTTATTTAGTGCTATACCAATCAGATTCCCCCCAAAAAAACTATTTTAATGACCTAGAAAAAATAACAAAATTCATCTGGAAGAACAAACAGTCAAGACTTTCAAGGAAACTAATGAAAAAAAAATCAAGTGAAGGTGGCCTAGCTGTACCAGATCTAAAATTATATGAAATAGACTAGTTGATGAGTGGACTAGGTTAAGTTCAAAGGACAAAATAGTCAATAATTTTAATAATCTAGTGTTTGACAAATCCAAAGACCCCAGCATTTGGGATAAGAATTCACTGTTTGACAAAAACTGCTGGGAAATATGGAAATTAGTGTGGCAGAAACTAGACATTGACTCACAATTAACACCGTACACCAAAATAAGGTCAAAATGGGTTCATGATCTAGGCATAAAGAATGAGATTATAAATAAATTAGAAGAGCATAAGATAGTTTAGCTCTCAGACCTGTAGAGGAGGAAGGAATTTGTGACCAAAAAAGAACTAGAGATTTTTATTGATCACAAAATAGAAAATATTGCTTATATCAAATTGAAAGCTTTTGTACAAACAAAATTAATGCAGACAAGATTAGAAGGGAAACTAAACTGGGAAAACATTTTTACAGTCAAAGGTTCTGATAAAGGACTCATTTCCAAAATATATAGACAATTGACTCTACTTTATAAGAAATCAAGCCATTCTCCAATTGACAAATAGTCAAAGGATATGAACAGACAATTTTCAGATGAAGAAATTGAAACTATTTCTAGTCATATGAAAAGGTGCTCTAAATCACTATTGATCAGTGAAATGCAAATTAAGGCAACTCTGAGATACCACTATATACTCTGATTGGCCAGGATGACAGGAAAAAGATAATGGTGAATGTTGGGGGGGATGTGGGAAACCTGGGACACTGATACATTTTTTGGTGGAATTGTGAATACATCCAGCCATTCTGGAGAATGATTTGGAACTATGCTCAAAAGTTATCAAACTGTACATACCCTTTGATCCAACAGTCTTACTACTGGGTTTGTATCCCAAAGAGATACTAAAGAAGGAAAAGGGCCTTGTATTGTGCAAGAATGTTTGTGGCAGACCTCTTTGTAGTGGCCAGGAACTGATAACTCAGTGGATGCCCATCAATTGGAGAATGGCTGAATAAATTGTGGTATATGAATATTATGGAATATTATTGTTCTGTAAGAAGTGATCAGCAGAATGATTTCAGAAAGCCCTGGAGAGACTCACATGAATTGGTGCTGAGTGAAATGATCAGGACTAGCAGGTCATTATATATTTCAACAACAATACTATGTGATGATCAATTCTGATGGACATGGCTCTCTTAAACAATGACATGAACCACATCAGTTCCATATGTCTTGTAAATAAAAAGTTATAATAAAAAATAAGCTTTCCATCATATCATCTGCAGTGATGATTTTGTTTCCTCATATCACACTCTAATACCTTTAATATCTTTTTCTTCTCTTATTTCCAAAGCTAATATTTCTAATAAAATACTGAACAGTAATGGTGATAGTGGACTGCTTTGTTTCACTACTTATTTTATTGGGAATGGTTCTAGTTTGTCCCCATTACATATGATGCTTGCTGATGGTTTAGCTATCAACATCATATCTGTGTCATAAAAGGAATTTGGTAGGACTCCTTTCCCTATTTAAAAAAAATAATTTTTATAGTATTGGAATTAATTGTTCTTTGTATATTTGGTAGAATTCACATGTAAATCCATCTGGCCCTTTTTTACTTAGAGATTTTTTTCTTAGAGACTTGATTAATAGCTTGTTTTATTTCTTTTTCTAAAGTAGGACTATTTAAATAATTTATTTTTTCTGTTAACCTTGGCAATCTATTTTTGCAGATATTCCTCCATTTCATTTAGATTTTCAAATTTATTGGCATATAGTTGGGCAAAATAACTTCTAATTATTGCTCTAATTTCCTCTTTATTGGTGAAAAATTTTCCCTTTTCATTTTTGAGACAAACAATTTGATTTTCTTCTTTCATTTTTCTAATCAAATTAACTAAAGGTTTATCTTTTTTTTTTTCACAAAGCCAACTCATAGTTTGATTTATTAACTTAATAGTTTTCTTATTTTCAGTTTTATTAATCACTCCTTTTATTTTCAGAATTTCAAATTTGGCATCTAATTGAGGGTTTCTAATTTATTGGGTTTTTTTTTAGCTTTTTTAATTGTAAGCTCAATCCATTGATCTAGTCTTTCTCTATTTTATACAAGTAAGCTACCAGAGATATAAAATTTCCCCTTATAACTGCTTTGTCGCCATTCCACACAAATTTTGTTATGTTGTTTCATTATAGTCATTCACTTGGATGAAATTATTGATTGTGATGATGATTTCCTGTTTCATCCATTCATTCTTTAGGATTAGATTATTTAATTACCAATTAACTTTTGATCTATTTTATTCTTGCCTTTTATTGAATGTGATATTTATTGCATCAGGATCTGAAAAAAAATGTATTTACTATTTCTGGTTTTCTGCAGTTGATTTTGTGGGTTTTATCCTCTAATATGTGGTCAATTTTTGTATAATTTCCATGAACTGCCAAGAAAAACAGGAAACTTCTTTCTGTCTCCATTCAGTTTTCTTCAATGCTCTATCTTACCTAACTATTCTAATATTGTGTTTACTTCCTTACTTTCTTTCTTATTTGTGGTTTGATTTATTTAGTTCTTAGAGAGCAGGGTTGGGACCCCCACTAGTATAGTCTTGCTTTCTATTTCTTCTTGCATCACTCTTAATTTCTCCTCTAGGAATTTGGATGCTATACTACTTGGTGCATATATATTTAGTATTTATATTGCTTCATTATCCATGGTATCCTTTAGTAAAATATAATTTCCTTCCTTATCTCTTTTAACTAGATCTATCTTTGCTTTTACTTGATCTGAGATCAGGATTGCTACCCCTGCTTTTTTTTTTTTTTTTTAACTTCACCTGAAGCATAACAGATGCTGCTCCACCCTTTTACTTTCATTATGAATCACTATGCTTTAAATGTGTTTCTTGTAAACAATATATTGTAGGATTCTGTCTTTTAATCCAGCCTGTTATCCATTTTCCTTTAATGGGACAGTTCATTCCATTCACATTCACAGTTAAAATAACTAATTCTGTATTTCCTGCCTTCTTATTTACCTGAAGTTATATTTTGCTCTTTCCTTTACCTTTTCCCTCCTCCGTAGTATTTTACTTTTGATGACCAGTTCCCTTAACCAGTCCTTCCACTTTGGAGCCCCCTCCCCCTTTTTTACACCTTTTCAATAATATTTCTGTTTGGGACATTGATACATTGTTGGTGGAATTGTGAACACATCCAGCCATTCTGGAGAGCAATTTGGGACTATGCTCAAAAAGCTATCAAACTGTGCATACCCTTTGATCCAGCAGTGTTTTTACTGGGCTTATACCCCAAAGAGATACTAAAGAAGGGAAAGGGACCTGTATGTGCCAAAATGTTTGTGGCAGCCCTGTTTGTAGTGGCTAGAAGCTGGAAAATGAATGGATGCCCATCAATTGGAGAATGGTTGAGTAAATTGTGGTATATGAACGTTATGGAATATTATTGTTCTGTAAGGAATGACCAGCAGGATGAATACAGAGCAGACTGGCGAGATTTACATGAACTGATGCTAAGTGAAATGAGCAGAACCAAGAGATCATTATATACCTCAACAATGATACTGTTTGAGGATGTATTCTGATGGAAGTAGATCTCTTTGATAAAGAGAGCTAATTCAGTTTCAATTGATCAAAGATGGGCAGAAGCAGCTACACCCAAAGAAAGAACACTGGGAAATGAATATAAACTGCTTGCATTTTTGTTTTTCTTCCTGGATTATTTATACCTTCTGAATTCAATTCTCCCTGTGCAACAAGAAAACTGTTTGGTTCTGCACACATATATTGTATCCAGGATATACTGTAACCTATTCAACATATAAATGATTGCTTGTCATCTGGAGGAGGGGTTGGAGGGAAGGAGGGGAAAAATTGGAACAGAAGTGAATGCAAGTGATAATGTTGTAAAAAATTACCCTGGCATGAGTTCTATCAATAAAAAGTTATTTAAAACATAATATTTCTGTTTTCTCTCCTATTAGTCTTTCTCTTTCTTTTCCTCTTTAACCTCCCGCTTCCCTATGAGGTGAGACAAATTTCTGTATGAAAACAAAAATATCTGATATTCTCTCTTTGAGCAAAATCTGATGAAAGTAAGATTCACACAATACTCATCCCCTTCCCTTCTTTCCCTCAATTATAATAGGTTCTTTTTGCCTCTTTGTGAGGTGTAATTTCCCTTATTTTACCTCTTTTTTCCTCTTTTTCCATTATGATCCCCTTTCCACCTCTAGTTTTTTTTTCATATTAACATAATAAAATCAAATTAAGCCCACAGTCTCTAAGGTACCCATAACAGAAATATGGTTCTCAAGAGTTCTTTCTTTTTTATCTTTTTATGTTTCTCTTGAGTTCTGTGTTTGAAGATCACATTTTTTGTTCAGTTCTGATCTTTTCATGAGAAGTAGAGGAAATGCACCTATATCATTGAATATCCATCTTCCTTGAAAGCTAATGCTCTTTTTAGCTGGATAAGCTGGATATTCTTGTCTGTAATCCAAGTTCCTTTGCTTTTCAGAATATCAGATTCCAGACCCTTCTGTCCTTTAAAGTGGAACCAGCTAAGTCCTGGGAAATCTTAATTGTGGCTCTTCGTTTTATTTTATTTTCTAGCTGCTTGCAATATTTTTTCCTTGGTGTGGTAGTTATGAAATATGAAATATTTCCTGGATTTTTAATTTTGGGGTCTCTTTTAGAAGATGATCTGTGAATACTTTCAGTGGCTAATTTATCTTCTGATTATAAGATATCAGGGAAGTTTTCCTTTATGCTTTCCTCTAAGATAATGTCTAGTTTTTTTTTTTTTTTTTTTTTTTTTATTATGGCTTTCAGAAAGTCCAATAATCCTTAGATTGTCTCTCCTAAATCTATTTTCCAGGTCATTTCTTTTTCCTAGGAGATATTTCATATTTTCTTCTACTTTTTTCTTTTTTTTTTTGTTTTTGTTTGACTGATTCTTGAAGTCTTATTGAGTCATTCACTTCCATTTGTTCAATTTTAATTTTTAGTATATTGTTTTCTTCAGTTATCTTTTGTAATTGGGCAGTTGAATTTTTTTTTTTTATTGCATTCTTTTTCCATTTCACAAATTCTGTTTTTCTGTGAATTGGTTTTCTGAAGTTTTTCCGAGGTATCTTCTTCTGGGAATATGTTGTACTCCAAATATTTGTGAGTTTTTTGATTCCAAAACCAGTTTAGAGGTTTAATCTGCTGTTGGTTTGAAAGAAGGTCAGAGAAGGTCACAGAAAAAAATGTCTGCTTTTCACCATCTTGGCTCTGTCTTCTCCTTTCAAGATACTTAATATTTGTTAATTTCAAGTTTCTTTTGAGCTACTGCAATTTGTCTTTGCTCACAGAACATAGTGCCTACTTTCATAAGGGATACCATGCTGGGTATTTTTCTGCCAGTGTATCCCATGTGTCACAATTTATTCTAAAGTTCTTCAAAGAGACTATGAGGGTATCCTTATATTACTTCTAACTTCTGTGAGCCCCTGCCTTGTGTGAATTCATCATAGAATACTGTTTTAGGCAAATATACCTTTAGTGTCTGAAGAATATGGCAAGCACATTTTAAGAAAATTAAAGAACATTTAAGAAAATGACTCTCCTTATGATCATCATAGATAATTTATGTCATTTTTCTTTATAGAGATGGACAATGGAGGCATTATTAAATTCCTTCTTATGACATACAACCCAGAAGATTTTAGTCCATTTTTATATGAACAAAAGACCATCTGCCTTGTAACTGTCTACTGGAACAGAAGCAAAAACAGACACTTTGCCACATAAAAAGAGCCAATTGATATTCTAAACCTTTTCTTCAGTTAAATATTGGGTGAAAGAAGGATTGATTTTAACCTAAGTTATATGGTCAATAATTTCTGCATTGATTGATGAAAATCTTCTCCCATCTCTGTAGCTTCATGTTTTCATCACTAACCAATGTGGCTCCATCTATGCATGGTAGCTGAGAGGTACACCATAGATCAAGGGTTCTCAAACTTTTTAAATACAGGACCAGTTCGCTGTCCCTCAGACTGTTGGAGCATTGGACTATAGTAAAAATAAAAACTATGAACAAATTCCTATGCACACTGCATATATCTTATTTTGAAGTGAAGAAACAAAATTGGAACAAATACAATATTTAAAATGAAGTAAAGTTAAATCAACAAACTTACCAGTATTTCAGTGGGAACTATGGGCCTGCTTTTGGCTAATGAGATGGTCAATGTCTGGTTCCATATTTGTCACTGCTAGTCATAACAAGTGATGCAAGTGTGCATCTGTTAGTCTTGATCTGGTTGGAGATTTCAAATGTTTCATTCTAGAAAAAGTCTGTTCACAGACATAAGTGCTGCCAAAGATGGTTGCCATTTTGAGTGCATGGTTCCTGAGATGAGGATATGTCTCAGAGGGGAGAGATGCATAGAAATTATGAAGGTTGTTTGACTTGAATGCTTCTTTCAGAGAGCCACAATTCTGCAGTTCAGCCAGTTCCATTTGGTAAATTGTATCCACATTTTCAATGTCAATAGAAAATGGGTTATGGAAAAGCTGTATGTCCTGTTCATGGAGATGAAGCTCTTTAATCTAAATTGGAACTCCTTTTGCAATTTTTCCAGTGAATCCACACATGTTTTATTTGGGAATGCAATTAGCAGTTTTTCCACTAACAGATTTTGAGTTTTGGGGACATGGCAGAAGTTTTCCTCCTTCACTTGTTTGACGAGGAGGCCTAATTTTACTTCAAATGCTTTGACATATGATTGCATATCACAGATGAGCTTATCCTTTCCTTGAAGTTGCATATTGAAATTGTTGAGTAGCTCTGTTACATCTGTCAGAAAGGCAAGGTGCCATTTCCATTCTCCATCATTGAGCTCTCGTACTTCTTTGTTTTTTGAAAGCAGAAAAGTTGTAATCTATGGAAGTAAGTCATAGAAATGTTTCAAAACTCTCCCTCGACTCAGCCAATGGATTTCTGTGTGATATAGAACATCTTCATACTCAACATTTAGCTCAGACAGAAATTGCTGAAATTGTCTGTGATTTAGTACCTTAACTCTAATGAAGCTAACACAAGATATCACAATTTTCATAACAGAGTCCCACTTCAGTGATTTACTACAGAGCACTTGTTGGTAGATGAGGCAGTGTATGGTTATTGGATGAGAATGGTTATGCTTGTCCATCTCTTGGTTAATGAGAGCAATTACTCCTTTCTTAGACCCCACCATGCTAAGAACACCATCAGTTGTCTCACTGCCTAGTTTAGCCCAGTCCAGCTCCAAACTATTCATAGTTTGGCAAACCTTTTCATAGATATCCTTTGATGCTTTGCAGTGCAGCAAGCTCTTGTATGATTTCAAAATAACCATTTGTCCCACGAATAAAAATTAGAAGTTGTGAAGAATCACAAACATCATTGCTTTCGTCGAGTGCCAAGGAAAAACATGAAATTTTTTTAATGGAGTTTTGCAAATGCTGATGCAGATTGTCTCCCATTTCTTCAATCCTCTGTGTAATTGTACATCCTGAAAAATTGGCCTTCTCTGGACGCATCTCTTTGGCAACAGAAAGAAGGCATTCTTTAACAAATTCTCCCTCCACTAATGGTCTGCCAGTGCATGCTATTAGCTTGGCAACTTGAAAATTTGCTCTCAGTGATGAAATATTTAGCTGCTTCTGCTTCACAAAAATATTTTGCTGAGTTGTCGATGTATTTTTTCAGTTTTAATATTTTATCTATTCTCACTTCTCCAACCAAAACAATCATATTTATCTTTATGTTGAGTTTCATAGTGTCAACGCAAATTATATTCTTTGAACACAGAATATAGTGTCTGGCATATCAGACATATAGCTCTTTCCTTGTACTGCATAAAAAAGTAATCATAAATCCACTGTTCTTTGAATATCCTACACTCTGAGTCAATTTTTCTTTTTCTTGACATCATTATTTCCTAGGGATTCCAAATTGCTATTAATAAAATACCAATATATAGATACACACAGAGCTACAAAAATAATATACCAGCAATAACTTTGCCCACACAGAGATACGCAGACAGAAACGCCCAACTTCCTCCAAACTGCCTCTGCGCTGTGATGGCTCCGTTTCCCTCACTCTCTCTCCCGCTCTTCGTGACCCCACTTCCTACCTTTACTGCTTCAGTGAATTCCCCCTGCAGTGGCCGTGACATGCGCAGCATGCACTATACCTCCTCCTCCGCACCCCCCCCCCCCAGCACCTGGCTTTTGTGGTGGCTGCCATTACTGTACAAGGCCACCCACCATCAGTTCTCTGTCTTCTGCATCTCTCTCCCTTCCCCACACCACACACCCCAGCCTGGGAATTCACCTCATCTTGGTATAGCCTCACACTCTGTCTCTGCTGCCTCAGCCCAATGCCAGAAGTGTGTGTTGCTAATGCGAGTTTAGGACTAATGTCACTTCTGGTCTGATTTTGCCATAACCTGGGAGGCCACATAAATGTCCTCAGTGTACTGCATCTGGCCTGCGGGCTGTAGTTTGAGGACCCCTCCTGTAGAGCTTTGACCCATAAATAATCTTCAAGGAATCGTAAAAGGTCTTTGAATTATTACTATCAGCATAAAATAATTTCATTTATACTCTTACTGAGCCAAGAATCTTTATCTCTAAGCTTTGCTTGCACTTTAATTTTAATGTGATCTAATGCTGACTTCTTAGAGATGAATGAACTATCTTGCTAAGTTTCAAGCCTATAGGTTAGTCTTAACCTGGTTTAACCATTTGCTAAACAGTTTTACTTACATGTGACCACTGGGAATGATACAACTCTTAGAGGCATAGATAAGAGTTGAATGGCAGATGGATAGCCTGAGAAAGACCTCAATATCCTTTATATTTGAGTTACTATACTTTTCTAAACACTCATACACACTCGTCTATATAGATGCATATCCAAGTACGTGTGAATATAGTATATATACTGTGTATAAAGACATATATACACATATTACACACACGTATATATATATATATATATCTTCTTTGAACCAATTCAAAGTGAAGGTCAAACATTTCCTGTTTCAACTCCAATTTCTTCTACATTATAATAGCTCTTACTTGTAAATCTTTTAATATGAGATCAATTTTTCATTTTTCTCTTTCTCTTTCTTTCTCCAAATACATTGTATCTTATTTTTCAATTTTCTTTTGAGATCTTCCCAACAAAATGGAGTTAAAAATATGACTTCTTTCTAAGTAGATTCCTACTAATTTCCCAGTTCAATTGATGTTGCTATTTTTCCCAATGACATTTCACATTTTTCCTACATTTCCATTATTTTGACTTTGCTTTATTGTTCCTTGATGCCTCATAGAATTATTTGCTTCCATTTGTACAAAACTATTTTTTTAAAGAAATTATTTTCTGATGCCCATTAGCACCACTATTATTTGATATTGTACTATAAATGTGGGCTTTTAGCTATAAGAAATAAAAAGGAAATTAAAGGAATAAGAATAAGCAATGATGAGATAAAACCATCACTTTTTGCAGATGATATGATGATATACTTAAAGAATTCTAGAAAACCATTCCAAAAACCTACATTAAACAATTCACAGCTTTAACAAAGTTACCAGCTATAAATGAACCCACACAATCATAATTTCTATATATTACTGACAAAGCCCAGCAGCAAGAGATAGAAAGAGAAATTTCATTTAAAGTAACTGTAGATCAAATAAAATATTTATGTGTCAACCTGTCAAACAAGCCCAGGAACTATATGAACACAATTACAAAACAATTCTCATGGAAATAAAACCCTATCTAAACAATTGGGAAGATGTCAATTGCTCGTGGGTACTTCAGCTAATATAATGAAAATGAGATTTGTCACTAAATTGTTCTACTTGTTCAATGCCATATGAATCAAACTGCTAAAAATATTTTTATAAAGTTAGAAAAAATAACAAAATTCATCTGGAAGAATAAAAAATCAAGAATTTCAAGGGAATTAATAATAATAATAATAATAATAATAATAATAAAGGATAGTGGCTTAGCAGTACCAGACATAAAACTATTATAAAGTAGCAGTCATTGACATCATTTGTTACTGGCTAAGAAATGGAGTGGTGGGTCAGTAGAATAGATTAGATATACCCAACACAACAATCAATGACTACAGTAATCTAGTATTTGATAAATCCTCACACTCTAGTTTTTGGATAAGAATTCTCTCTTTCACAAAAATTTCTAGCAAGACTGAAAATAATGTATCAGAAACTCAGTTTGACTTCTTTCTCATATCCCATACCAAAATAAGGTCAAAATGACTATGTGATTTGGGCTTAAAGGGTGATACCACAAGCAAATTAGGAGAATAAGGGATAATTTACCTCTCAGATTTTTAGAGAATGCAGGAATTTATAACCAAATAAGAACTAGAGAATATTATGAAGGCAAAATGGACAACTTTGATTACATTAAATTAAAAAGTTTTTACACAAACAAAACCAACACAAATAAGATCGAAAGATAAGTGTAAAGCTTGAAAAAAGCTTTATAAACAGTGTTCCTGAGACATAATGATCTCATTTCTAAAATATAAAAAGAACTGTGTCAAACTTATAAGTATACAAGTCATTCATCAATGATATGAAAAATTTTCCAGATAATGAAATTAAAGCCATCTATTGTCATGAAAAAGTGCTCCAAAATCACTATTGATAAAAACAAAATGCAAATTAAAACAAATCTGAGTTACCTATTCACACCTCTTAGATTTGCTAAAATGACAGGAAAATATAATGATAAGTGTTGTAGAAGATGTGGGGAAACTGGGATACTAGTGCATTGTTGCTGTAGTTAGCACTGCTGGGTCTGTATCCTCAAGAAATCATGGGGAAAGGATGTACATCTGCAAAAATGATCATACAAATCTTTTTGTGGTAACAAAGAATTGGAAAATGAGTAAATGCTCATCATTTGGGGAATGGCTGAAAAAGTTGTGTTATGTAAAGGTAATGGAATATCATTGTTATCTAAAAATGGTGAACAAGCTGATAGACCTGGAAAGATTTACATGAACTGATTATATCTGAAAGAAACAGAATCAGGAACATATTGTACATGGTAACAAGATTGTGCAATGATCAATCAAGAAAGACTTGATCCTTCTCAGTGGTTCAGTAATCCAAGATAAGTCCAATAAATTTTGGATAGAAAATGACATTTGCATCCAGAAAAAGAATTATGGTGATTGAATCTAAATCAACACATGCTATGTTCACTTCTTTTTTCTGTATTTTTTTTTCTTTTGTGATTTTTCCCTCTTGTTCTGCTTTTTCTCCCCCAACATGATTCATAATATGATGTGTATTTAAGAATTAATATACATGTATAACCAGAAAAAATGTTTTAAAAATGAAACTATTTTCTTCAGGGAGATGTTGTCCCTCTTTTAAGCAACTTATAATTTTAAGCAGTTACTTGCTTTATCTTTTGTTTTTTTTTAAAAAAAATATCATCATTCCCTTTTCCAAATTTTTCTTCCCTATTTAATTTTTAAAATATGTTTTCTTTTTAAAAAATATCTCTAATCCTTCTAGGAATTTTTCTTGAGAGGAGTGAGTAGTATTTAATCTTGCATTTGTTTTTGAATGTTGGCTTGTATATATTTTCAACTTAATAATTTTCTTCTTAAATAACCAGCAGGATGATTTCAAAGAGGCCCTGAAGAGACTTGCATGAACTGATGCTAAACAAAATGAGCAGAACCAGGAAATCATTATACACTTCAACAACAATACCATATGATGATCAATTCTGATGGAAATGGCTCTCTTCAACAGTGAGATGATCCAAACCAGTTCCAATTGTTCATAATGAAGAGAATCAGCTACACACAGAGAAAGAATTATGGGAAATGAGTGTGGATGACAACATAGCATTTCCACTTCCTTTGTTATTGTTTGCTTGCATTTTTGTTTTCCTTCTCAGTTTTTTTTTCTTTCTAGATCCAATCTTTCTTGAGCAGCAAGAGAACTGTATGAATATGTATACATATATTGTATTTAACATACACTTTAACATATTTAACATGTATTAGACTACCTGCCATCTGGGGGAGGGAGTAGGGGAAAGGAGGGAAAAGTTGGAAGAGAATGTTTTGCAAGAGTCAATGTTAAAAAAGTATCCATACATATGTTTTGTAAATAAAAAGGCTATAATAAAAAATACTTTTTTTTCTTAGTATGTGGCTTCAGATTCCCTAGTTCTATAGTCCCTTTACATTGTCATGTTCCTTCAGTCATTTGCTTATTTTTTTCTAATCTATTTCTTAACTTTGAGCTTTATGTTACAGTCAAACTGTCCTTAATTCAGATTTTGTGGGATATTATCCTGATTCTCAAATATCCTACTGTTTTCAGAGCTTGGTCTAGGGATTATACATCCTTGGTGCTTCCATCATTGTGTGATTCAAAGAGTGATTTGTTTCACTTCCTGCTCCATACTTTGGTTTTTACTCAGATAGGGACAGAGTTTCCTTTTCCACATGACCACAACTCTTTTACATCGTGATACTGGGACATAGAATTGTGTAATGACTAACAAAATTTCCAAATTGTAATTGACTTGATGCCTAGATTATGTGGTATTCAAAGAGGGCCAGCACTTCTCTCTTAAGAACCCTTTTTAAGGAATGCTTATTCACCTGAGTGAGGCACTCAGTTCTCATTTGTGTCTCCAAGAAATTGTAGCAGGCACAATGGACATACCTCAGTAAATCATCTTAATAGACAGTCCAAAACAGTTTGAGGATCTGAAATTTGTTAGTGAGTTAAGGGAAGTCTACTTTAAGCATGTGAAGAGTTCCCCTAGGGGAATGAGTGGATGAAAAAAAAATTGTTCCAATGGTCTTCTTGACCAAGGGAAGCAAGTCCCTTGATATCATTTGGACTCTTTGAAAACAAAGAACAACAGGAAAAAAAAGAAAAGAAAAGAAAAGAAAAACAAAGAGAAAACAAGTTTTAGTATAAGATTCCTTCATAAAATCTCTTTCTGACCATATCTAAATTCCTCTTTATTTTTTGGTTTCTAAGTACCTCAACTATTGATACTATTGAAGCCCACCTGCTACTTCTAAGTCCCATAGCTCTTCTCTCTTCCATCTTGCCATGGTTCTAGTCTGCTCCCTTCTCAATGTCCACAGACCTCTCAGTGCTCTTGATATGTTCTAACCTGGAAAAATTACTCTCTCTTTTTGTTGTTTATTCCACTTAGAAATCAATTTGATGGGTTTTTAAGTTGTTTACAAGGTGATGTTGAGAGCTTACTTTCTTGAAAAAGTTCAATATTCACAACCACATTGGCTTAACTCTCTTATTTTAGTTCTTCATGAAATAATTGACTCATTATTATTTACTTTTTTAAATAAAATGATTTTAAATATGTTCTTTTTTTCTCATAAGAATTCAAATACTTTGTTTACAAATTTCTCTCGATTTTATTTTATTTTTTAAATTGGAACTTCTGTTTACTTTGAGTAGTGTTCTGGACCACATCTTTTTGAAGATCAATGATAGGTGTTTTGCAACCAAATCTGCTCATTTTTTCAATGTTCTTTGATAGCATTTTCAGACCTGATGAACTAAATTAATCAAAGGCAATGAAGTTAATTCTTAATCTTATTTATTTTAAATTTCAATTCCTCTACTAAACATATTTTGATTTATTCTTTTAAGTTCAAAGATTGTTCTTTGTGTTTTACCATTTATGTGGCATGATGAGTGTTATTACAATATGAAAACTATTGAAGAAGATCATTAATGTAGTTCCTTTTAAATCAGAAGAGAGAATAAAATTATCTAATATAACATAGGTACTTCCTTATATTATTAAAACTAATAGGAAATGTGCTTTATTCTTATTCAATAAATACAGACAGGAAGTCAAATTCTTTACCATTACATGTTAGATCTGAATAATTGCATTTTTACATGATTTATTCATTTTTGACCCACTTTAACTGGAAATATTGGTTTAAGACTGATTAGGTACATATTGGATTACTTAGTCACATTTTGTTAAATAAATCATCCTTTTGACCAGTAGGATATCATTTAATTAATTAAATTGAACTCAAATTGTACTCAGCAATCTTGGTGCAGCATACAGTTTGTACCTTAGCTTGCTAGGATAAAATATTTGCTCTCTTGGACATTATGTAAGTCAATCTAATCAGTTTAATACATATTTGAATAATTTTGATCATCCACTCAGTAATTACTAAATCAAATATCTATCCCTGTCAATTTGACTGAGTTAATCAGAACTAGTAAATGGACTTTAATACCATGAAGGATGGCAAAATTCAGTAGTTATATAGCTGGCATACATAGAAATCCAATGTTAAACTTGCTGGGTATTATAATTGCCCCCTTTCAATTATGATAAATGCAATACAATGTATATGAAGTTTGAAGTTTGAAAGGAGGGTGGGAGAAATGTGAATAGTC
Organism: Antechinus flavipes; assembly: GCF_016432865.1. NCBI lineage: Eukaryota > Metazoa > Chordata > Mammalia > Dasyuromorphia > Dasyuridae > Antechinus > Antechinus flavipes. The sequence goes on along the minus strand of NC_067398.1, from coordinate 73,283,793 downwards.
ATGTACTGTGTGACTGTAGAATGGCTCCATCCCACACTTCTCAGATTTGGTCAAGAACACACCTAGAGAAAATGTGAGAGATGGACCTGAATGTTGGCCTAAGCCACTTAGCTGATCTCCCTGACCTCCATACCTGAGTCAAATTTCTCATCCCTACTGGAGATTGAGCAAGTATCAGACCATCACAATTACAGTATTTTTAATGGCAACTCTCCTCATTGAAAGAGGACAATTATAGTTCCCAGGAAGTTTAACATTGGATTTATATATATATATATATATATATTATATATATATATAATATATATATATATATATATATATATATACATGGACTCCCTTATAGCTATGCCCAGAAGACTTGATGGTCCATGAACCACAGATTAAAAAAAAACAACAACAACCTTGGTATAAGTTAAAGAAACCAATATAATCTAACAATTTTCCTGTGAAGGAATAACTACCATTATCTTAAGAAATCCCATTTATCCTATGAACTTTCTTTCTTTCTTTTTTTTTTTTTTTGTAATCGAAGACTATGAAATACAAATATCAATGGCTTTAGTATTGTTAATTTCATAAATGATTAGAAGCTTTGATAATAGTTGTCATGATGTCTCTATGCACATACACTTTAGAGACTATATTGAATTGCTTATTTGGTCAATTCAATTTAAGTATCAGTCAGATCAGTCCAAGATGAAAATGAGCTATATATCCCAGGAACTCTTTTAAATTATTATGACTTCAAGAGAATACCAAATAAATAATATGGGCAATTCATTGTTTATGTTTAGCTCATGCTATATCACTCAGTCAATAAACACTTAAGTGTGTATTATTTGTAAATCAGTGTAATAGATAGAAAGTTGTGCCTGGATTTTGGAAGACTTTTCTTTCTGAGTTCAAATCTGACTTCACACACTTACTAGCTATGTGGGAAAGTTACTTAATTCTGCTTGCCCCAGTTTTGTCATCTATAAAATGACTCTTAGAAGGAAATAATAAACCACTCTAGTATCTTTGCCAAGAATATACTAAAATATTCCAAAAGGAAGACATAGATAGAACTAAAAAGCATTAAATAATAATTTGCTAATTGTGCTAAGTACTGTGGGTAAAAATAAGCAAAAACCCAGTCCCTACTCTCAAGGAGATTGCAATCTAGTATGGTAAGACAACACATTCACACACACACACACACACACACACACACACACACACATACACACACACACACACACACACACACACACACACACACACAAAGAAAACTGAGAAAAAAAAAAAAACACTGAGCAAAATGCAATAGAATGAAGAATCCAGCACTGGGAACCTAATGAAGAAACTAAAGAACTTCAAAATGATTGCATCCATGTGGAAAATAAGATGTGTGTTCTGTCTCCATAATTAAATGGAGGCCAAGCTACGTATTACTTTGCCTACCAATTAGAGGGGCAATGGATTTTTATCAGGCATAACTATAAACATTGATTTTATCTCACAGAATGATATTATTTTTCAATGATAAAGTTCCTGGTGATATTGTGGACAAATCAAGGAATTCTAAAATAGTGCAGTCAGATAAAAAAAAAAGTCCAGTTTTGATTTTCTCTTTCATTTCTTTAATAATTTCTTCTGAACCATGTTGTCTTTGTAATAATTTTGTGAACTGTATTGTAATCTGCCCTTACTCATCTTTTATATTTCCATTTCCTCTCTAGATAATTCCTAACATATATTCTTCAGAGACTTGAGTGTTCTATAAATAGTATTCTGTGACTGCAAGTCATATGACATCAAGAAAAGAATCTGAATATTAAAAGAGGAACTTTTATTTGATGAAGATACTTGAGAGTTTCAACAACAAACACATTTTTGGTGCAATATCTCAAAGGCAAAATCAGTCAGTTCTCCTACCCCTATTTGATTGTTGACCCAGATCATTTGCCAGTTGCCACATCTATTCCAAGAAAATTCTTAGGCCAAACATATTTGGGTAATTACAAAACTCAAACTGTCACTCTGCAAAGTTCTTAATCTTGATTTAATTAGTATAAAATTATTTTCAAATGAGTATCCAGAGAGTTCTCAATATATATGGAACAAGAGAAAATTTCTGTATTCCAAAGAAGAAAAACCAACAAAATCACTAAACAAACTAGTTTTGAGGGCCCCTAAACTCCAGTTTCTGGAATAAGAACTCACTATTTCCCAAAAATTGCTGGGAAAACTGGAAAATGATACACAGAATATAACTAAGACCATGCTTGAAGTCTTTTCGGCATTAAATAACACCAAATAACATTATCAGAGTTTAAGATCTATTGGTAGAACATTCAAAAATCCACTCTTCTCCATATCATGATCAGATACTAGAATGCAGCAGGTGAAGGTGGCTACATATATACATACATGCATATACACATATGCATGCACAAAATGTACTCTTTTCTACAAACTAATTCCTTTATTGTAGAGCATCAGAAGACATCATTACCATCACTTTATTTGTCTTTGCAAACTGATCTTTACTTTACAATATCTTGATTGAAGGTGACAATATTTGATTTAACACTATTATATCTTCTGAATCAAAGATTTAGTGAAACAGCCTATTGTAGTTCTATGTTTAATATCAATAAAACTGTCTTTTTCATTGATCTTACATTGAATATCAGCTAAAACTAATCCCAGGGATCCCACCAGATTTATTACTCAAAGAATAACACAGAATGTGAATTAACTGATTTGAATTTACAGAAATTGAAATTGAACATCCTACATGTTTTCACTGAAAAAAAAAAAAACTTGTCTGACAAGAAGAATGTTAATAGTGAGTATTATGTTTTTTCTTTTTAATTGAACATTAATTCACTTTCCCTTATCCATTTTCTTGAATTTACATCAGAGAAACACATACATATATAAGAAATTTACCAAACAATTTTAAACATTTAACAAGAAAATGAAGGTAAGTCCAATTGGTGTGTATTTTATACCAGCATTTTTATTTATACTTAAACCTGAATATTAGAGATCTTGCAATCTCCAAATGAATGAATGTCATGTGAAAGAGAAATGAGCATCATTCTGTTGGACCCAGAAGATAAAAGCAGGCTCAACTGATAGAAGTTATGAGAAGATAGAATTTGGCTAAATATTAGAAATAATATCATAACAAATCTAGTTTTCCAACAATGAGTTCAACTATCTATATTAAAAACCTGTATATTTTTTCACATTAGGTAGGAAATCTGTTTCTATTTTTCTTTATGCAGTGAAAAAATATTAGAGCCTAGAACGCAATTCAGATTATTATTGTGAGGAACAAATGAGATAGTATGCTTAAAGCACTTTTCAAAATATAAAGCACTACATAAATGCCACCTTGGTATTACATTATGGTCATTAGGGTATTCATCATGTAAATCATCTTACTGGCACTTTTAATATGGATATCTGTAATATCAGTTCATATAAATATCCCTGAGTTTCTCAGAATAGTTTATGAAATTTGTTTTTCATATTAGGAATTTAACTATTATCCAGAAACAAATAATCTAATTCTTCATATTTTTCATTTCCTAAAATGGAATAGTAATGCGTTATGCATTTGTTCTGCCATTTCTCAGTCCATGGGAATCCTTTTTCCTTATTGTTCTTTACTAATACACATATTTACATGTCCATACACATATTTTGCATGTATACATATATATATATATATACATATATATGCATATGAAATTATTGGAGATTTGATCTTTTTGATGTCTCTGTCATATATGTCTAACAATGGATCCATTTGGTCAAATATAAAGTACAATTTATTGGGTTTAAAATAGTTTTAATAAAATTTGAAATTGTTTTCCAGAATTTATTAACCATCAACTTCACCCACAGATTATTGACATTTATGTCTTTCCACAATAATTCCAACATTCATCATTTTGTCATTTGTCATCTTTGACAATCTAGTGGGTGGGAATAAGGTGAAATCTTTGCCTTTATTTTATTTTTAGAGGCAAATTTCCTTCTTGAAAATTTTCTTTTAATTTTCTTTGACTGATGGGAATGGAGTTTTTCTTAGACATTTTTATTAATTCCATGTGAATTGTAGGTATTAGAACTTTATCAGAGATTAGTCATATCAAATTACCAATCATTTTCTAAATTCTGGCTGAATGTTAGGTACTAAGCTAACCTCTGATAATACAAATAAAGGCATATATATCCTCAATGAGCTCACCTTGCAATAATGAGGAAGAAACATGAATGTGCACTTAAGAAATATAGGAGGATATTGGAGATTATCTAAACAGGAAGATGCTAAAATTGAGCAGGGCTGGTAAAGGCTTTTTGAAGATGTGTGTATTTTTCTGGGAGCAAAAAAAAAGAGTAAGTAGGTAGAAAGTTCTAGTTTTCTGGAAGCGATAATACTAATTATTAGGACATAGAGTGGATGGAAGAAAAAGGAGGAATCCAGTATTTTGTATTCAGAATATAAAAAGGGAACAATGGTCAGGTAAAAGGAGGCAAAGTTATGAAGTTCTTTAAAAGTCAAACATATAAATTTATAAGGGTCCTGGGTATTAATAGGGAATCACTATAATTTCTTGAATAAGAGTGTGATAAGTTCAGGATGGTATTTTAGGATGATTAATTTGGTTTTTTTGTTTGTTTTTATAGCTTTTTATTTACAAGATATATGCATGTGTAATTATTCAGCATTGACAGTTGTAAAACCTTTTGTTTCAAAATTTCCCCTCCTTTCCCCATCACTTCCCCCAGATGGTTGATCAATACATGTAAAATATGTTAAAATATAAGTTAAATACAATATATGTATACATGTCCAAACAGTTATTTTGCTGAACAAAAAGCATCAGACTTTGAAATAGTGTACAATTAGCCTGTGAAGGAAATCAAAAAATGCAGGTGGACAAATAAAGAGGGATTGGGAATTCTGTTAAGTGGTTCATAGTCATGTCCCAGACATGACCCAGAGGAAGATAGCTGGTTCAATTCATTACTGCTCTATTGGGACTGATTTGATTCATCTCATTGTTGAAGAGGGCCACGCCCATCAGAATCGATCATCATATAGTATTGTTGTTGAAGAATATAATGATCTCCTGGTCCTGCTTATTTCACTCAGGATCAGTTCATGTAAGTCTCTCCAGGCCTTTCTTTCATCTGGCTGGTCATTTCTTAACAAACAATAATATCCCATAATATTCATATAGAACAATTTATTCAGTCATTCTCCAATTGCTGGGCATCCACTCAGTTTCCAATTTCTGGCCACTACAAAGAGACCTGCCACAAAGATACTTGCACATATAGGTCCCTTTCCCTTCTTTAAGATTTCTTTGGGATACAAGCTCAGTAATAACACTGCTGGGTCAAAGGATATACACAGTTTGATAACTTTTTGAACATAGTTCCAAATTGCTCTCCAGAATGGTTGGATGTATTCACAATTCCACCAACAATGTATTAGTGTCCCTGTTTTCCCACATCCCCTCAAACATTCCACATTATCTTTCCCTGTCATTCTAGCTAATCTGACAGGTGTGTAGTGGTATCTCAGAGTTGTCTTGATTTGCATTTCTCTGATTAATAAAGACTTGGAGCATCTTTTCATATGGCTAGAAATAGTTTCAATTTCTTTGTCTGAGAACTGTCTGTTCATATCCTTTGACCATTTATCAATTGAAGTATAGCTTGATTTCTTATAAATTAGAGTCAATTCTCTATATATTTTGGAAATGAGATCTTTGTCAGAACCTTTGACTGTAAAAATGTTTTCCCAGTTTATTGCTTCCCTTCTAATCTTGTCTGCATTTGTTTTGTTTGTACAAAAATCTTTCAATTTGATATAATCACAATTTTCTATTTTGTGATCAATAATGATCTCTAGTTCTTCTTTAGTCATAAATTCCTTCCTCTTCCACAGGTCTGAGAGGTAAACTATCCTATATTCTTCTAATTTATTTATAATCTCATTCTTTATGCCTAGGTCATGAACCCATTTTGACCTTATCTTGATGCATAGTGTTTAGTGTGAGTCAATGCCTACCTTCTGCCATACTAATTTCCAATTTTCCCAGCAATTTTTATCAGTGAGTTCTTATCCAAAAAGCTGGGGTCTTTGAGTTTGTCAAACACTAGAATATTAAAGTTATTGACTGTTTTGTCCTTTGAACCTAACCTATTCCACTGATCAACTAGTCTATTTCTTAGTCAATACCAAATGGTTTTGGTAACTGCTGCTTTATAATAAATATAATTTTAGATTTGGTACAACTAGGCCACATTCATTTGATTTTTTTCCATTAATACCCTTGAAATTCTTGACTTTTTGTTTTTCTATATGAACTTTGTTGTTATTTTCTTTAAGTCATTAAAATATTTTTGGGGAGTCTGATTGGTATAGCGCTAAATGAATAGATTAGTTTAGGTAGATTGTCATCTTTATTATATTTGCTTGCCTTATCTAAGAGCATTTAATATTTTTCCAATTGCTTAGATCAGACTTTATTTGTGTGGAAAGTGTTTTGTAGTTTTGCTCATATCAGTAGTTACTTTAAATGGAATTTCTCTTTTTAACTCTAACTATTGGATTTTGTTAGTGATATATAAGAATGCTGATGACTTAGGTGGGTTTATTTTGTATCCTGCCACTTTGCTAAAGGTGTGGATTATTTCTAATAGCTTTTTAGTAGAATCTCTGGGGTTCTCTAAGTATATCATTATATCATCAGCAAAGAGTGATAATTTGGTTTCCTCATTACCAACTCTAATTCCTTTAATCTCTTTCTCAACTTTTATTGCCAAGCTAGCATTTCTAATACAATATTGAATAGTAATGGTGAAAGTGGGCAACCTTGTTTCACTCCTGATATTATTGGGGATGGTTCCAGTTTATCCCCATTACATATGATGCTTACTGATGACAGGAAAAGATAATTATGGGAATGCTGAAGGGGATGTGTGAAAACTGGAACACTGATACATTGTTGGTAGAACTGTGAATAGATCCAACCATTCTGGAGAGCAGTTTGGAACTATGCTTAAAAAGTTATCAAACTGTGCATACCCTTTGATCTAGCAATGTTGTTACTGGGCTTATATCTGAAAGAGATCTTAAAGAAGGGAAAGGGACCTGTATGTGCAAGAATGTTTGTGCCAACCCTCTTTGTAGTGGCCAGAAACTGGAAACTGAGTGAATGCCCATCAGTTGGCGAATGGCTATATAAATGATAGTATATGAATGCTATGAAATACTATTGTTCCATAAGAAATGACCAGAAGGATGATTTCAGAGATGCTTGGAGAGACCTACCTGAACAAAAGTGAAATGAGTAGAACCAGGAGATCATTACACACAGCAACAACAATACTGTATGAGGATGTATTCTGATGGAAGTGGATTTCTTTGACAAAGAGAAGATCTAACTCAGTTTCAATTGATCAATGAGGGACAAAAGCAGATTTCTACAAAGGGAAAAAAGATAAGACTGTTAATTTGTTTTATGTGGGAGGTGGGAGAGAACAAGAAATTGAGGATGATTTTTTTGTCATTAGCCAGAATGACTTGGCTTGGGAAAATAGTGATATCTTCATGTAATATTAACTGTATTAGAAAGAGGAACGAAAAAGTAGAGTGAAGGACATAATAATGTGTTCACTTTTGGACATGTTGAGTTTCAATTGGTCACATTACATACCATTTGAGACATCCAAAAGGGAGTTAGAAATGTGAGAATGTAGTCTAGGAGAAAGGATAGGAAGGGGAAAAAATTATCTGAAGATCATTTTGATAGCTATAATCATTGAATGTATAGGAGTTGATGAGATCATCAAGTGAAATAATAGTGAAAAAAAGAAAAGACAGCTTAGTTTTGGGAGACACTCATACATACTAGATGTAACTTAGATGAGGATCCAGCAGATGAGACTGATGATCTGTTGGATGGGGAGGAGAACCACAAGAAATAATTATCAGGAAAATTTAAAAAGAAGAGATAATCAAGGAAAAGAGGTTATTAATTATTACAGACTGAAAAATATTGTGAGGAGAAAAGAACATTAGATTTAGCAATTAAGAGATTTTAAAGAAATTATCATTATTTTCTTCTAATTCTTCTTTCAGTAGCTTTTTCTTGCAAAATCTTATCAGTTCTATGTAACTAAAAGTTTTTTTTTTTTTTTTTTAACATCATCACTTTAGTTATTTAAAGGTTTTATTCCAAGCATTAGTTGTTAAGGATGCCTCTCCATTATCCATGTTTCTCTAATTTTTATTATGTGATCTTTTTAATTCAATTTTCACTCAATATGCATTTACTAAGTACCTGCTCTGTGTCAGACACTGTGCTAATAACTGGAAAGACAAAAAGAGGCAATAGACAGTCTGTGTCTTCAAGGAATATGTATAATCCAGTTGTATATGTGATAAATAGGAAATGATTAAGAGAGGGAAAGGACTAGAATTAGGAAAAATCAGTAAAGTCTTCCTATGTAAGAACCAGATGCTCCCAGGAAAACAAAATAAAACAAAAAACAAACACACAAACAAACAACAACAACAACAACTACCACCACCACCACCACCACCACCCTGGAAAGTCCTCCATAATGAAGGTGAAATATACTGTACACAAACTAGTATTGTTCTGGGATGACCAGCTGTAAATGATTTGTTATTCTCATTAATAAAATCATCCACAACTACTCTGAAGGATTTATATGAAATATCCTATTCAAACACAGAAAAGGAACTCATTGTGTCTTTATACAGATTAAATATTGTCTATTTCTCCTTTTCTTTTTAACTTAATTTTTCTTGAGAGTTTTTTATTTTCATTATTTTTCTTCCTTAACTTGACTTTTATGGAACTATTTCATATATCCTCACATGTAGTTTCTTAATTGTGGGTGTGAATAAGGAAAATAATCTAGAACTTAAAAATTTTTTAAAAATGAATATTAAAATTATTTTGAATGCAACTTGGGAAATATTATTTTTTTTATAAAAAAGGAATTAATGATAATAAAATGATGAAGCTATATTATAACATGAAACTTAAGGATATTAAAAAGGAATTTGACAAATTGAACCCACTATTTCTATTCAGTAATTCTGGATACAACTCATCCCCACTTTTTTTTTTTTTTTTTTTTGACATTTGGGTGATTCTTTATTGTAGATTTATTCTGGCAGATTTCCCATAAATATTTCTCTCAATCTTTTCCTCCTAATTATATTGTTGTAGTATAGACAGAAAATTGCCTTTCATTCAGTCACATCTTTTATCTTGTCCATAATAATGTTCTATTGGGGGAAAAAAAAAACCACAATCTTCTATTGGCTGATTCAAAAAATAATTTTTTAAATAACTTTTTATTGATAGAACCCATGCCAGAGTAATTTTTTACAGCATTATCCCTTGCACTCACTTCTGTTCCGATTTTTCCCCTCCCTCCCTCCACACCCTCCCCCAGATGGCAAGCAGTCCTTTACATGTTGAATAGGTTACAGTATATCCTAGATACAATACATGTGTGCAGAACCGAACAGTTTTCTTGTTGCACAGGGAGAATTGGATTCAGAAGGTATAAATAACCCGGGAAGAAAAACAAAAATGCAAGCAGTTTATATTCATTTCCCAGTGTGGTTATTTTATATCCAGCAACTTTGCTAAAGCTGTGAATTTTTTGAAGTGGGTTTTGGGATGATTTTGAAGGTTCTCTAAGTATATCATCATCTCTTCTGCAAGAATGATGGCTTTATTTTTTCATTGCCTAGTCTAATTCTTTGACTTATTTTTCTTTTTTAATAAAAATAGGTACCAATAGGTAAAGCCAACGTTTCTAGTGCCATGTTGAAAAATAGTGATCATAATGGCATCATTGTTTAACCCTTGATTTTACTGGGAATGTGTCCACCTTCTCTCCATTACAAATATTGCTTGCTATTGGTTTTAGATAGATACTGATTATAATTTTAAAGAGAGCTTCCTTCATCCCTATGCTCTTAAGAGTTTTTATTTTTATTTTTTTTTTATTTTTTAGGAATGAATGTTGTTTTTTGCCAAAAGCTTTGTCTTCATCTAATAAGATTATCATAAGATTTTTGTTGGTTTTGTTATTGATATGATCCATTATGTTAATAGTTTTCCTGATATTGAACCAGCCCTGCATTTCTGGCATAAATCCCATTAGCACAGTGTACTGTCCTAATGAGTTGCTATAAGCTTTTTCCTAATATCTTATTTAAAATTGTTGTAGTATTCATTACAGATTGGTCTATAATTTTCTTTCTCTATTTTGCTTTTTCTGGTTTGGTTATCTGTACCGTATTTGTGACAGAGAAGTAATTTGGCAGGGTACCTTCTTAATACATTTTCCCAATTATTTTACATAGCATTGAAATTAATTTTTCTTTAAATGCTTGGTAAAATTCACATGAATCAATTGGACTCTGGAAATTTTTTCATAGGGACTTCATTAATGATATGTTCAATTTATTTTCCTAAAATTGGACACTTTGAATAATTTATCTCCTCTTCTTTTAATCTGAGACATTAATATTTATATAAATATTCATTCATTTTGGTTAGATTGCCAGATTTGTTGCTATGCATTTGGCTAAAATATATCCTAATTACTGTTCAATTTATTTTTCTTGGTCTTGAGTTCACTCTTTTCATTTTTGATAATGATGATTTTGTTTTCTCTTTCCTTCTAATTAGTCAACCTTGGTTTAGCTGTTTTGTTGATATTTTTATGAAACCAACTCTTAGTTTTAATTATTAGATCAATAGTTTTCTTACTTTCAATTTTATTAATCTCTCCTTTGAGTTTCAAAATTTATAGTTCAATTGAAGTTTTTCAATTTGTCCTCTTTCTAGTTTTTTTTTTAGTTGCATGCCCAACTTTCTCTATTTTATTCATATAGATATTTAGAGATATCAAATTTCCCCTAAGAACTGCTTTGATTGCATTTCATAAGTTTTGGTGAGTTGTCTCATTATTGTCTTTCTCTTGAATGAAATTATGGATTCTTTCTGTGATTTTTGTTTTAACCACTCATTTCTTAGAATATGATTATTTAATTTCCAATTCATTTTAGTCTATCTTTCCCTGTCCCTTTATTGAATATAATTTTTATTTAATTTTGATCCCAAAAGGAAGCATTTACTAATTCCGCCTTTCTGCATTTGATTGCATATTCTTTATGCCCTAGTAGATGGTCAATTTTTGTGTAGATGCTATGTACTCCTGAGAAAAAGGTGAATTCTTTTTTTTTTTTACTATTCAGTTTTTTCCAGAGGATTTTCATGACAAGATTTTCTAGGATCTCATGTGTAAGGTTCTGGTTAGCTTTCTGGAGGGCCTTTGCAACATCCTTGGTCTCAGCAGAATAATCACCATGAGAATATTCAGGGATAAAGCCCAAAGTCTTTATTGTCTCCTTCATAGTCTGTCGTATTTGCCTGGGAATGGGCTAGTTTTCTGGGAGACTTTCAGACGGGCTTTAGTCTTCTTAGTGGAGGAATGCAGGAGGCAGAAGAGCCACCATGAGGCTGGTCATTATGCAGATACTTTAGCACAAATTAATTACTCTTTGATAGCATATTAACAAATTGCTGCTGCTATCAAAGCATGGGGTACCCTCCCAGGAAAACAAGATAAAGGAGAAGTGTTCACAAAAATGAAGGGTCCAAATGAATCTTTTGCTGATTCTATGAGACTTTTCAGACAGCTATCATATGAACTATTGGTGAAAATGCTGTAAAAGGAATAATAATAAAACAACTTGGTAGAGAAAATGCTAATGAGGTTTGTAGAAGAATTATACTAGGAGTACACAAAGATGTTCCTTTAGAGGAGATCATAAGACACTGGGCCATAGTCGGCACAAATGCCTTTTATACCTATGCCATGATGCAGAACATGGGAAGACTTTTCCTTGGCAAAGGACTTCCAGAGAGACTCATTAATGTTTTCAGTGTGATAAAGCCAAAATGGGTTCATGATCTAGAAATAAAGAATGAGATTATAAATAAATTAAAATAACATAGGATAGTTTACCTCTCAGACCTGTGGAGGATGAAGGAATTTGTGACCAAAGAAGAACTGGAGATCATTATTGATCACAAAATAGAAAATTTTGATTATATCAAATTGAAAAACTTTTGAACAAACAAAACTAATGCAGACAAAATTACTGGGAAAACATTTTTATAGTCAAAGGTTCTGACAGACCTCATTTCCAAAATATATAGAGAATCGACTCTAATTTATAAGAAATCAAGCCATTCTCCAATTGATAAATGGTCAAAGGATATGAACAGACAATTTTCAGATGAAGAAATCGAAATTATTTCTAGTCATATGAAAAGGTACTCTAAATCACTATTGACCAGAAGAATTCATATTAAGGCAACTTTGAGATACCTGTCAGATTGGCTAAGATGACAGGAAAAGATAATGATGAATATTGGAGGGGAAATGGGAAAACTGGGATACTGATACATTGTTGGTGGAATTGTGAATACATCCAGCCATTCTGGAGAGCAATTTGGAACTATGCTCAAAAAGTTATCAAATTGTTCATACTCTTTGATTCAGCCATGTTACTATTGGGCTTATATCCCTAAGAGATCTTTAAGAAGGGAAAGGGACCTATATGTGCAAGAATTTTGGTGGCAGATCTCTTTGTAGTGTCCAGAAACTGGAAAATAAATGGATGCCCATCAATTGGAGAATGGTTGGGTAAATTGTGGTATATGGATGTTATGGAATATTATTGCTCTATAAGAAATGACCAGCAGGATGAATACAGAGAGACTTGGAGAGACTTACATGAACTGACACTAAGTGAAATGAGCAGGACCAAGAGATCATTATATACTTCAACAACAATACTATATGATGATCAATTCTGATGGACATGGCTCTCTTCAACAATGAGATGAACCAAATCACCTCCATTTGTTCAATAATGAATAGAACCAGATACACACAGCAAAAGAACTCTGGGGAATGAATGTGAACCACTACATAGCATTCTTAATCCCTCTATTTTTGTCTGCCGCATTTTTTATTTCCTTTACAGGTAAATTGTACATTATTTCAAAGTCTGATTCTTCTCGTGCAGCAAAATAACTGCATGGATATGTATACACATGTTATATTTAACATATACTTTAACATATTTAACATGTACTGATCTACCTGCCATCTGGGGGATAGGTGCAGGGAAGGAGGGGAAAAATTGGAACAAAAGGTTTTGCAATTGTCAGTGATGAAAAACTACACATGCATATATCTTGTAAATAAAATGCTATATTAAAAAACAAAAAACAAAACCAAGCAAAACAAAACAAAACAAAACAAAAACAAAAACAAAAACAAACGAACAAACAAAAAAACAAGCAGGAATCATTGGATTCCCTAACATATGAGAAGATTGTTGTGGGACTACAAAACTTTCAGGAATCATTGGATTTCCTCACACATGAAGTAATGGACAACAGATTGGTGTTTAGACTACCTTTTGATTGCTGAAAGAGATGTGTATATATATATATATATATATATATATGATTGTTATTTATATATCCTCCTTCTAGGATTTATGGAAATCTTTTACAATACCATGTTGATTCATATTGTTTGTCATATCATTAATTGCATGTATAATTCATGTTTGCTACACCACACTGAGCCTATGCCAGCTGTGGGGAGAGCCACCAGCATGGTGGGAGATGGAATGTCTCTCTTCCAGGCCTTGTTGGCTCTTATATACCTTATTGTAAGTACATCATCATAGGTGCCAATCTTGTAGAGTAGGTGTCAACTTATAGAACTATACTAAGTAATATGTACATTTAAACTAAAAAATCATTATCTTAATTCCACTGAGTTAAAATCTCATCAGATTAAATCAATCAGACTGATCTTTAAGTATTCCTTTTCAAAGTTCCTGCCCTTAACCCTTGTGAACCTCCCTAATTTCTTTCTTGTATATTTTGTAGTTTGCTTTGTCTGATTCTGAGAGGGAAGGTTTAAGTGTCCTACAAATATACTTTTGTTATCTATTTCTTTTTGTAACTAGCTTAAAAACTTCTCTAGGAAATGAATTGTTCTACCACTTGATCCACCGGTTTAACACCATTACTACTTCAGTGTTTACAATACCTTTCATTAAGATATACTTTCCTCCCTTATCTCTTTTAGTAAGATCTATTTTTACTTTTGCTTTATCAAAAATCATAATTGCTACTTCTGCTTTTTTTTTTTTTACTTCAGCTGAAGCATAATAAATTCTGTTCCTGCCTTTTACTTTTAGTCTATATGTGTCTCTCTGTGTGAGATGTGTTTCTTGTAAACAAAATATTGTAGGATTCTGTTTTTCAATTCATTCTGCAATTCATTTATGTTTTATGGGAGAGTTCATTACATTCACATTAAGTTATGCTTACCATTAAGTTATGATTATGATTCTGTATTTCCTTCTATCCTATTTTCTCCCTTGTATATACTTTTATTTTCTTTCCACCCTGTACTGAGATGTATTTTCCACACCATCCAAAATTCTTATCTCCTAATGCTCCTTCCCTTTCACTTAGTATTTTTTATCCCTCCATCCAGTGCCTTATCTTATAGTATAACTTCCCCTTCTCTTATCTTTTTACTCAGTATTTCTGAATTACCTTCTATCCTGCCTTTCCCTTTTCTTTACTTTCTCCTTCTTCTTATATAGAATTAGATCAGTTTCTCTATTAAACTCGATAATGTATTCCCTCTTAAAGTAAATAAGTGATAATATTAAGCTTCAGCCAATGTTATTCCCTCTCCTTTCTTTTCCTCAATTATAATAGCTCTTCTGTGCCTCTTCATGTGATATCATTCTCCCATTATACCTACCCTTTTCTCTTTTTCTAGTACAGACCTTTTTTCACCCCGTAAAGTCTTTTTATTTGCTATCATCATGTCAGAGTCCATTCAAAATTGTACCTCCATTTATATAATGCCTCTTTGTCAGCCTCAGTGACAGATGCAGTTCTCAATATTTATTGATATCATTTTGCATCTAAAAATGTAAACAATCTAACATTTAAGTAATATATATTTTCCCTATATTTACCTTTCTATGCTTCTCTTGAGTTCTGTATTCATAGATTGAATTTTCTGCTTAGTTTTGTTTTTTCCCCAATATTAATGACTGAAAGTCTCATACTTCATTGAAGATCCCTTTACAGATGATGCTAAGTCTCTTGTAAATCCAGACCCTTTACCTTCCCGAGTATAGTATTCCAAGCCCTCTGATCCTTTATTGTAGAAATTGTCAGATCCTGCATAATCATGACTGATTGCTCCTTGATATTTGAATTGTTTTCCTCTGGCAGCTTTGTAGTATTTTTTTTCCTTGAGGTTGTAGTTTTGGGGTTTCACAACAATGTTCTTTGGGGTTTTCCTTATGTGATTTCTTTCTGAGGGTGATTGATGGCTTCTTTCAATGAGTATTTCCTCCTCTGTTTCTGAAATACTGAGGAAGTTTTCCTTAATGGTCTCTTAAAAAATGCTATCTGGGCTCTTTTTTTTTTTTTTTTGTTATGGCCTTCAGATAGGCCAGTAGTTTTTAAGGTGTTTCTTCTGGATCTATTTTCCAGGTGAGCTGTTTTGCAATGACATATTTCATATTTTCACTGTTTTTAGTTTGGTTGATTGATTCTTGCTGTCTCACAGAGTCATTAGATTCTATTTGCGCTGTTCTGATTTTTAATATATGATTTCTCTGTTAGATTTTTAATTTCTTTTCCATTTGATTAATTGTGCTTTTTAAGGAGTTGTTTGCTTCAGACAATTTTTCCTTCCTTTTTGAAGCTGTTAACTTTCTCATGCATTCTATTCATTTTCTTCTACCTCTGTTATTTGCCTTTTTAAAGTCTTTTATAAGCACTTCCAAGAAGGTTGTTTGGGCTTGAGATCAATTCATTTCATTCTTTGAGATATCCTCTTTGGATATTTTGTCCTTGTATGAGCTGGTGTTTTTGTCTTCCCTGTCACCATATTAGCTTTTTATGGCTAAGGTTCTTTCCTGTTTCTTACTCATTATCTTTTCTTTTCTTTTTTGTATTTTCTCTTTCTTATTTTTATGGTTAAACTCTGCTTCTAGGGTAAATGAGGTGCTGTCAAACTTCCTGTGCAGCTCTGAGGCTTTTCTTTGAGAACAGAAGCCCCTTCTGTTTGTAGTGGGGTACCTTTGCCTGCTTTTTTCAGAAAAAAGCCTGCTTTCCCAGAATTTGTCTTCTGAGATGGGACTCAAGGCTCCCTCACTGATCTACATCTGTGCTGAGCCAGGACTGAGGGTCTTTGTTTCTAATTTGCTATGATTAAGACTTCTCACCTGCTTTGCCAGTGTGTGTGTCTGACCTGGGCTGAACATCACAGTGAGAGTGACCTTTCTTCAAAATTTTCCAGTCTATTTTGAGCTGAAGAATGGTTTCATTTCATCAGACTCTGCTCAGAAGCTGAGTTTCATGTGGTTTTGAAAGAAATTGGGATAACTTGAGCACCTTCCTGGTTTTATTCTGCCATCTTAGCTCCACCCATGGAAGGATAATAACCCAGTAGAAAGCAAATTTTAAAAATTAAGAATTTTTTTGGGGGAAAACACAAACAAATAGGGAAATATTTTAATATTTCAATTAACTTTAATTTATTAATTAAAAAATAAAATCAAATTTCCCATCTTAACATACAATAATCTTTGTTCATTTATAAATATATGTATATATTAAAATTTTTATGTTTGTTAGTGATTTTTTAAAGATATCAATAAGATTATTAATATATTTTACATTATTGCATGAAAATGATATTTCAAGCAGGACAGTCAGTCATGGATAAGTTGTTATCTATATGAAAAGGTAAAATACTCACTCCACCAAGATTATATATATTAGAGTAGTAGGAATATTTGAAGATTAATTGATGTTTTTTCAGAACTTATACTCAATCTAAAATACATTTCTAGAAGTCTGCATTTCAAATTGTCTAATTGTTTTATTTTATTTTTGTCATATTTGCCTTTATTTATATTCTTCATTTCTTTAAAGCATTAATAAGTTTTAATGTGATCAAATGGCTACATTTCAACAATCAATAATGGAAGACAATGATCATAATAAAAGAAGTTTGGAATGAGCTTATATTTCCTGATAAAGTGGAAAAATCAATCATTATTTAACAGAGTATATTTTAAGGATTTTTTAACATTAGGTCATTGTTCTTATGATTTTGAATAATAAGTAAATTGCTTATTTTACAAAAAGTCTATAATTCAGATAACAGTCTATATTAATGGCCTAAAAATATATTACACAAATAAGCTTATTGTGCCAAAATGCTATTTCAGCAACTCTATTCATTTAACAATTATTTCTTTAAAATAACTTTGCTTTCTCATGGACTTTACTTTTGGCTTTCACAAGGGGAAAGCCATTCACTTATATTAACATTTATTTATTAAGAAAAGCATTTACTGAAATGCTACTATAAGCCTATGTGTTGTGCTAGGTACCATGTGTAATATAAAGATATAAAGTACCCAGTGCAAGATCTCTGGAATCTAGCAGGCCAATACGAAGACAACCTACTGGACAATTATAGATAAGATGGAATATGAAAGGATATGTGAGATGAGTACAACAGAATTTCAAAGAACAAATTACAACTTGGGCACTATGGAAAGCTTTCTAGAAAAGGTGATAATTGACCAATGTCTTTATGTTTGAGCAAACTTTGGACAGAAAAAAAAATAAGATGAAAAAGGAACCAATGTAAGAAATTCAATGTAAGGAAACTCAGAACATATCTGGGAAATGGCAGGTTGCTTCATTTGGCTGTAAACATGGAATGCATGAAAGCAAAAAATAATAGTTAGGATGAAAAATTTAGGATTAAGATCACAAAAGATTTTGAATGTAAAGAGAATAATATTAGACTCATTTTTTTCTTAGTATGACCAGAGCTTATCTAATGTCTTAAAGGCATTTCATGTTTAATAAATACTTGTTTCATTATATTTTTAGACAAAGAGAAGCACTCATGGCATGCAAATATTAAATTGCATTTCAATAACCTTTAAAGGATCTCTGTGGTAAACTACAAACTTCTATTTGCAACTTTTTTGAAGTATGTATTAAATTTATTGAAGTATGCATACAAGTACCAATATTAGCATGTTTATCTTTTCCAGTTTCAAAGATTACTTCAGCTCTTGTTCCATGCATTTTTCTTCATACAGATTATGTGTGCTCAAATGTGCTTATGACGTATGTGTGCCACATGTGGTAAAGACTTTTGTGTTCATACTTTGATATAAACAGTCCAATTAGGACATACTGTATCTTCACTCCAATAAAGTGATGTCATTTTGGTCTATTTTGAATGCAAAAGACAACCAATCAACTAATTATGTTTTTTTTTTTTGAAAAAGCATTTCTGACTTTAAAAATGATTTCTCCCATTATACTCATCTTCTCTATTTTGAATAAGATATTCAAAGGTAAGGATAATACTTTAGGTCCTATTATAATTAAAATATATCTTACTCTAAAGCTGAATGATTCACTTCTACTGATCTCACCATTCTGCCACACTGATCCATAAGATAAATAAAATTATTCTGGCAGTAATTAGGAGATCAAAAAAGTAGAGAGAATAATTTGGAGAGAAACAAATTGCCAAGACCTCATAGAGATAGAGACCAGGGCACTAGTCAGTGGTAACAGGAAGAAGTTTCCCATGAATAAGATTGCAATAATAAAATCACAGGTACTCTAGAGTTGATTGCATCTGAGGGTGATGGAAAGGAAGGAATAAAAGATGATTCTTAGTCTCCAACTGTAAAAATTAGGTGAGCAGTAGCATCATCGCATTAAGATAAATATAGAAGTTGTGAAGAAGAATTGGTTTTAGGGGAAAGATAAGTTTATTTTAGGATATGTTGAGATGTTAGGAGGTTGTTCACATGAAAGTGTTCATCAGACAGATAGTAATATGGGAGCATTAAAAAAAAAAAAAGATCAAAACATTCAGATATAGATTTATGGTGGCCCATACAAAATTACCCCACATTGGCCACACTCTTATTTGTGTCATCTCCACATACCCGAATGTCTGTTTTTTGAAAGTTTTACTTTTGTATATATCCCCAGCACAGAGCACAGTGCTAAGCTTAGAGTAAATGATAAATAAATTTCCATTCATTCAGTACATTTATTTTGCATTTTTTTAAAAATTGTAAAAATGCTCACATAGAAATATTTTGTTAGGGATAAATAAATATTAAAACAAATAGGCTCAGAGTATATGCAGATAATAATTTTAAACCTTCAGTTTGCATATTAGGATCCACAATTCACAGTTTAGGAAGTAATGAATTCTATATTTCCCCAAAACAACTTTTTCCTTTGTCAGTCTCACCCTGTGAATAGTTTTTTTTCTTTCTTTCTTGAGCCTCTTGAAGATGAAAATGTAAGCCTTTTTCTTTAATTAGGAAATGTATATACCTTATGCAGACCCATAGAAGACTTTTAATATTTTATATGTTAATGTTTTAAAAGAGATTACAAATTATTATTCCTTTCCTCCTTTGATATAATATAGGTTTAACTTTTGCTTTATTTTTAAGGAGTTATGGAGAGGTTAGAAAATAAACATAAATTTGAGGGATCAATTTTGAAAAAGACATCTTTAAAAGCTCTATTTGTTCTAATCAGAATACTTGCAGAAAAAAACTATATCTTATTAATTTAATATCTAGTGTAACAGCTTGCTTAGTGAAATTCTATAGCAGTGGGCCTTTTCGTTACATGATTTGCCAGTAAGGATGTGGTGATCTTCTTGACATTAGTTGAAGCATGGGGTGGTGCCAAGATGGAGGAGAAAATACAGGTCTTTCTCAGAGTTCTTCCTGGCTTTCCTTAGAATGAACATCAGATCAAGCCTCTGAAGTAGTTTCAGAGTAGCAGGGATATTTGGAATGTAACAAATATTCAGAAGAAGATATTCCACCAGAAGAACTTCCACTCATATGAAAGAGTATTCCAAATCACTATTGATCAGAGAAATGTAAATTAAGACAACTCTGAGATACCACTACATACTTGTCAAATTAGCTAAGATGACAGGAAAAAAATGATGAATGTTGGAGGGGATGTGGGAAAACTGGGACACTGATGCATTGTTGGTGGAGTTGTGAACAAATCCAACCATTCTGGAGAGCTATCTGGAATTATGCCCAAAAAGTTATCAAACTATGCATACGCTTTGATCCAGCAGTACTGGGAAATGAATGTAAAGTGTTTGCATTTTTGTTTTTCTTCCCAGGTTATTTTTACCTTCTGAATCCAATTCTTCCTGTGTAACAAAAGAACTGTTCAGTTCTGCACACATATATTGTATCTAGTATATACTGTGACATATTTAACATGTATGGGACTGCTTGCCTGGGGAGGGGTGGAGGGAGGAAGGGGAAAAGTCAGAACAGAAATGAGTGCAAAGGATAATGTTGTAAAAAATTACCCAGGCATGGGTTCTGTCAATAAAAAGTTATAATTATTTTAAAAAATGCATTAAAGTCTCATGACCTTTGGATCTAGGGGAAAAAAAAGAAAATAGTATTGGTGAAATGGAAGAAGAGAAAAATCTCTTTGAAAAATAGAATTGGTGAAAGAAAAAAGTCCATTGAACAAAACAAGTCATTTAAAAGTTCAATAGGCCAAATTCAAAAAGAGGTTAAAAAAACTAACTAAATACAATAATTCCCTAAAAGTTAGGATTGAAAAATGGAAATCAATGATTCAATGAGACATCAAGACTCAGTCAAATAAAACCAAAAAATGAGATTAATTGAAGCCATAAATGTATGCTATATTCAAGAAAGAAGCATCACTGATGCTAAAATGTTTTATATAGAAATGAACTGGAAGTCTCTTTGTTAACTATATCCATTATTGGGAACTTGGAAGCAGATAAGGGAATAAAATATCTTATTGTGGAAGTCTGAGTTATGTAAGAGAATCAATTCTCTCTTCCAAGATCCTATACTATAATAGGATATATTTTATAAACCATAAAGTTTTTACATAGATGAATTTATATTTAGAATCATTATAATATTTAATATTATCAACTATTTGGAAGGATCTGTGAAGTTATGAATATTAAAATTTCCTATGATAATATTTCATAATACTAAGAGGGATTTTATAATTGCAAAATGTCAAGAACATAATTTGATATAACAATCATATTTACCAAGAAATAGGACCATGACCAATATTATAAATTACTGCATATTTTCCATTTCTCTCTTTGCTTGAAAAATAAAGTAAATATCTTTTATTATATAACTCATTTGACATATTCACTTTAACAGGTAAAATTGTGTTCATTTTTAAGTAGTTAGTAATGGTGACAAATTTCTATTATTTTCATTCAGGAAACACAAGCATTTGCAGGGAATACAGAGTACCTCTCTCTCTAAAAAAAAAAAAAAATAACTTTTTGATAAACATATATTTTCTCTCCTTTCCCACTCCTAAGCCTGGGAAAGTAAAACCACTTCTTCCCTACAACAAATACTCACAGTCAAGTAAAACATTTCCACATTTGCCATATTCAAACAGACTTGTTGCATTATGCACACAAAGTCCATTTCCTGTCAGGAGGTGGAAAGAGTTGGAAATCATTGATCCTTTCGATCCTGGCTGATCATTGCATTGATCAGATTTCTTAAGTCTTTCAAAATTGTTCATTTTAGTTGAATAGAAGAAGAAACACTAAACAAAACAAAACAAATAAAAACCCTTAGAAACTGTCTTAAAAGTCAATGATTGTAGAATGAACTTTAAACAAGAAATCAGGCTCACTGTAGAAGAGATGAATGATTTCAGTCAAAATTAGATTAATTTCATATTTTCCAATGAAGAAGCCTTTTGTTTCTTCATGCCAGAATAAATTGCTCATATTTTCAATAATAAAGGGAAGCAATGAAAAGATTCATTTACATCATTTTTTTCTAGTGATTTTAAACAAAATGGAAATGCAAGCCCTTTCAATTTATTCACCTGTAACACAATTCAATGGTTCTAGTGAGATTCAATTATATAATGGCTTAATTGAAAGTAAATTAAACAAGAATGTGTATAAGCTCTTCACACTGGATGAGATTTTAAATTAATCTAGTAATGGACAGTCCTGGTTTGAGATTATGACTTTTATTATGGTGACATTTAGTTTTCAGGATAATCAATATGAACTTCACAAATATTTAAGTGTTATTTTAGGTCCTATTGGGGAAAAAAAAATTGGTGTTACACACTAGTTGGTGAAGAAAAGAAGAAAAAAAGAAGAGCAAAATATTATTTTTCCTAAGTTTTTTTTAATGGTAGAATACAAAATCTTCAAGGAATTTGGGTATTTAGACTGAAACATGAAAGGCATGTAATGTTGATGGATGAGAAGACGGTTATTTGTATTTAAATATTTGAATTGCTATTATAGAGATGAGAGACTAGATTTATTTTGTATTATCACACATAGCAGAGGGAGAGGGAGAGGCAGAAGGATTGGATAGAAGAGGTCAAGAGAGAAGTTAAGAAGGGAAAAGAGAGAGAGAGAGACAGAAAGAGAGAAAGAGAGAGAGAGAGAGAGAGAGAGAGAGAGAGAGAGAGAGAGAGAAAGAGAGAGAAAACTAGAGAGAGAACTAGAGAGAAAGGGAAGAAAGGAGGAAGGAAGGGAAAGACTCAGTTATTTATTATATTTACTTTTTATATGGCTATGTGATTGGTGAATCTATCACTAGAATCCCTCCATTAAAAAAAATAAATAAAAGATTGGGCCCCAGGACCCAAGGCAAAAAACACTTGGGGCATGATGGCAGCCAATGGTGCACCCAGAGAGTGCCTAGAAGTCCAGTACCCAGACATGACCAATCAGCCAGAAAGCCATATGATGGGAGAAGGGGATTACACAGTCAACCAGCCAGGAAGCAACCTGATGGCAGAAAGGAATTACAATTAGGGATAATAGAGCTGTATGCAGCTGGGACAACTGAGATACCCCCTGGAGAGGTGAAATCTGTTCCTCTCCAGCCTATGGATCCCTTACCTCCAGGCACAGTAGGCTTGACCATTTCACCTCCTTTTTGTACGTACAAAACAGTGTCCATCCACACACTGATGTGGGAAACTGGGGAATGTGTAGATAATATCCCAGTCACTAATACAGGTAGACAATGTGTGACTTATCACCCTGGAGAAGTAGTAGCATCAGGTTTACTCATACAGAATCCTAATAAGCAACCTGGTGATAGTTACCCAGATTCTGGCTCCAGACCACAAAAACCAGAAATATACTGGACAGCAGCTGTAACAGCTGACCGACCTATGCTCACGATCTATATAAATGGCCTACCATTGGAAGGATTGGTAGACACAGGTGCAGATCATACAGTTATTAGAGGTGCCAGTTGGCCCAGTCACTGGCCAAAGATTAATGCAGACACCTATATTTCTGGTGTAGGAGGATCAATAGCAGCTGAAGTTAGTGCTGCCCCTATGAGATGGACTTTTGAAGGCAAAACAGGAGTTTTTACTCCTTTTATAGTTGAAAAAAATCCCCATCAATCTGTGGGGAAGAGACGTTTTACAACAATTGGAGTTAAAAATGAGTACTTCAGTTTTTTAAGCAGGGCTGCTGTTGAAGGCCTGCCAACACTTTCACCTGTTCCTATCCAATGGAAAACTGATACACCAGTGTGGATAGAACAGTGGCCCTTAAGTAGCGATAAAATTCAGGCCTTATTAGATATAGTACAGGAGAAGCTTGAACAAGGGCATTTACAACCTTCTCTAAGTCCTTGGAATTCCCCAGTGTTCGTTGTAAAAAAGAAATCAGGAAAATGGAGGATGCTCACTGATTTAAGAAGAGTGAATGAACAGATGGAAACTATGGGAACTCTTCAGCCTGGACTTCCATCTCCTACTCAATTGCCTAGAGAGTGGCCTCTTTGGGTCATCGATATTAAGGACTGTTTCTATTCTATCCCTCTGGATAAGGAGGATATGAAAAGATTTGCCTTTTCAGTGCCCAGCATTAACTTAGCTGAGCCTTATAAAAGATATGAATGGACAGTTTTGCCACAGGGAATGAAGAACAGCCCCACTATGTGTAAAATGTATGTTGCTGCTGCTCTTGCTCCAATAAGAAAAGCATTTCCAAAAGTTATGCTATTACATTATATGGATGATATATTGGGATGTGCACCTGAGGAACAAATGCTAGAAGCATGTCTACAAAAAATGATAGAAACACTAAGATACTACAAATTATACATAGCTGAAGAGAAAATTCAAAGACATGCTCCTTTTCAATATTTAGGATATGAAGTATACCCTAAGGTACTTACAGTACAAAAACTGTCCTTAAGAACAGAGAAGCTAAACACCTTAAATGATTTTCAGAAATTGATAGGAGATATACAATGGATGCGACCAGTGTTAGGCTTGACTACCTATCAGTTACAACCATTATATGATATTTTAAGGGGAGACAGTGCTTTAAATTCACCACGCCAGCTTACAAAAGAAGCTCAAGAGGCTTTGAGAGAAGTTGAACTGGCTTTATCCAATGTGGTTGAAAGAGTCACTCAAAACCCCCTGGAAATATCAGTTTTTGCCATAAAAGAGGCACCCACAGCAGTCCTTCATCAAGGAGACAGTGTGATAGAGTGGGTGAACCTCCCGCACAACCAGAACAAAGCCTTACTCCTTACCCAGTGCTTGTGGCTAGAATTTTGTTAAAGGCCATTAAGCAAGCAGTACAATTATCTGGGGCAAGACCTGATAAGATATACACCTTTTATACCAATACACAAATTAATGTGTGTTGTGAGACCATCTCAGAGTGGCAAATTTTATTAGCCATGGCTCCAAATTTTACAAATGGGTCTCCATTAAAGATAACCAGACTTTTACATAATTGGCGATGGATTCTTGAAAAAAAAGTTTCTAAAGTTCCTCTTAAAGGACCAACTATCTTTACAGATGCATCCAAACACAATATTTGCACTGTATACTCTCATGACTTAACGATAAAGAGAGTAGTCAGAACTCCTTTTCAGTCCACTCAGCAGAACGAATAATATGTGATCAAGTTAGCTCTCACTTATTACCCAGGTGACATAAATATAATATCTGATTCAGCCTATTCAGTAGGTGTGGTACAAAGAATTGCCACAGCCCAAATAAAATTTGCAGCTTCTAATATATATCAGCGCTTTAAGGAACTTCAGGAGCAAGTGAGAAAACATCCAGGTAAGATTTATATCTTGCATGTCCACTCACATAGTGGACTCCCAGGCCCTATTTTTGATGGGAATTCAAAGGCAAATACCCTTTTAACTATGTTAGCCAGTACGCCTTTATTTCAGGAGGCCCAGGAATCCCATTTTAAATACCATCAGGCTGCTCGAGCTTTGCGTTTACAATTTGGGATTACAAAAGAGGAAGCTAGGAGCATAGTAAAAAGCTGTACAGCTTGCCTTCCTTTCCACGCTCCTACACTGCCTCCAGGGAAGAACTCTCGTGGTTTGAGACCCAATGAAATCTGGCAAATGGATGTGACCCATTATAAATCTTTCGGTCGTCTGACTTTTATCCATGTTGTGGTAGACACCTTTTCAGGATTCACTTTTGCCATACCAGCAGCAAAAGAGACTGCCTGAGTGGTCACTGAATTCCTTATCCAAGCATTTGCAATTATGGGAGTGCCACAAGCAATAAAAACAGACAATGGTCCTGCATACACCTCCAAACATTTTGCACACTTTTGTGCACAGTATAAGATTTTACACACCACTGGCATACCCTTTAATCCTCAAGGACAGGCAATAGTAGAGAGGAGAAACAGAGACATTAAGACACTGCTCCAAAAACAAAAGAAAGGGGGAGCCACAGGTAACCCTAGAGAGCTTCTAAATCTAGCTCTTTATACTATTAACTTCTTGATTTTTGACAAAGATGCACTGGCTCCAGCAGACAGGTTTTATAACCCACCGGAAGGGCAGTGTCCAGTGTGGGCAGCTCCACTATCTTTAGATAATCGCCAGGTGATGTGGAGAGACCCAGAAAGTGGTGAATGGAAGGGACCAGATAGGCTAACTGCTTGGGGGAGAGGGTTTGCTTGTATCTCTACAGGTGGAGAAGGAATCAGATGGGTGCCAATGAGCCGTATTCGCCTTGTCCATCACAGAGAGGTGGAGCAGACCCTTGAAACGAAGGAGAAGACCCAAGAAACATCGGGTGGTTCTGTTGCTGATTGTGCTCACCATTGAAAGAGTGTGGCAGTTATGGCGTTTGTCTCATGGACATAGAAAATCATTGGACTTCAAAACCCTCAGAAATCATTGGATTCTCTGAGACATTAGATTGTTGTAGGACTTTAAATCCCTCAGGAATCATTGGATTCTTTGAGACATAAGACTTGAAAGCCCTCAGGAATCATTGGATTCTCTGAGAAATTATATGACTGTTACAGGACTTCAAAATCTGCTGGAATCATTGGTCCCTAAGATATAAAAAGACTTTTGCTGGACTTCAAAAACTTGGGGGGATCATTGGATTCCCTGATATGTGAAGCAATGGACAATAGATTGGTTTTGGACTATCTCTTGACTGCTGAAGAAGATGTATGCGTGACTGCTGTTTACATACTCTCCTTCTAGGACTTCTGGCAATCTTTTACAACACAATGTTGATTCATATTGTTTGTTATACCGTTAATTGGGTGAATAATTCATGTTTGTTACACCACATCAAGCCTGCACTGACTGTGGGGAGAGTCATCACTAATAGCCTCTGCATTGTTGCTATGTGCTTGTGTAATACTTCCCATGCTGATGGGTTTGTGCATAATAAGACCCTTGAGCCCAGAAACCTGCTAGCAACCCCCACTTCCCTTTGGTGCTTTTCATCTCCCTTCCTGAGATGTCAGGGAGGGCGTGATTATCTCCTTTTTAGTGCTTTCACCTCCCTTCCAGAGAAGTCAGGGGGGTTGTGATCACCTCCTTTTCGGTGCTTTCACCTCCTTTCCTGAGAAGTCAGGGAGGATGTGATCACCTCCCCTTGGGGGCTCTGACCTCCCTGAGGAGTCAGGGATGGCATGATCACCTGTGTTCAAAAACAAAAGAAAGCGGGAGATGTAATGGGCTGAGGCTTGAGTTGATGCACTGAGGTCCCAAGCACATGAGGCTAAATAGTAATTGGACCATATTCTATTAATATATAAGCTTGAAGAAAGAATGGCCCCCGCCCACTCTTTGTGCAAGTCCTGATGTGTTGTATAGGAAATGACGTTTCTGGTGGGTGGAGGCAGGGGAGTGAAAAAGGAAGGGGAGGAGAGCTCAACCCTCACTTGCTCTGTTAGCTGACTTCCTGTCGCAGCTGCCCATATTGCTATCACAATCTTTCTTGCCTATATTTGCTATCGCAATCTTTATTCACCTCTTCATTTGAATAAAGACTGAAGATTTTTTCCCTTAACCTGAGTTCCTGACTATGGCTGATTTAAAATACACGATCATTACATATGAAGAACACAAAAAGAAGCCAAAAGAAAAATAGTCCCTGTATTCAACAGAATAAAAGATAAATGAAAGAGGAGAGGAAGGAGAGGAGAAGGAAAATGCAAGCCACTCCAATATCTTTGGGATAAGTAGGTGGTAGGGTGGATAGAATGCTGGAACTAGAGTCAAGATTGTGAGTCTTCTTAAATTCAGGCACTTAATACTTCTGTGACCTTGAGAAACTCACTTATATCTGTTTGCTTCCATTACATCCTTTGTAAATGAGCTGAAGAAGATTATTCCAGCATTTGGAAAACAAACAAACAAACAAAACCATAAATAGAATTACAAAGGATATGAACAAACAATTTACAG
Source organism: Antechinus flavipes (assembly GCF_016432865.1). NCBI lineage: Eukaryota > Metazoa > Chordata > Mammalia > Dasyuromorphia > Dasyuridae > Antechinus > Antechinus flavipes. The sequence continues at coordinate 73,255,760 of NC_067398.1, read as the reverse complement.
ATGATGAAATTGAAAGTATTTCCACTCATATGAAAGAGTATTCCAAATCACTATTAATCAGAGAAATTAATTAAATTTTTCATTAATTTCATTAATTAATTAAATTAAATCACTATTAATCAGAGAAATTAAATTAAGACAACTCTGAGATAATACTACACACCTGTCAGATTGGCTAAGATGACAGGAAAAAATAATGATGAATGTTGGAGGGAATGTGGGAAACCTGGGACACTGATGCATTGTTGGTGGAGTTGTGAACGAATCCAACCATTCTGGAGAACAATCTGGAATTATGCTGCAAAAGTTTTCACACTGTGCATACCCTTTGATCCAGCAGTGCTACTACTGGGCTTATATCCCAAAGAGATACCAAAGAAAAGGGACCTATCTGTGCCAAAATGTTTGTGGCAGCCCTTTTTGTAGTGGCTAGAAACTGGAAAATGGATGGATGCCCATCAATTGGAGAATGGTTGGGTAAATTGTGGTATATGGGTGTTATGGAATATTATTGTTCTATAAGAAATGACCAGCAGGATGAATTCAGAGAGGCTTGGAGAGACTTACATGAACTGATGCTGAGTGAAGTAAGCAGAACCAGGAGATCATTATATACTTCAACAACGATACTGTATGAGGATGTATTCTGATGGAAGTGGATTTTTTCGACAAAGAGAAGATCTAACTCAGTTTCAATTGATCGATGATGGTCAGAAGCAGCTACCCCCAAAGAAAGAATACTGGGAAATGAATGTAAACTGCATTTTTGTTTTTCTTCCCAGGTAATTTTTACCTTCTGAATCCAACTCTTCCTGTACAACAAGAGAACTGTTCGGTTCTGCACACATATATTGTATCTAGGATATACTGTGACATATTTAACAAGTATAAGACTGCTTTCCATCTGGGAGAGGGAGTGAAGGGAGGGGAAGGGAAAAGTTGGAACAGAAGTGAGTGCAAGCGATAATGTTGTAAAAAACTACCCAAGTATATGTTCCGTCAATAAAAAGTTATAATTATTAAAAAAACAATAAAAAAGAATGGTGGCCTAGCCATATCAAACCTAAAATTCTATTATAAAGCAGCAGTAATAAAAAAAAAAACATTTGGTACTGGCTAAGAAATAGACTGGTGGATCAGTGAAATAGATTAGACACACATGACACAATAATCAAGTATTTGATAAATCCCCAAACTCTGACTTCTGGAATACAAATTCATTGTTTTATAAAATTGCTAGGAAAACTGGAAAATATTTCAGAAACTTGACATAGACCTACATCTCATACCCCATACCAAAATAAGCTCAAAACAGGTACATGATTTGGGCATAAGAAATGATACCATAGACAAATTAGGAGAGCATGGGATAATTTACCTGTCAGATCTTTGGAGAAAGTAGGAATTTATGACTAAGGAAGAAGCAAATGTTCTCTAACATTATGAAAGGCAAAATGTTCAACTTTAACTTTGCTAAATTAAAAAAAAAAGTTTCTGCACAAACAAAACAAACAGAAACAAGATTAAAAGGGAAGTACAACACTGGGAAAAATCTTTACAGCCATTGTTTCTGGTAAAGCTCTCATTTCTAAAATATATAAAGCACTGTTTCAAGTTTTACAAAAATATAAGTCAAAATGGTCAAAAGATATGAATAGACACTTTTCAGATGATAAAATTAAAGCCATTTATGGTCATGTGAAAAAAATATTCTAAATCACTATTGATTACAGAAATGCAAATTATAACAACTCTGAGACACCACCTCTCATGCTTTATACTGACTGAGATTATAGGAAAAGATAAAATGATAAACGTTGGAGAAGATGTGAGAAAATTGTGACACTAATGCATTGTTGGTGGAGTTGTGAAATGATCCAATCATTTTAGGGACTTATGTGAAAATGTAATAAAAGGGTAAATCCTTTGACCTAGCTATGTTACTGCTGGTTCTGTATCCCAAAGAAATTACAAAGAAGGGAAAAAGGACTCACATATGCAATAATGTTTGTAGCATTCATTTTTTGGTTGCAAAGAATTGGAAAATAAGTAGATACCTATCAACTGGGGAATCACTGAATGGCATATGGTATATGGTATATGAATATAATGGAATAATATTGTTCTATAAAAATAATGAATGAGCAAGCTGATTTTAGAAAGGCTTGAAAAGATTTACACAAAATGATGTTGAGCAAAAGAAGCAGAGCTAAGGATACATTGTGCCTGTAACAGCAGGAATGTGCAGTGATCAACTATGAAAGACTTGCTTCTTCTCAGTGCTTCATTGAGCCAAATCAATCACAATAGACTTTGGACAGAAAATGTCATTTACATCCAGAGAAACAACTACGGAGATTGAATGTACAACAACACATGCTATGTTCACTTCTTTTTTCTGCTATTTTTTCCTCTCTTGTGCTTTCTCTCCCAACATGAGTCATAAAGCAAAATATATTTTAAAAGTTGAAAAAAAATTAAAAAAACATAGCATCTCCTCAAGATTAAAACAAAAACAAAAACAAAAACAAAAAACACAAGTGGAGGATACAGTCTAACTAGAAGATATGTCCCTGGAAGCTAGATGAGTTATATAGACATTGTGATTTAGCCAAGAATGCCAAAGTTAGTAAAAATTAGAAATTGGATTTAAAGCTAAACCTTTCATAGTCTAACTTGCCCTAATATCAACCTCTCTCTACTTTATTATAACTTGATTAGGAGACATGGATAAAAATTGGAACTGTGAGTTCAATGATATAGTGAATTCAAAAGATAAGAGTTAGAAAACTCTTTGTCCATTTATGGCAGCACCTTAAATCTCCTTGATATTATTCTTCACATTTGTGCCCTTAGTTCCATCACTGTTCATATTCTTTAGGAGATTGGTTTCACAGTCATCCCCATATATAGAGGATTTACCAAGCGCTAGATTACTGTAGTCATTGGCATTTGAGTCTTATGAAACTAACCTATTCCACTGATCATCGACCAGTATCAAATGGATTGATAACTGCTACTTTATGACATAGTTTCAGGACTATTACAGCTAGATCACTTTAATTTTCATTTTTCATTAATTTCCTTGAAATTCTTGAATTTTTCTTCTTCTAGATAAATTTTATTATTATTTTTCTAGCTTTTGTAAAGTAATTTATTGACAGTTTGGTATTGCATTTAATAATAAACACTGAATAAGTAGATTAATTTAGGTAGAATTTTCACATTTATTATATTAGTTCAGTCTACAAATGAGCACTTGGTATTCCTCCAATTGTTTAGTTTTAACTTTGTGTGGGAAATGTTTTGTAATTGTATTCTTATAGTTCTTGGCTTTATCTTGGCAGGTAGACTCACAAATATTTTATATTATCAACTGTTATTTTAAATGGAATTTCCCTTTTTATCTCTTGCAAGTGGATGTTGATGATAATATATAGAAATGCTGATGATTTATGTGTATATATTTTCTATCCTACAAGTTTGCTAAGGTGTTAATTTTTTCTAGTAGCCTGTTAGTTGATTTTCTAGGATTCTCTAAGTATACCATCATATTATCTGCAAAGAATGATAGTTTTGTTTGTGCCTTACCTATTCTAATTCCTTTAATTTGTTTTTCTTCTCATTAATAAAGCTAACATTTCTAATACAATATTGAATAGTAATGGTGATGGTGGGCAACCTTGTTTCACCCCAGATCTTATTAGAAATGTTTATATTTTATTCCCATTACATATAATGCTTGCTGATGGTTTTAGATAGATGTTACTGATTATTTTAACAAAAACATTATTTATTCACATGTTCTCTAGTATTTCTTATAGAAATGGGAGTCATATTTGTCAAATGATTTTTCTGCTAATATGATTGCTGTTAATTTATCATTAATATAGTTGATTATGCTAAAAGCATCCCTATTATTGAACTAATACTACATTCCTGATATAAATTTTATTACTTGCTATAATATCTTTGCTATTATTTTACTTAATGTTTTTACATCAGTATTAATTAGGGAAATTGGTCTTTAATTTTTTATCTATTACCCTACCTGATTTAGGTATAAGCACCATATCTGCATCATAAAATGAATTTGGTAGGACTACTTTCCCTAATTTTCCAAATACTTTGCATAGTATTGGAATGAATTGTTCTTTAAATGTTTGGTACAATCCACATGTAAATCTCCCTGGCTCTGTAGATTTTTTTCTTAAGGAGTTGATTTATAGTTTGTTCAATTCATTTTTTTCTGAAATGGGATTATTTAAGTAATTTATTTCCACTGTTAATCTGGGTAATCTATATTTTTGTAAGTATATATACATTTTACTTAGATTATCAGATTTATTGGCATACAGTTGAGCAAAATAGCTCCTAATTATTGCTCCAGTTTCCTCTTCACTGGTGCTAAATTTACTTTTCATTTTTATACTGGCAATTTGATTTTCTTCTTTCCTTTTTCTAATCAAACTCTTTAAAGGTTTATCTATTTTTTTCATAAAACCAATTCTTAATTTTGTTTATTAGTTAAATAGTTTTCTTCCTTTCAGTTTCATTAATCTATCCTTTTATTTTCAGAATTTTAAGTTTGGCATTTAATTATTTTGTTGTTGTTGTTTTTATTTTGTTTTGTTTTTGCTGAGGCAATTAGAGTTGAGTTACTTGCCCAGGGTCACACAGCTAGGAAGTGTTACGTGTCTGACAACAGATTTGAATTAAGGTCCTCCTGACTTCAGGGCTGGTGCTTGATCCATTGTGTCACCTAACTTGCCCTTATTTTTTTTTTAATTTGCTCTTTTTCTAGCTTTTTTGTTGTGTACTCTATTCATTGAGTTGCTCTTTCTCTCTTTTATTCATATAAGCATTTAGAGATATAAAATTTCCCCTAAAAATTGCTTTGGCCATATCCCATACATTTGGGTATGTTGTTTCTTTGTTTTCATTAACTTGGATGAAATGATTAACTGTTTCTAAGATTTGGTGTTTCACTTTTAGGATTAGATTATTTAGTTTTTAATTATTTTTGGTCTATTTTTCCCTTCCTTTATTACATGTAATTTTTATTGCATCATGATTTGAAAAGGATGTGTTTATTATTTCTATTTCTGCCTTTCTGAATTTGATTGTGAGATTTTTATACTTTACCTTTTTGAGTAGGTTTCATGCATCACTGAGGAAAACTATAATTCTTTCTATCACAATCCAATTTTCTCCAAAGCCTGTCATATTTAGCTTTTCTAAAATTTTATTTATCTTTTAAAATTCTTTCTTGTTTACTTTGTGGTTCAATTTATTTAGTTCTAATAGACTGATATTGAGATACCCTATTTGTATAATTTTACTGTCTATTTCTTTTTGCATCTCTCTTACCACCTCCTCTAGGATTAACAGTACTTTACCCCTTTGGTGCATATATGTTTTCTCATGATATTACTTCATTATGAATGGTACCCTTTAATAAATAAGATGTTTACACTTTTTATTTTTCCTTCACTATGGGTGTATCCTAAGATTCTGGTGTGGGGTGGAGGTAAAGGGGAATAATATGCTGTCTCAGAAGATGATCTCATTAATTTTCAATATGCTTAATTATCATATCTAAATTGAAGTTTATTAGATCTAGGAATCCATCTACAATCTCACCTGATTTTAATTCTCACATCAACAGCTGCCCTTATAAGATTTTATATGCTGACACCCTAAAGATATCTTAGATCAACATGCACAAAACAAAATACATTCTCTTTTCTCTAAAATACACTTTTCTAGACTTTCCTTTATCTATAGATATTAATACTACCATTCTAAACTTTCACATTCACAATCTTAGCATTATCTTTAATTCTTTACTTTCCTCTAATGCATATATCCTCTTATTTGCCAAATCTAGGAAAATCTACATCTAAAATATTTTTGGCATCCATTTACCTCTCTAAGTTTATATATCCACAAGATAGATCAAGACTTGATTGTTTCTAACTTAAACCATTGCAGTAAATACCTAATTGGTTTTACTACCTTATGTTTTATGCAGCTTGGTGGTATAGTGCAGAGTATTGGCAAGAAGTCAGCAAGAATCATTTTCCTGAATACAAATCTGTTGTCAAACATTTATTTGATATATAATCCTTTGCAAGGAATTTAACTCTACTTGCCTCAGTTTCCTCATGTATAAAATGAGCTAGAGAAGGAAATGGTAACTCACTCTAATATTTCTACCAATAAAACCCCAGAAGGGGTCATGAAAAGACAGACCCTATTGTAAAATGAGTGAACAACCTTAAGTTTCTATTCAATCCATTCCATACTTCACTTAGTTGCTAAAATAATTTACCTTAAAGTCATTCTTAAGCATGTCACTCTTTTATTCCATAGAGCCCAATGTCTTATTATTTTGTTTGTTTGTTTTTGTTTTTGCTGTCAGAAAAGACTCATGGAAAATCCTTACTTTTTCCATAAATCCTTATCCATTTCTCTTAATTCTAGTATCTCTGTGAAATTAACTCTAATTTTTTTTCTATATTTATCTTATATATGTATAGTTCTTTATATACTGCTTTCCTCATTAGATTGTAAGATCTTTGAGGGGAGGGAGAAGTTTTGCCAATTTTTGTATTCCCATATATTATTAGAGTATTTGGCACATGGTAGGTGTTTAATAAATTAATTGATATTTTCTTGACTGGAAGCTTGTTAGCATTAATCTTTTTTATCCATTTATCAGCATTGTCTTTCCCATTTTGCATTCATTCTGCATATATTCATATATGTACATGTTGCCTCTACTGTTCAAACATAAGATACTTTAATTCAGAGTTTTTCTCTTTTTTAAGTTCCAGAAACAAGAATAGTATTTAGTATATAATTAAATGTTTAATAAATGTTTGTTGGTTGATTTTACTGGAGGTAACATCTACACTTGTGAAATAAAAGATTCATCAAATTATTTATATAAATTTAAAAATACTCATAGTTTGAATTTAATTAGCACATGTGTGTGTTTGATAAGTAAATGCTATGAGTGATAATGAGCTCTGCTATCTATCTTGAGTAAAATTTAGTAAGTGTTATTAGTGTTGATAATTTCTATTCAAAACATTCAAGAATTAGTACTGATGAATGTAAATACATGTGTATTTTAAATATATTTTGTTTGGAATATCTGGGCATTTAACATTTATATATTTACTTAAATACTTCAAAAATTTCCTTATTGCATTAATGTAGATGTTTCTTTCATGAATGTTAATTATATCTCCTCAACTTTTCATGTCTAAAAAATGGCTTCTCCATTCAAAGAAAAGCCTCACTACTTTCTGTAAGATCCAATCATTGAAAGTTGTTCATAACATAATGATAATTAGCTTGATTGATCCTTTTCCCCCAATATTTATTTTATTTGAAGAAACAGAATAAGCACAAAGAAAAAAAAAAACATAAAAGCAAGCCAACAAAATAAAAAAAAAACAAAAGAGAAAATTATCATATACTTAGCAGAATATCAACAAATAACAATTTAAGAAAGCATATGTGTGTGTGTATATATATACATATATATGTATATATATATATATATATATATACACAAACACATATATTAGTATTAGAAATTATATTCATATGTGCCTATCTTTTCTTTACTTCTTTGTAAATTTTTCTTTTGTTTGCTCCTGGCCTCTTATTTACTTTATTCATTTCCCCCTTCTATTTCTCTCCCATGCCAAGCAGACTTATAATTAAGAAAGGCTATCTATCTATCTATAGTTTTATCTATCTATCTATCTATCTATCTCTATGTGTGTACATATGCATACATACACACATATCTTCATTTCATCCCACCCTCACCCCAAGTGCAAGCTACAGTTAAGAAAAGATATATTAATGTATAGATATGTAGATACATACATACATACATAGACTCATATGTGCACATACCCTCCCTCAATATCCCTGCTGACTCTCTCATTCAATTCTGCTCCATAACTTGGCTCACTATTACTTAACTTCCCCCCACCTAGGATCCCTCCCCTGTCTTGTTCCCTCACAATTTGCTTCCCCATTCACCTATCCCTTCCTGATCATTTCTTCATAGAAGTTGTTATAACTTTCCTGGAATATAAGTAGTGTTGCTTATTAAACCCATTCCCGATTTGAGTAGCTTTTCAGAACTACAAGACTTTCTCCTCCTTCTCATATCTGTGTCTCTTCTTCCTCTGCACCTCATTTGTATTACATGATTATTATTTTTATTTTTACTCTGATAATCTTTCTCTTGAGCTTGCCTTATTATTGATAAACAATTTTTCCATATTTAAACAGTTTCTCCATGTTGAATTCCTAAAATTGTTTTTTGATATTGGCTCTTATATGTTAAATTTTCTTTTAAGTTGATATGTGGTTGATAGAAAATCCTGAAAATCTGCAAGTTGGTTGAATGTTCGTTTTTTTCTCATTGAAAATTATAGATAATTTTGCTAGATATGATATTTTTGGCCACAGGCCTATTTCTTTTGCTTATCTGTAGAGATGATTCCAAGACCTGTGGTCTTTTATTGTAGCTATTGATAAGTCTTGTAAAATTTTAATTGTAGTTCCAGTGTTTTTTGCTTGTTTGTTTGTTTGTTTGTTTCTTGCAAATTTTTCTCTTCAATCTGAGAGTTTTGAAATTTGGTGATAATATCCTTATGTGTTTTCCACAAAGTTTCTCTTTGAGGTGGTGATCAGTGGATTTTTTTTATTTCTACTTTCCTCTTATGTTTTATCACTCCAAGGACAATTTTCTAGGATTGTTTTCTGCATTATTGTGTCAAAGTTCTCTTTTTGGTCACAACTTTTTTTGGCAGTACACTTATTCTTATATTTTCTCTTCCTGATCTGTTCTCCAGAGTTGTTGTTTTTCTTATGAGTTATTCCACAGTCTAGTCTATGATCTCATTTTTAAAAATCTGTTTTGTTTTTTCTTGCTCTCTCATAGCTTTACTAGCTTCCCCTTATCCAATTCTAATTTTCAAATAATTATTTTCATCTTCGCAACTATACCTCCTTTTCTAATTGGTTAACTTCTTTCAAATCTTGTCTCTCTTGAATGGTGTTAAATGTTTTTTAAAAAATTTCCTCTTATTTGTCTCTTATTTGATTTTTGAATTCTTTTTTATGAGTTCTCCTATAAATTTTCCTTGGGCAGGGAGCCATTTCATGCTACTCTTTGCGCTAAAAAAGCTTTTACTTAAACTAAAGTATCCTCTTCTGGAGAGGAACTTTGATATTCCCTATTCTTATAATATGGTTCAATAGTGGGATTCTTTCTTTTTGCCATTTTCTTTTTGTAAAATAAGAGGTATTGGGTAAGTACCTCTAATTATGGAATAGAAGAATGGTGCCTCAAGCTTCCCTTCAACTCTCCACTCTGACCAGGAACCCAAAACCACGAGTTCTGCCCACAGACAGCAGTTCAATTGCCCTGCTGCTTCTACACTCACTAGGTGCTAGTTCCTTCTTGCCCAGGACCGCATCTTAGCAGGATGACTGGGGCTGGCCTTTCTTCTTAACTGAGGATACTCTGTCTTACCAAACTTAAATCTACACTTAACAAACAGTTCAGGAGGTGAAAGTCTCTGTGGTTCCTTCTGAGGCTCTAGCCACTGCCAATTAGTACTGAGAGGTCCTCACTTTATGTTTCTGAGGAGCTAGCCCAGAGATATTTGCACTTTAGACACATTAATCACTGCCCACGTTAATCCGTACCCAGAATCTTTCTTCAGATCTTGTTGGTTATATCAAGAGGATCCTTGCTATTCCCCAAATCTTCTTGGTTTTTCACCATTTGTGTTCTTTCTGTGGCACAAAGTTGTTCTAGTTGTGGGGAAAATCAGGAGAGTTTGAAATTTACCAACCTACTGTGACATCTTTCCAGAATCCTTCCTTAGATGGATCTTTGAATGACAGACACAACTATCTTCAATTTACCCATACATAACAACCCACTTTAATGCCTCATAAAGGCATGGGAATGATTGAGTTTTTGAAAGCTGTTTGGAAGGAGAAAGGCTCTGGTTCATCCTACTAAATGTAATCATAATAGGTTATATTAAAAAGTTTCCATTATTATAATCATCTGAATACTATATATTAAGACAACACCTAACAAATATAATCTATACAATAGACAGAACATTAATTCAATTATTACTCTGTGTCAGGTAGTGTGCTAAACACTTATTACAAATAAAAGAAGCTCTACTCTTCAAGAAGCATGGATTCCTATGGACAAAGAAAATATCTAAATGATGTGGGAAGTGTGATGGATTAGGGGAATATCCATGACAATATTGTAAGGAGATGGTCAGAAAATGACATAGAAACCTGGTTACCTAAAAGAGTAGAACAAAGTTCATTTAAGGGCATTCAGGGTCAGAGTCTGAAGTTGTTATGAGAAGAGATGAGGACATTTTCAAGGTCATTCTTAAGAATTTTGGAATTAATAACAGCACATAGCAGACACTGCCTCAAGGCCCAGCAAGACATGCCATCATCAGAGGGGCTACTGTGCTATATGAACAATAAAATTGAAGTAGCTTAAAAGTAGCAAGAACAAATGCATGGCAAGAGATGAGTAGTGAGGACCCTACACTATTATCAAATATCTTGTTTGAACTAGATGGCATATGAGATCTTAGAATAGGGAAGATCCAAGTTCAATTCCTATTTTAGATTGTTAATAGCTATTAAACTTTGATCAACTAATTTAGTAATTTTGTGGCTCAGGTTTTTTTTTTCAATCTAGAAAATGAATTACTTTGGATTTAATGGTATAGAAGAACCACCCCAATGCAAAATATATGATTCTGTAAGCTGTTTCTTGTTCTAACTACTCCATTCCCATCTCACACACATATCTGGCTGCCTGAAATGAAACTTGGATAAAGATGTATTAAATCCCAGTGATGTCTCCAAATTTGGGGATGCAATATTTCCAACAATGGCAGATGATCTATAATGGTCTCATGATGCTTCTGGTATTTGGCACAATCATTCTTCTGACTTTGTCTTGGACCTTTGATTTCATTTTTATTACATGGTTCAAGGTAACTCAGTTGTTTGATAGGGAGATATGGAGTCCTACATGAGTGAGCCTGATAGTTTTCCCACCTTTGGTTACAGACAAGAAATTCTTCAACAAAAAATTGAATTTTTTGGGACTGAAAACTTCAATCAAAGAATCATAGTCCAGATAGGGTAAATTTTGGATAAGATGCTAAAAGGAATTAGTCCTAGTAGTCAGTGGTGAAAATTAGATCCTTTTCAAGGTGTATTTAAGAGATCAGGTGGAAAAAACTGAAAATTTACTGGAAGGGTTATCAAACAGGAAATGTTGGTGTGGCTTGGTCATTGATAGCTTGTTGACTAAAGAAAAGCAAGTCAAGAAAAACATTTGCTTACTTTGGATTGCTCAAAATTGGTCCTCATAAATAATAGATAAATTATTTTAAGGTGCAAAGAACATTATATAATCCCTAATTGATTCTAAATAAATATCTTTTCAAGTAAACATTACAGTTATCTCTAATTTACATATAAGAAAATAAGATGAAGGAATTAAGAGATGTATTCATCCATGATCATCATGGAAGTTGTCAAAAGAAGAATTTCAACTGAGTTCTTCCCACAAGTCCTACCTTCTGTCCATTGTACCACAAAATTAGATTAGCATTTTTCACATATATAATTATTTTTTAAGGAAGAAGCCATTATGTTATTTTCTTCATTGTACATAATGAATAGGATTGTATCAAGGCCAAGAATATATGAATAATTCACTATTTATTAAAAGGACTCATTTGCCCAAGTTCTTCTGAAGTAGCCTAAGACCAATACTATTTCTAGAGGAACAATTATTAAACTTCATAATGCCATATAAGACCTTGAATTAAACAAATAATTCCCCCAGTGAATGATTAGAAAGTAGAAGCCCTAGACGGTACAATTAAATGTTTTTTTTTTTTAGTGCAGCAATATAAAGAATTATATATTTAATTCTGACAATTAGCATATTTAAGACCTTCTAATTAAAAAAGGCTTAAGTTTGAAACTATCTCATATCACAGTAATTAGTTAACTAAAAAAAAAAAAAAGAGCATATAGTAACTAATTTATGTGGTGTATAACAATTGCCAACCTAGGAAGCTATCAAAATGGTTTATCTATCAAGAGACAAAATCAGCAATAAAAAGAAATCGAGTTTTGTCATTTCCTCATCTTCCTAGCTCTTTTCTTAGAGATCAATTGTATTAGCCATCTGTGCTAATGAATATAGTTAAAACAACCAACATATATATTTCCAATAAATTTCCTTTTTCTCATAATCATAAACACAATGGTTTTCAAATCTGTGGAAGAATGTTGGACTTGATGACTTTGAAAAACACTGTCTTTGGAATTGTTCTGGATGATGATGATGATGACAATGATGATGCTTTTGGGTCTGGCATATTGGGTCCCCTTGGGTGCACTACCATTTTTGTAGACTACAGATGGAGGAAGTTTCAGGCAAATGATGTCTGTCAGTTTAGAGTAATGTTGAGACTGTTAGGAATTAAACCTATTATATGTAAAAGATTTTCTCATTAGTCAACAGAACTGCTGACAAGGAAAGAGGCAATTCAAATTAGCATGTGTGTCAACACTCCTTCAATGTCAATCTTAAAGATGTCATTTCATGGTGAAACTGTCACTTTGAAAAGCAAAATTATCCTATATGACCTCCATACTAATGCTAAAAATAATTTGCAGTTAAATTACATTTTATTTACAAATCAAAATGAGTCTTCCAGTATCATTATAAATTTATCATAATGATTTAGAAAAGAATTTACATATTAAAATATAAAATATTTTCTCCTAAAATGTTCATTTATAGTCTCTCTTTGGCATGGAGGCATGTATATTATTGTAAAGGCTATGACCCTGGAAGATAATGTCTGACAAGTTCTATAAACCAAGAAGACTTTCTATATGTATTTGCTATTAATAGCAACACATATTTTTCATGTGAGGGTCATTGTAGTTAATTAAGAAGACAAAGTTATTACTTGTATTAAACTGATTATTACTATTGAACTGATTAATGGCTATCTTAGTAAGACTTAGATGGTTTTGAATCTGCAGTACAGGGAGAACTGAAATGAAGAAATCATGGACCCACAAAATATTGAGGTACCTGAAATTTGACATAACAAGGTATATTCAGAACATAGAAAAATTAGTAGTATGCATTATATTAATTATATGTTATACATTATATAATATATTCTAATTATCATATCTATTAATTAATCTGTATTATATTATTCAATTTGGAATATAAATGGTTTCTAGCAACAATCTTTGGGTTTCTAAAAATGAAAATTATTTTATATTTTATATTTTATTGATATTTTGCATATTTTGTATATTTATAAACTTTAAGTATGTAGTAGGTTGAATGAAAATGCCATTAGAAATTACTTATTAGAAGAAGTGGAGCCAAGATTTCAGAGATAAAACAAGAAGTTTCAGGAGCTTTTCCCTGTTTATCACAAAAACAACACTAATTCAAGCCTCTAAAAGGATTCTGTAGTGACAGAACCTCCAAAAAGATGGGGTGAAATAATTTTCCAGTTTAAGATAATTTAGAAGATTTTAAGAAAGAATAATATCATTGAGTGAAAGGTGAGCAAAGGCCAAAGCAGATTATATCTGGGCAAATGGCTCTTAGGCAGAGCATAGTTCTGTAACAAGATCCCTTGGTTCTGGCTCAAAAACTAGTAGTACAGCAGGTCAGCTATAAGGCATACATCTTTAACATAGAAGTTAAATAGCCTTGGAACCCAAGCACAATAGTAAAGATGAGGGAGGTCCAACTCAGAGAAGTGGGCAAGCAGGAAGAACATGAAGAACCAGCACAGAAAGCCAGTGACCACATCTCTGTCCCCAGCACAAGTATTTTAGAACAGAACAGAGCTCAATATTATAAAAATGAGTAAAAAAGACTCCTAATCATATCTTTTATGGTGACAGAAAAGCTCCAAATACGCATTGAGAAGAAGAAAATGTCAAACTGCCGAAATGTGAACCTCCAAAGTGAATTGTTTTCAAGTCAAAAAAGTACTCTTGGAAAAGCTTAAGAAAAAGGGTTTTAATAATCAAGTATGAGAGATAGTTCAAAATTTTGGGTAATAAATTAGTGATAGGTGGGAGAATTACATTAAAAAAATGATCCAATAGCTTGGAAATGAAGCACAGAAATTGAAGAAAACAATTATTAAAATAGAATTGACCAAATTGGGGGAGGGGCATGGAAAAGAAGATAGAAAGCTAATTTAAAATTAAAATTCAACAACTGAAAGCTAATGCTTCTATGAGACACCAAGAATCAGGCAAAAAAGCCAACGGAATGAAAAAAAAAGTAGAAAATTAAAAATACATCATTGGGAAATCAACTTACTGGGAAAATAGATCCAGAAAAGGTAACAATAATTTTTGGAATACATGAAATCCATCACCAGAGATAATGGGGGATGAAGAGAGAAAGAGAGCAAAAGAATAAGAGAGAGAGAGAGAAAGACAAAGACAGAGAGATAGAGATAGAGACAGAGGAATACACACAGAAATTGGTCAACATCTTTCAAGAAATTATCTTTTTTTGATTTTTTTTCCTATATTCAAGCTTTTTTATTTTTTCAAAATCTATGCCTGGACAAATCTTCAACATTAGCCCTTGCAAAATCTTGTATTCCAATTTCCTCCCTTTTGACTATGCCCTTCTCTAGATGGCAAGTGGTCTAATACATGTTAAACATGGTAAAAATATATGTTAAATCCGATATATATACATACATACATACATATATATATATATATATATATATATACACACACACACACAATTATCGTGCCACACAAGAAAAATCAAATCAAACCAGTAAAGAGAGAGAGAAAGAGAGAGAGAGACAGAAAGAGAGAGAGAGACAGAGAGATACAGACGGGGGGGGGGAGGAGAGAGAGAGACAGAAAGAGAGAGAGAGACAGAAAGAGAGAGAGAGAGAGAGAGAGAGAGAGAGAAGCAAAACAAAATGCAACAAAAAGTTGTGAACCACACTCAGATCCTATAATCCTCTCTCTGGGTGTAGATGGTTCTCTTCTTCAATAAACAATTAGAATTGGTTTGAATTATTTCATTGTTGAAGAGAGCCACATCCATCAAAATTGATCATTGTATAATCTTGCTGTTGCCATGCACAATGTTGTCCTGGTTCAGCTCATTTCACTTAGCATCAGTTCATGTAAGTCTCCAGACCTCTTTGAAATCATTCTGTTGGAGGAGCAGAGCCAAGATGGTGAAGACACAAGTGTCATTTTAAGCTCCTCTCCTACACTCACTACTAATTAACAAATTCGACCTCAGAAATAGTGCTTGAATGGTAAAATCCATTAATATTAGAAATACAACAAATTACCTGCCGAAAATAATCTGGAAGATCACCGGAAAAGGTTTGTCCTGATTGGCAGGAGTAGGCCAGCATAGGCAGGGAGGTAGAATGCAGAGGCTAGCACAATGAACAGACAGGAGTGGGGGCAGTCTCTGTGGGTGGAGATTTTACAAGGAGGACTCTACCACAGGTTAGCTGCTCTGCTTTGGTTACAAAGCAGTAGATCAGTAGTGAAGTTACAAAAAGGCCAAAGGTAGAGTGTATTCTAAAAAATGCCACAATTTAACAGGATCTGGCTAAACCCACCCATCAGAATTGGGCTTCCAACTGAAAAAGCTAGAAAAAAGACCAAATTAAAAACCCCTATCAAATACTAAATTTGAAATTCTAAAATTAAAATGAGAAATTCATAAAATTGAAAGTTAAAAAATAAACTTTAAATTAATAATTAAAACTAAGAGTTGGTTTTATAAACAAAACAATAAAACAGATAAACATTTGGTAAATATGATCACAAAAGAGGAAAATCGAATTGTTAGTCTTAAAAATGAAAAGGGAGAACTTTTGACCAATGAAGAGGAAATTAGAGCAATAATAAGGAGTTACTTTGCCCAACTTTATGCCAATAAATTTGATAGTGTAAGTGAAATGGATGACTACCTCCAAAAATATAGGCTTCCCAGATTAACAGAGGAGGAAGTAAATTGCTTAAATGATATAATGATATAATGATTGGAGTATACTCAATGTGGGGCATATAAACAAGAAGCTCTCAGGGCCAGAAAGACAAGCACACTAGAAGCTCTCAAAGCCTCAGCCAAGATTCAGATGGGGAGATTCAGAAGTCAGGCAACGCAGGCAGGCAATCAAGTTCTTGGAACCAAGCAGACAGATAGGCCTCCAGAAAAACTAGCTGAGCCCCAAGTGAAGGAGACAAGACTTTGAAGGAGGCAATAAAGGATTGGACTTTAACCCCTGACTGCATTTGTGGTGATTACTGAACTGAAACAAGGCTTCCTCCAGAGACTGCAAGAAAACGGCAACAAGAGAATATTACATTTTGGAGAAGAATATTACAAGCTTCCAGTAAAAGAACTATAGAGATTCAATGTAAATCAATAGATGTTATCTTCATTTTTTTAATTTGTTTTTTTCCTCCTCTCATTATTCTTCCTTTTTGTTCTGATTTTTCTCTTCCAACATTATTCATAAAGAAATGTCTTTTAAAAGTTAATGTACATGCATACCTAGAAAAACAAAGTCCCCTTTGAGCTCTTTCATATCCTGACACCAATTTCTATTTTTCTTGGAGGCTTTGGATCTAAGAACTTTGACTTTATTATCTTCTTCTGAGTGTGTGTTTTGATCTTTCTTGTCTTGATGGTAACTTTTTATGATCAAAAACTTTTTTTTATTGTTTGCTTATATGGGTGCAATTCCTCTATCAATGCGTTAGCTTTATTTGGGCATCATATCACACTTATAATTCATATTAAATGATTCAACTTATATCCAACTGAAACCTTACACATTTTCCCAAGGAATTGGGCTCCAGCTTCAATGTACTCTCTCTATTATGGAATTTGATTTTAGGAAGTCAAGTTTACATTTATCTCAATTAAAATTAGCCTTCCTTCTGTCGATAGAATCTGTAGCAACAGGGTGGAAATCTGGTGTAGTCAGTCACAAAGCAGGCTGAACCAGCTCAACCCAAGACCCAACCTCAGTAGCACTTATCAAACAAACTAGATTTTACAGCTATAGTTGGGCAGAAACACTTCTAATAGTTTCAAGGTACAAAGGGTGCTTGTAGTCAGATTCTTAGAAGTACTCTGGTATATGAAGTGATACTACCTAGGGGGAAAAATGTTTTTTTTTTAAAAGAAAACAATATTAAAAAGAAAAACAACCTCAAAATTCTGGAATTCTGATGAAAACAATATCAAACAAAGAATGCAGAAGCCCCAAAATGAAACAAGATACTTATTTATTACCAGGGTTAGCATGTTTATCTGGACAAGAAAAAATATATAAATATATAAATTTGTTTACTCTGGAATATGAATTTTTCCCATCATGATTCTATTTTTCACATTGAAAGAACTGTTCATTGGGAAGACATACATGGAAAGAGAGAAAAACTTTCAAAAAAAGGATCACTAAAATATTTTTTTTAGAAAAAGAGGAAATGGTGGCGATTCAAACAGTACAGGGAGCATTTTATATTTTTCCTACTTTAGAGATAATAACCAAAAAAATTATCATCGGGCAATACATTTCTCAAAACTCGTAGCAGTTAAAAACCCAATGGTTAAAGCACTAGAACTAGAGGAAAGAAAATGAGTTCAAATTAAGCCTCAGAAACTCACTGATTGTGTGACGCTGGATAAGCCAGTTTAACTCTGTCTCAGTATCACCAATTATAAAATGGGGATATTAACTCCTAGTAGAATTTATGGAGGGACAGTACTTAGTACAATACTGTATAGGAGGACAATACAGTAAAGTACTTAGCCATGTCTGTCATGTAGTAGAAACTTCTTCATCCTGTATTTACTAAGAGGATGATAACATGAGGGAGATATTTCTACGACATGCAAATGAATTTAATTTAAGTGAACAAGAACTGTACAAATTTACCAGTCCTACTTTTCCCTCTGGAGACATCTGGATCCATGGCAAGATAAAGATTAAGACCACTGGAGATGACCCTCTAGTAGAAATTACATAAATGTTGAATTTCTTTTCCCTCTAACCACACCTCCAGTAATTTATGTTTTCAAACATATGTTCTAACTTTTGCCTATAAATGGAAACTTTCCTAGTTTGATAGAACCTATTATGCCTCTAGCTCTGCTTGCAACACTTGACAAATCAGTTTACTTCTGTGTCTTCTTAAGGCAGAGGACTAGATCATTTGTGAAGGGTTTTTTCATGACAAATACAAAAGTAAAACTTAATATTGCTCCTAAGTTGCTTAAGATATTTTCTCCTTGTCCCATCTCTTATATGACTGCAGTAAGAGTTAGAAAGTCAAGGGAGTGAGAACTATATATCACACAGATGAAACTATAAGAAATGACACTGGTACTTTATTCTGTCAAAAGGTTTTTGCGATTCCATATAGCCTGAGAGAGTTTATCTGATACAATAAAGAGATTTACTGAATTTTTTTTTAACTCTACTTAGTAGAGAAAAAAATAATTAACTTTTCTTCCCCAGATTTGGCAACTACATAAAGACCTACAAAGAGGTTGCATTAATATATGCCTAGTGACCTCTGATACTGAAATTGTAAGACTGGAGAGGATAGAATAAGAATAATGTGTTACAATACATTATTACATTTTGGTGTTTTATTGGTGACTTTTCATAATGCTATCATTTTGTTTGTCTCCTCCCTCAATAGAACCCTTTCTTTGAATAAAAAGTATGATGATGTAAAATAAATCAAAGTACCAACACCATATGATTATATATCTTGTTTCAAACTTATAATTTCACCACCAGTTTTCTAGAATCAAATGCTCATATCATCATGTCATTGTTGTGAGTAAACACCTATAAAATACACCCTTACACCTTACCAGTCTGGTTGTGGGGAAATCAATTTGTAAACTGAAATGTAATTTAAATTTATTATATTGCTCTTATTGATTCTTAAAATCTTCCAAATAATATGACAATAAGTGAGAATATTGGAACTGGTCCATAGGATTTTGAGACTAGTATATTCACAAATATTTTATATTATTAACTATTTCAATACACTAGTAATTCACTTAAGATTTTCTCTTCAACATCCACTTCCTATGCTTTATGAATATTGGATCTTTGTCAAAATGATTCCCTTTGGAACAGTCTTTGCACGATTTCTCATGATTGACTCTTTTCTTGACAAAAATAATGAAATGAAAGGTAACAGTTGAAGGAGCTAGAATTTGAGTAGAGAAGTTGCCCAAATTACTCAGAAAAATGTTACCCACATCTCATAAGAAGATAGTTCATTTTGAAGCCCAAAAAATCCATGTATGTATATTTCATTATTAAGCAGGCCAAAAGGGAGCCAAGATGGTGAAGAAAAGAAAACTACTAGCCTGAGTTCTCCTGCAAAACCCTTTAAATAGAGCCACAAAAATCATAGAGCAGCAGAACCCACAGAAGAGTGGGATGAAATAAACGTTCATTCATAGACAACTTAGATGGTTAGCAAAATGAATGAGAATAGAATGGCACATGCCAGTACAGACATAGACCTAACAATTCAACTGCAGACCTTGAAAGCCACTGAATTAGCAGTGGCTACAGAAACTTCCAGAGCTCTCAGTTTAGAAATGAAATCTGTTGGACAAATATCCATTAGGAGATTACTGGGGTCTCTTTGCTAGCACTGAAACAGGATTCTGTTGTTTTTTCTATATCGTAATCTGGGTTGCAGAGTATGGTAATCTTAGATCAATGAACATCACTAGCATAAAAGAATTTGCAGCCACATTGGAGCAAGGACCCTCATCACAGTTCCAAGGTAAAAAAAAAAAAGTGCTTGTGGTCATTTGCAAAAGAGCAAAAAACCAGGAGAGTAATAGGTACATCTTTCTTTAAATAATTTTTTTTGGAAGAACTGAAAACTTAAAGGTCCCTAGAAGTATCTTTAAAATCAAATTGCACAAAACTCATGAAGCTTGGGAGAGTATAATTTCCATAGTGGAAACAGACCTCCACTTTAACAAGGGACTAAAATCAAGAAATAGGTTTGACAAATGAGGAAACAAAAAAAAAATAATACTGATCAGAGTTACAATGGTGACAAGATCAAAAACACATACTTAGAAGAGAACAAAGTTGAAGTTCCTGCATCCAAAACCTCCAAGCAAAAAATTTGAATTCCTCTCAGGCCACAGAAGAGATTTAAAAAGATTTTGAAAACCATCTTTCAACAACAAGAATTACCAACACAGAAAATTTAAGTATAATCCTTCAGAGGAAAAAAATGGTCATTTGATGAAATAGAAGACATTTGAGGATTTTGGATGAAAAGACCTGTGATGAATAGAACATTTGACTTCCAAATAAAATACTTAAGAGAAGCATAAACAGGCAAGCAGGAAAGGGAAATCATAAGGGATTTAATATTAAATAAATTGTTTACATTCCTACATGGAAACATGGCATTTGTAACTCTGTAATTGTGTGTGTGTGTGTGTGTGTGTGTGTGTGTGTGTGTTTATGTGTATATGCACAGACAGAAGGGTGAGTTGAATGTTAAGGGATGATACCTAAAACAATAAATTTATAAATAGATAAACCTTTAGTTAATTTGATAAGAAAAAGGAAAGAGGAAAATCAAATTTTTAGTCTCAAAAATGAAAAGGGAAAGCTATCCATCAATGAAGAAAAAACTGGGGAATGAAAAACTCCTACCAAACTCCTTTTATGATACAGACATGGTACTGACACCTAAACCAAGTAGGATGTAAACATGAGAAAGAAAATTATAGACAAATCTCCCTAATGAATATTAATGCAAAAATCTTAAACAAAATATTAGCAAGCAGATTACAGATAATCATCTCCAGGATAATACACCATGACCGAGTTAGGATTTATATCAGGAATTCAGACCACAAGGAAATACTACTCATATCAGAAATGGGTTAATACTTATGATATACATATGAAGAAAGATATAACACCTTCCACAATCTATATAGAAATAACAGGGGGAGGGAATAGGATAAAATGGAGTATAAAAGGGAGTGTAGATTAACCTGATTGGGATAAAATGTGTAGATTACTGGGAAAGAGGGGAGATAATGGAAGGATCCCTGGGGAGAATTGTAAGGTTAAATAATAGCACAACAAGTTAATGAGTAGGAGTACATGAATTAGCAAGGTTAAGAAACAAGACATATACACAAACCAAATAACAATGATCAGAAGTAGAATTCATTATGAAAAAAAGTAGAAATAATCATTTGATCTTAGAAAAAGTAAAAAGAAATCTATATTTTGTCAGCTTCATTAATATTGTGATGCATATGTATATATGTGAATTTGCACACATTTTATATACCTATGTGTGTGTGAATGTAGGTAGGAATGTATGGATTTATATATACGTATATATATATATATATATATATATATATAATATATATATATATATATATATATATAATATATATATATATCTGTGAATGTGTGTATACATATTTATGTGTGTGTATATATATATATATATATATATATGCATGCGTGGCTCTCCTGATATATCTGTGCTTAATTGTAGCTTGTTTGGGAGGAGATGAAGGAGGGAAGAAAAAGGGAGGAAGAATAAAGTAAAAATTCAAAGAAGAGACAAGCATAAGTCTGCAAAGAAATGATTACATATCTTTTATTTTGAAATGGAAATTTATTGCTCATATTTTGAAGCCTACCTTATATTCTGCTGCACATCTGACATTGCTTTTTCAGTCTTTTTTCTAATTTATGTTTAAGTTTTAAATAAATCCACAAAAATATTTTATTTTAAATGTTAGAAATTAAATAAGCAATTTCATAGCATAGATTTAGTAATAACAATAAAACATATAATTTATGTTTACATCTGTAAGTAACATTAGAGAACATCTGGTCTAGAGAAACTTCCCAAAGAAGGTAACACTTCAGCTAAGCCTTGAAAGAAGATTGCCATTCTGAGATAGGTATTAGGGGAATGTGCATATTCTAGCAACAAAGTAATGGTGTATACAAATGCTGAAAGGCAGGAGATAGAATGGCAAATTCAGGGAATATCTAGTAGTCCAGTTTGGTTGTAACATGGAGTACATGTAGGGTATTAATATGAAATAAATCTATAAAATAGGTTAGATTCAGAGTATAGAAGACATGGAAGAATAACAGGATGGAGACTTTTCATTTTAATAGTAGTTGATATTTATTTAGCATGTTAAGTTTTGTAAAGAATATATGGATTGTAACTTTACAATAATTCCAAAACAAATATATTAAAGGTTAAATGGCTTACTTATGATAATAGAGCTGAAATTCATTGATGGGCTTTGAAATAGGTCTTATTCATTGTAATTTCAGCATTTTGTAATACATGCTGTCACATTTTGTCCTTGAGCAATTCAGAGGCATTCTTAAGGTTTTTGAACAGGAGTTTTGAATTTATATTTCATATATGAGTTCATGCCCTTGTCCAGTGGAGAATTAATAAAAAGCTAAGTGATTGATTCATTCAATATACTCATTTTGTATCAATTCTAGGTACAAAATTGGGCTAAGAAAATAAGAAAGTAAAAAATTTCTATCAACAAAAACTTACCAATTAGTGAGAAAAAATAAAGTAGGACTTAGAGAAAAATAAATAAAATACAAGGCTTTAAATTTTAACAGAATCTATGATTTCATTTGTTTAGGAAACCTCTACTATTCATTTAGAGAAATAGCTGGTTAGTAGATAGTCTTAGAGAGGACATCTACCTAAGGTACTAAGATTAAGTAATTTGCCCAGCATCACATGGATAGAAATGTTATCAGGAATTGCCAAAAACACTGCTCAAAAACCAAGGTCAGAGAAAGGAATTGAACTCAGGTCTTTTTGATTGAAACTGGTTTTGTGTAATATTCTCCTCTAAAATGTAAAGTTCTCTGGGAGAAGATTTCTTGGAGGGCTTCTGGAGGCAGCTTTAGTTTCAGTTCAACGTAATCACCCCAAATGCAGCCAGGAGTTAAAGTCCAAATTCTTTATTTTCTCTTTCCAAGTCTTGTCTCTTTTCCTGGGGCCTGGTTAGCTTTAATAGAAACCTATCTCTCTCCTTGGTTTGGAGAGCTTAAGTTGTCTTTTCTGGCTTGTGAATCTCCTCAACTGAATCCTGGCTGAGGCTCAGAGCTTCTAGTGGGTTTTTGTGTCTGGCCCTGAGAGCTTCTTGCTTATATGCTATAAACTGAGTACACACCAATCATTATATCACTAGGAAATCATTATTTGTGGTAGGATTAAATCAATGCTGAACTAGATTTAATCACTGTCTCCTCAAGTCCACTGGCTTAGCACCTTGTAAGAATCCTAACAGTTTTGTGTGTTTGATTGATTTGTTTTTTATCCATTACAGAATATTACAAAATAGAATTTAATTTTTTTTTAAAACAAGCAATGTATAAAATGTTATATTAGTTCAGAATTTGATGAATGGAGAATACTCTATGAGTTTTTCTTTTAATTTTCTCAGATATTGGTATTCTGAAGTAATGGCCATATTAGCTAGCTTCAAAATATTCTAGGTTTGGGGAACATCCTGCTCACAGGCCATAAAAAGCCCAACAAATCTGTTAGTCTTGTGGCTGCCCTGCCAAGGCAACCACAGGTAATGATGAGTTAAAAGCTAGGTATAACAACTCCCCACTGATGAGTTTTTAAGTTAATAATTTTGTATGGCCTGTGAATGATGTTACAAATATTCAAATGGTCCTTGACAAAAAAGTTCCTTAACCCTGTTCTAGATGATGGTAACAAATAATACTAACCATTATGTGCCTCTAACCTATGCTGCATTCACTTCATTTTTATTTAAGCTTGAGCCTTAGCATCCATTGAGACCCTGGGCTTTCTGCCTGAGGTAATATATGACAAGAAGATCATCTTTAATTAACAGTGAAATACAGAAATAATTAATGTTGTCAAGAAGAAATTGTCTGGTCAGCATGCCACAGGGGATCAAGAAACATTAATGACTGTAGGGAGGTTAACACAGCCACATAGAAATCCCTGTACATGGCAATAGCAATAAAGTGTTATGAAGTCACCTAACATACTGAGAATGCAGACAGTTCTCAATTGACAATGGGTCCATATGGTTCTATCATTTGTTGCAGGAAACTCAAACAATTCACCTCAATCAGTCTATTTATTTCTTCCTGTGTTCCAGCAGGTAGGACTGTATCCTCCTAGGTCTAGGAATATAGTAACATTTACCTACTTTATGTAAATCTTTTTTTGAAAATGCTCTCATTTTTTTTTTTTTTACCTCAGACATAAATCTCCAAAGTGGGGCCTGCATCCATTTTGTTCCAAACAATTCAATTAATTTCAATTCAGTTTAATAATTATTTGTTGGATGCCTACTTCTAGAGTATTCAGGATTTATCCTGAAACTACAAAATAAACACAATAGTACCTGACCTGAAAAGGTTTCTAGTCTATTGAGGTGAATCAAGTTACACTGAATGAGTAAATAGGTAACTCACACAAAGTAAGAAACACACCACTTTTAGTGTGGTTGGGAAAGAGGGTCAGAAAACACCAGGAACTTGATGAATGGAAAATAGAAAAGATTATTTCCTCAAAGTTTCATGGCTCTTCAAATCTTACATTCCCTTTCCTATGAAGATTTATAGATAAAATAGGTTACTAAACTGATTACAAAAAAACTTTTAAAATTTCATAGAGTACATTGTATAGGTATAGCACTAAGAAGTGAATAAATAGTAGATTTAGTATACAATTTATCAACATTTGTAATTTTAAAAATTAAATATAAAGCCTGTGATCAAGAATCTAATTATATCTTTGAATAAATATAATTTTCTGTTAAAATGCCTTTCTTGGGAATAAAACATTAATGACAGCAACAATATTTATTGTAATTTCATATTTTGAAAGAATTTGTAGTATATAAACATTTTCCTTATGTGGAAGTATAATTCAATCCATTTTAAATATCAGGAAAGTGATGTTCTGAGACATTAAATTATTGATTCATAATTGCAGAGACGGAGGCTCTGGGATAGCATATATTTGGATCCCAAATCATATACTCTACCAAAAATTAAAAAAAAAAATTGAAGACTGTCTTTCCAATCTTATTTTGTTATTGACTTAACACCACAATTCAAATTGAGTCAAGATCTGGGAAGTTTAACTTCAAAGGATATTGAACATTTAGCATTTTAGCATAATTTTAAGAATTGTGGGAAGAATGTTGAGAACTCCAGGATGAAAATGTAAATTTGCAATTCCTTCACATCACTTCCATGTTACTTTCTTCTGTACAAAATTTTATTTATTTTAAAGTGATATCAGCACAGTTGCTAACACATAGAAAATATTATGCAACCAGATCCCCTCACAAATAACACAAGTGACTCTGCCCCTTGAAAATGATGGATTCTTTATTAAAAATGTACCTTACATATATAACAAAGTTGTCAAACATGTGCCATGCAAATGCAACGGGCAATACTACTCAGCTGCCTGAATCAGATTAAAATGAAATTGAGAAGTAGTTAACAAAATAAATGCAATGAAAACCAAGATAATGTGAAGATGTGGCTTTCAAAGTCGATACACAGCCTGAAAAAATCCGCATGCATGTTTAGTGGCCAATTTAATTTGAATTTAATATCAATGATCTAGACTGGAATATACAGTATATAGGTACAATTGGAAAGCAATTAGATTTAGAATGAAGAGATATCTCTATTTGTTTCTTGCCTTCTGGACTTACTAGCTCTACAATTTGAGGTAAACTCACTTAAGCTCTATGAGATTTCATTTTCTTATTTATAAAATGAATATAAAAATCTAATATCATCTCCACTACCAAGGATATTATAAGAATCAGGAAAGAATGTATTTTTGGAGGGGGTCAATCCTCAAAAAATATGTGAAGTTTAATTAAATCACTATGTATTAAGTCCTATTTTCTGGGTTGTTTAAAATCCTGCACCATGGCAGGATGTTGAAGTATGTTTAACAATATGATGAAGTCCATGAACCCCTTTTCAAAATGTTTTTAAATGTATAAATCAAAATATATAAAGCTACAAAGAAAATCCTTAAACTGAAATGTAATTGACAAAATAATTTTCTTAGGCCCATAAGATTCTTACGTTAAGAACCTCTGTATACACAAGTTAAGAATCTCTGTATACATAAGACACTTAATTAAACTGGAGAAGGAAAAAAGATAGAAAGCAAAAATCAGTTCCAGAACTCAAAGTCCTTATATGTTACTGGGAATAATAACATTTAGATCCATATACATACAAAATAATTGCATTAGAATTGATCATTGAAAAGTGATCTTTCAACTAAGGCTGCCTATAGAAATTTTCACAAGGGCTGAATCTCAAAAAAATAAATAAATAAATAAAGATTGGAGAACCAAAGGTTAGGGGAAGAAATGAAAATGTAACAAAAAACACAAATAGCTTAGAGGTGAAAAGGAAATATTATAACAAAACTAAAAAAAAAATTATATTGCAGCCAGATCATTCTTTAAAAGCCTATTTGAAATTATGCAATGTGGTACAACTATCATAGTTGATATGGGCAATCCAGTTTAGACTTATTATTTGGATATGATACTTCTAATAAAGAGATATTGCAGAAGGAGGCATCAATAGCTATTATTAATGTTATTATTATTATTGAATGCCTACTATGTTCCCAGCATTTCAGTCCAATGAAAAGCAACATATTCTGAATCTAAATGACAAAAATATATTATTTCTGATCAAAGACCTATAATCCCTATCTAGCATAGATCATAGTGAAAATACTTTTTATTTCTAAAATTCCCAGTTTTAATGCAAACTATCATCATAACAACTAATTTCATGGGTAAATAACATTTTTCTAATAACCTCTACAATTAATGTCAAGGAATATATGTATTTTTATCAGACCTTTCCCAAATAACAATGCTGCAATTGGGAAGTTGTAAAATAACTGCTGATTTTCTTCATATTTATAGCTACTCTAAATTGGGGCAAAATTTATTTCTTCATTTTTTGCTTATAAAAGGCTTAGCTAGTTTTTTTTTTTTTTTTTTAAGCAGCTCTTTACTGCACATTCTAAATGAGGACTGCTATACTAAAAAGAAATCAGATACATTAAAGAAACTATGGGGGGAAGTGCTTCTGATAAATGGAAGAACCAAAGGGGATAATAAAATGCAACAAAAGTATAAACTGACAGAAGTGAAAAATGAAATATAAATGCTGCAGAAATGCATATTTCTTGGTAAACATCTTTTAGAGTTGATGACAGTTTAAAATGGGGACAAAAAAGGATATAATGAATTTATAAATATTCTATGGTACATGAAATTAAACAGTGGTATTAGAAGGTGCTAGAAGAAGAAGTGTTAGGATTAGCAAAAGATAATTTTTTGACTTTTTAATTTAAAAATGGTATTAGAGAAGCTCTGGATTGAAGTCAAATTCAATGTGGAAATAGTATGTTTGAACCTCAACAAATGATAGAAGAAAAAAATTGAAAATTAATACTGAACAATGAAGCCTAAGCACAAATCATTTTGAATTAAGAGACAAGACCAACAAATGAACTTTCAGCCAAACCCCTATCAGTTCACCCTTAATAACATCCACAGAAGTAATCATTTTAAAATGCTTTTGAATGCACTTTACTTTAAATTATCACAGAACTTGTGCAACAGATTTGAATGTAATCATTTTGAGGAAGACTGTTTTTTTAAATTATTTCCTTGGCAGCATGACATAATGAGTAGGCCCTTAAATTCACAGATGGGTAAACGACTTCCAATCTTGTCTTTAACATTACTAGATATCAGTAATGTAGCATTTTCTTTACCTGTAAAATTGAAGGTTTGAAATTGATGGACCTTACATGTTTTCTAGAGATAAATCTCTGATCCTCTGATTTTTTAATAATTTTATTGAAGGAGGGAGGGAGGGAAGGAAGGAAGGAGCAAAGGAAAGAAGGAAGGAAGGGAAGAAAGGAAGGAAGGAAAGGAAAAAAAGGGAGGAAAGGAAGTAAGGGAGGGAAGGAAGGAAAAGAAGAAAAGAGGAAAGGAAACAAGGGAGGGGAGGATGGAAGGAAGAGAGAAAGGGAAGAAGGGAGGAAGGGAGGAAGGGAGGAAGGATTATATATGAAGAAGCAATTTTCAGATGAAATTAAAGCCATTTCTAGTCATATGGGAAAAAATGCTCTTGTTATAGGCCAGAACTCTGAACTTGAAACAAAGGATGCTTACAAAATACTAAGTAGAATTGAGGAGACAGTGGTTAAATCTAGTTTAGCATTGAAATAATCCTGTAACAAATAATGGTTTCCTAGTGATATAATGATTGGTTGGTACTCAGTGTGGCGCATATAAGCTAGAAGCCTCAGCCAGGGAGATTCAGAGAGAATTCAGAGAGAAGGCAAAGAACTGGCAGCAGGACCTTAAGCTCCCAGAACCAAGGGGAGAAATTCAATTCGATCTTTGATCTTCCTGGTGGCTGGCCTGGACTCCTGCACTTCCCCACTAAGACCAAGACCAGACTGAAAGCCTCTCCAGAAAGCTGGCCAGGGCCAGAAAGGAGATAATAAAGGATCTGGACTATAAAAAAAAGTTAACTGGGCCCCAGGAAAGGAGACAAGACTTGGAAAGAGACAATAATGTACTTGGACTTTAATCCCTGGCTGCACTTGTGGTGATTACTGAACTGAAAGGAAGGCTGCTCCCAGAGACCCCAAGAAAACCAAAACAGAGAACATTACATTTTAGAAAGAATTTTACACACTCTAAATCACTATGGATTATAGAAATGAAATTTCTTGTCTTTAAGATAACAAGAAAACTGGGGAGCCAAGATGGTGGACAAGGCACACGCGACTTTCTAAGATCCTCTCATCCCCTCACAACTAACTATTAAATTCAGCCTCAAAAAGAGCGCTTGACTGCTAAAATTCATGAAGATTAGAAACACACAATTTACCAGCCAAAGATAATCTGGAAGATAGCCGGGAAAGGTTTATTCTGAGGGGCCAGGAACAGACCAGCACAGGCAGGGAGAGACTAGTGTCCTGAGCAGATCAAGGGCAGGGGTGATCTCTGTGGCTAGAGAAGTGATAGAGAGCACTCTCCCATAGCCTAACTCCTCTGCCTTGATTACAAAGCAGTAAACCAGCAGAGAAATTAAAGCCTAAAACAGAGGGTACACTAAAAAATGCCAGAACCTAACAAGATCTGCCTTTAACCACCCAAACGCAGAAGTGATTCATGCAGACCCATAACACAGCCCTACAGTCACATCCTGCAGTGCAGGGCTTTTTTTTTGGGGGGGGGGGGAGGGGGAGGGGGGTACAAATGTACATGGCAGGGGGGAACAGCCCGGTACAGCCTGTAATCTGCACAGTAAGGAGCTCAGCCTGGGGCAATAGAACTTCCCCAGCAGACGATGCTTCTCAGGACAGAGACACTTCCGGTCTCTGCAGGGCTATTCACTGCACAGCTGCTAATATCCACAACCCCAGGGTGGGCTCTGGCTTGGGATAGTGAAATTTTCATTGCTCAGCTTCTAAATTAATTAAATTCTAAAATTAAAAGAAGAAATTAATAATATTGAAAGTAAAAAAAAAAAACAAACAAACTATTGAATAACTAAATAAAACTAAGAGTTGGTTTTTTGAAAAAAAAAAAAAAAAAACAATAAAATGGATAAGCCTTTGGTAAACCTGATTAGAAAAAGAAGAGAGGAAAATCAAATTAGTAGTCTTGAAAATGAAAAGGGAAGAACTTTCCACCAATGAAGAGGAAATTAAAGAAATAATACAAGGTTACTTTGCCCAACTTTATGCCAATAAATTTGAGAACCTAAGAGAAATGGATGACTACATCCAAAAATATAGGCTTCCTAGATTAACATAGGAAGTAAATTGCTTAAATAATCCCATTTCAGAAAAAGAAATAGAACAAGCTATTAATCAACTCCCTAAAAAAAAATCCCCAGGATCATATGGATTTACATGTGAATTCTATCAAACATTTAAAGAACAATTAGCCCCAATGTTATATAAATTATTTGAAAAAATAGGGAATGAAGGAATCCTACCAAACTCCTTTTATGACACAGACATGGTACTGATACCTAAACCAGGTAGGTTGAAAACAGAGAAAGAAAATTATAGACCAATCTCCCTAATGAATATTGATGCTAAAATCTTAAATAGATATTAGCAAAAAGACTACAGAAAATCATCCCCAGGATAATACACCACAATCAAGTAGGATTTACACCAGGAATGCAGGGCTGGTTCAATATTAGGAAAACTATCAATATAATTGGTCATATTAATAATCAAATTAACAAAAACCATATGATCATCTAAATAGATGCAGAAAAACCATTTGATAAAATCCAATATCCATTCCATTAAAAATACTTGAAAGTCTAGGAATAAATGAACTTTCCCTTAATATAATCAGTAGCATCTAATTAAAACCATCAGTAAGCATCATATGTAATGGGGAAAAACTGCAACCATTCCCAATAAGATCAGGAGTGAAACAAGGTTGCCCACTATCACTGTTACTATTTAATATTGTATTAGAAATGCTAGCTTTGGCAATAAGAGTTGAGAAAGAAATTAAAGAAATCAGAGTAGTCCATGAGGAAACCAAATTATCACTCTTTGCTGATGATATGATGGTATACTTAGAGAACTCCAGAGATTCTACTAAAAAGTTCTTAGAAATAATCCACAACTTTTGCAAAGTTGCAGGATACAAAATAAACCCACATAAGTCATCAGCATTCTTATATATCACTAACAAAATCTAACAGTCAGAGGTACAAAGAGAAATTCAATTTAAAGTAACTACTGATAGTATAACATACTTAGGAATCTATCTGCCAAGGGAAAATCCAAAACTTTATGAGCAAAACTACAAAACACTTTCCACACAAATTAAGTCTGATCTAACCAATTGGAAAAATATTAAATGCTCTTGGATTGGGTGAGCAAATAGAATGAAAGTGACAATACTACCTAACCTAATCTATTTCTTTAGTGCTATACCACTCAGACTCCTAAAAAAACTATTTTAATGACCTAAAAAAATAACAACAAAGTTCATATGGAAACTGAGGGGTGGGGGGAAGGAGGGGAAAATTGGAACAAAAGGTTTGGCCATTATCATTGCTGTAAAATTACCCATGCATATAACTTGTAAATAAAAAGCTATTAAAAATTAAAAAAAAAAGAATTACACATATTTAACCTATATCAGATTGTTTGCTATCTTGGCAAGAGAAAGAGGCAGAAAAATTTGGAGCACAAATGCTTACAAAAATGATTGTTGGAAAAAAATTTTACTTGTGCTTATAAAAATAAAATACTATTGAAGAAAAGCAGGAGTAATGATACTGATAGTCATAAAGATGATGTTTAAATTTACCCCATTGTATCTTTTTTTAGATTCCTTAGGACACAGCATCAGATGACAGTGTCATGATTCTTCTCCAAATGCAAAATTCTTTCTAATGCTCCTTTAATGTATACATAACAATCATCAGTGCATCTTGTCAGACACATTTTTGTAATGTCAATGTTGATCAATGTTGTTGTTGAAATAATGAATGGTGAACTAGCCTTGGATCCAGAAAGAACTAATTTTAAATAAAGCTTCTTCTACATACTGACTATATAACTTCTGGAAAGATAGTAACCCCTTCAGTGCTCTAAGTAGCTTTCTACAACTCTAAGAAGTAATGATCTGCCCTAGGAATAGCAGTTTCTTAAAAGAAATTTAAGAATTTCCCATATTAGGGAAATAAAAGG
Source organism: Antechinus flavipes (assembly GCF_016432865.1). NCBI lineage: Eukaryota > Metazoa > Chordata > Mammalia > Dasyuromorphia > Dasyuridae > Antechinus > Antechinus flavipes. The sequence continues at coordinate 73,223,693 of NC_067398.1, read as the reverse complement.
AATGCTCCTTGTTCATTAACCATGCATTTGACATTGGATTAAAGTCAAGCAACTTGGTCCCTTGTCTCTAATTACTTTTGTGATCTTGGACAAATAATTTCACTCAGGTATAAGGATAGGAATTCTTATATGGATAGTAGAAGGAGTTTATACCAGATAATCTTACTAAAAATCCTAACCAATTTAATATTCTAGGATTTGAACTTTGGTATTTCTTTGATTTTTGTGTGATCTATAATTCTAAAGAACATAAAAGTATGCTGCTGATAAACCCAGAAAGATAAAGGAATGAAAAACAAACCCTCAAAACTCCCAAACATAATGAATTTTTCTATATGGTGGGTAAGACTGAGTTCATCCACTGTGAGATTTATGTTCTTAGGCCTAAATCTACACTGGACTTCTTGTCCTTTATTCCTTGAACACTTTTTCTTATGAATAGGTAAAATTCTACCCCAAATCTCAGCTTTTATCCCTCATCTCCCTCTTGTCCATCTCTCTCTCTCTCTCACACACACACACATAGTATTTTAGAGGAAGTTCCTTGCTATTTCTTTCCAGGAGAACATGTCTAAAACACTTCTGATGGAATATGACACTCACATTCAGAACAAGAACTATGGAGACTGAATGTAGATCAAAGTGTGATGTTTTCCCCTTGTTATTGTTGTTTGTTGGCTTTTTTTTTCTTAATCATGTTCCTTTTCCCCTTTTGGTCTAAATTTTTTCACAGCATAATCAATATGGAAATACATTTAAAAGAACTGTACACATTTAACCAATATTGAATTATTTGCTGTGTTGAGAATGGGGGAGAGGTGAGAAGGGGGGAAATTTAGAACACAAGATTTTACAATGATCAATGTTGTAAACTATCTTTACATGTATTTGAAAAAATAAAATACTATTAGAATAAAAAAAAAAAATAAAAGGAACTTGTCTAAGAGAATGTTTTTTTCTGCAACTGAAAATATTTCCTTAAGATTTTTCTAAGTTTGAGAAGAAAGATTTGAGAACCATTAGAGTATTATTTAAATTTGCTTTAGTTTAGGACTCACAGTACCTTGAAGAAATGAAAATATGGAGATTCATACTAACAAGGAAGTAAAACTACCATGAAGAAAACTTTTCCCACTTTATCATGTCTCTAGAGACAATTTAATATTGCAATTGTTTTCTTTGAAAATCTCATTTTGCATTAATTTTATTTCAAATTATTGCTCTTATTGTTGCTGTAAACTATTAGGTTATAAAGAAGACCACTTAGAGGAAGGAGAAAACACTAAGAGAGAAACAAAATCAAACAAGATAACAATAACATCTACCATTTATTTTTCAAAGCAAATAAATCACAATGGTCTTTGTTCCTACACAATGAAGAGATTCATTCCAGTAAGTAGAGTGGCAGCAATATCTGCCTGAATGTATAGTAGAACATATTTGAAGTTTTTTCTAATGGAAAAAGGAAGACTCCTTTCTACTCAGCATTTGTTTGCCAATAACTGCAGCTTTTCACCAATATATTTCCCCAAGTTATGCCAATTGATGCTAATTTTGAAGCGTTTGAAGTGTTATGACAACATGAGTTCTCCAGTAGATCTGCATTTCCAAATACATGATTTGTTATTTGTTTGTTGTTCAAATATTTCACTAATCTCTGACTCTTTGTAACCAGAATTATGTGTTTGTGATTTTTGTATTTGTTTTTTGCAATGATACTGGAGTAGTTTACCATTTCCTTATGCAGCTCATTTTTCATATGGAATAACTGAGTCAAACAGAGTTAAGTGATTTGCCAGGGTCACATAATTAGTATAAAGTGTCTCAGGCCAGACAATTTATCTATTGTGACACCTAACTGCCCCGAATATATGATCATTGAAGACCAAGCTCAGAATTACAAATTATCGACTGATTTTGTTATCTATGAACAAATTAATGAAAACGTATTTTAAAATGCTAATTAACTGTTTCAGGAATTTTGCTCAGGGCTAGAGAGAGAAAGAATTCAACAAATTCTGTCTTCAAAGAAACTACATTTTAATAGATGGAGACAACAGTCTGGGGAGACACAGGGATGTTTACTGCTGACATAACTAGAATAGTCACACCACACATACAAGTATGAACATTGTTCCTTTCTAGAAGCAGTGTGAGTTTTTGATTACTACACATGGAGCAAAAGGTTGAGAAGTAGAAGAAGGGAAAAAGGGAGACAGAATAATAAATTTGCATTAACAACTTCAATATAAGGTAAATGAGATTCATTGAACCAATGTCTTAAGAAAACTATTTCATCAGGTGAGGCCTTTATTCATTAATATAGACTATAACTGTTCTATATATCATTAGCTAATAAATACATTTCTTTGGCTAAATTTAGATAAGATAAAACAAAGAAAAGCGAAAAGAATAAAAGTAAGGAAAGGAGAGGGTAGCGGGGAAAGCAGGCTAAAGAAGAAAAGAATAGAAAAAATAAATATGAACCAGGAAAGAAAAGGAATGGAAAGAAAAGGAAAACAATACCATACAAAGCAGAGAAACAAAGGAAAGAAAAAAAAGAATAAGAAAAAAACTAAAATCTAGTGAGGAGCCTTTCTAAATATAATTAGGCTTATCTTTGGATGAAAGACCTTCAGCAGGCCCATATTCACAATCTTTCCAATTTGATTAGATGATATTTGCTGTTCTTGAGAACCCAAAATTATCTCCATATTCAGTGAGCTACCAGGGTAAGATTTTGATGGAGAATTTACTCATGATCACGAGTCAATCATGGCAGCAAAGGAATAAGAATAGGATCTGCAGGGGAATTTTTTCTTTTCTTTTAAACATTTATTTTTGGATTAAAATCATTTTATAACTAGTCCTCCTTAAAAGAAACCATATAACATGATACTAGAAGATGTACCCTCCTTAGGCTACTGTGATTGGCTTTTGAAATGAAAATTTAGCAACTTCATAAATGCTCAGATTGAAAACTTAGGCTGCAGTTTTTGTTCAATGGAAAATGCCAGCATTCAGTCTGGAGAAAGTAGAATAATTAGTTTATTTCACAAAAAGGGTAGCATATTGCAAACATTTTTCATAATTAGGGCTTGATTTAGTCTTCTAGGAATGTGGATCTTTCCAGCATAGAGTTACAAGCAAGAATTTAGTGGTTTAGCAGATAGCTACAACTAGTTAACATTATTCTGTATATGTGGGTTTTTATAATCAGATGGTTTGAAACTGAATTTCTAATATCTTAGTGACAACAAGGCTGGCAATTTTCCCTTTTTGTAATTTTCTCTCAAAAATATGAAGCTTCAAGCTCTTTCTGACATAGCATAGAACTGGGAACATTCCTGAGTTTAAAAGTGTATTTGAAGAGTGAGGGTGTGGAAAGTTAGAAGCTATTGTTTTGCTCCTACAATCCCTTTTGTTAATTTAATTCTAGATGAGAGATCAATTGTATTGCTGCTAATGTCAAAAAAGGCTTGTGCCACTTAAAGCAATGCATTTCTAAGCAGCCTTAAACAGAGTGTACCTTGGGCTTCCCTGACTATTCTTGTCTGATCATGAGCTCCAGCTTCCTACTTAGGAAGTTTAGGGATAATAAATCCTTTCTCTAATTGGATATTGAGTGGAAAAGGGCTGACAAGTTATTGATACTGTTAAAAAGGAGTCTCACTACACTGACTCAATATCTGGATTCTCCCTTGTGACAAATAGCTCTCTTTCATGAGACTTCCTGTGAAAGGATGTGGAGGGACTGATTTCCTTTGTCCTATCCTCAGCATCAGGACCACTATTAATAACTGAAATATTCTGACTAAACATCAGCCTCAGGTTAAATGTCCTGTAACTTAAAGGAAATGTATGGATATGAAAGAACTATATATCCTAATTGTGTCAGGTGTAGCTGAATAGAGACTGGGGGAGTTTTTGCACCAGATAAGATGACTACTGACAAGATGAAGAACCTATGTCTTGGCTTGGCTATTTGGTAGATATGTACTTTGAGGTGATAGTTTGTAGGCTGAAATTAAATATAAAATTGATTAAGCAGTTCTGCAAATTGATTTTTTTTTCTGATGAATTTTAAGAATCAGCCTACTTAAGAAATATAACTATAGTGACAAGTCAAGTTGCTGACTTCTGTTTTAAATCATTGTTATTGTAAATATTTTGTGTTTACAAATCTTTCCTATATAGTAAATATAGCTTTCTGCTTAATTAATATTGTATATTGATTATATTTCTAGTCCTTACACTTACCCCTGGTAAGACCTTTGCTTTTTTTTTTTTTTTTTTTCTGAGACAATTAGGGTTAAGTGACTTGCCCAGAATCACTGAGCTAGGAAGTGTTAAGTATCTGAAGGCAAATTTGAACTCAGGGTCTCCTGACTTTAAGGCTGGTGCTCTATCCAGTGTACTACCTAGCTTTCCCCTTTTTTTTTTTTTTTTTTTTTTTTTTTTTTTTTTTTTTTTTTGCCCTGTAAGATCTTTGACATGTGACATATATCATAAGCGTTATGGAAATATTCCCCAAGAGCAACAGGTTCATAATGTAACAAGCCAATAAGTTTGTGGAAAGGACTTCCCAGCATTGAACCTGGTCCAAATCCCATTGATAATGAAGAAGTGAAAAGGATTTTTATAGTAGAGAGGGAGAAGGTACCACAGCACAGTCTCCTGGGGCCTGTCATGGTTGCTAACTAATAGTTACTGCATGATTTTTAGAAAGTAAGGGTAGACTTTTGGACTTAGGTGATTTCAGTTAGGGACTAGATATCAGATTATCTCATTACTGTAAGAAAATTATTTTATAGCAGGCATGCCAAACTCAGGTAGACATGAAGCCATTAAATCACGTGTAAGAATCTATATGTGCTTTATATTGATTTAGAAAATCTCATATTAACATCATTTATGTTTTATTGTACTTGTATTCATTTTGCCAAAATATTTCCCCATTATATTTGGATGTGATTCAGTGAAACCTGGTGTGTTTGACACATTTAACTTAAAATCAGAAGTGGTTAAAAAATTAAAGTATGAGAGGCAGGGGTATAGATACAGAAGGTATCAATGTCAGAACTATCCTTAAACTCATAGATATGTGATGCAGTAAATAACTATTTGTCCTGAATTTGGGGAAACTGAATTGAAATCTGGCCTCGAACATTTAATAATTGTGTGATGCTGGACAAGTCTCTTAACTTTTATCTTCCTAGTTTCCTTATTTAATAATTGTACCTGTCTTCCAGGGTTGTTGGGAGGATCAAGGGAAGCAGTAATTCTAAAACACCAAGCACAATGCCTGGTACATTATAAGTTCTACATAAATATTAGGTCCTTATCATTATTATCATTCTTATTTATTGTAGTCCAAATTCTTGATTGTACAAGCATATATGTCCAGAAAAATAGGCTTTCTTCTAATAGGCTTTCTTCCTAGACTTGAGAATTAAGAAATACAAATTTCACCTCTCGATTCTTCCATTTTCTATTGGAGTTTGTTCTTCACTTCATCCCTTTAGCCCAAATTTACCATAATTGAAAAATGAGCTGATTGTATTCTAATTCAGATATCCAATATATGTCCTTTGGGGCAACTGTAATGTCTGGGCTAGCTTTCTGGAGGATCTCTGGGTAGGTCTTGCTCTTTAGGAGCAGAAGCGATGAAGGCAAGACAACCATCATGAGGCTGGTCAAAGAGAGTCTGGAATATGGAATTTGGAGTCTCAAGTCTTCTCTGTGGCTGTGGCTGTGGCTGAGAGAGTCTTTTGTGTCTGAGATTCCTTAAATACCTCACTCAGTATGATTACATCACTACAGCACATTGAGTATTCACCAACTGTTAGGATAGCCATTACATCACCATATCACATTAAGTATATGTTTAGAGAACCATTATCTCACACTGAGTAGGTGTTTAACTATAAGCACCTTGCAATCCTTCATTCAAGTACACCTTTTCAGAGTCCTGGCCTTCTATAGGCAACTGTGAAAAATAATAAAACATTTAAGAGTTGGAAAAGATGTGGGTCTTCTAGTCTGATCAAAGGAAACCTTACCACAAGAGTCATCTTGTTATTATCATTGCTCTGCTGGAAAGCTTCTAATGATGAGGAATGTACTCTTTCTTGAGGCAACCAATTCCTCTTTTCAATAGCTTTAATAGGTAGGTGATTCAGTGACTAGTGTGCTAAAAGTGGCATAAAAAAAAACTGAGTTGAAATCTAACATCAGAAATTTTCTACTTGCGTGATCTTGGTCAAGTCACTTAATTTCTATTTACCTTGATCACCTGGAGAAAGAAATGACAAATTTCTCTAATTTCTTTGCTGAAAAAACAAAACAAAACAAAACAAAACAAAACAAAACAAACAAACAACAACAACAACAACCAAAAAAAAAAAAAAAAAAAAAAAAAAAAAAACCAAGAAAAATTACTAGAATGTAGTGGTGCACAGTATCATGAAGAGTCAGACACTACTGAATGGCCAAACAGCAAAACAATAAAAAATTGTTAGAAAGCCTTGTTTGTTTAAATTTAATCCTATTAAGCCAAAATTGCCTCTATAACTTTCACCCATTGCCTCTACATCTGTATGTTGAGGCCAAATTAAGCAAGTCCAATCTCTCTAACTAGGTGGTGCAGTGAATAGAGCACAGGACTTGTAATAAAGAAGACTCAACTTTCTGAGTTCAAATGCAGACATACATACTTAATAAGTAATGCTGGGCCAATTTGTCTCAGTTTTTTCATCTATAAAATTGGCTTGGAAAGGAAATGGAAAAACATTCTAGTATCTTTACTAAGAAAATTCCAAAGGGGAACACAAAGATACAACTGGAAAATGACTAAGCAACAACAATTTTTCCTACAATGACAAATCTTTCAATATTTAAATATAATTAGGTAGAGTCTCCTGATCTTGTCTTATTTAAGCTAAATATGCTTAAGCAAATACTTTAATCAAAATCCATATATAATAAACTCAAGGCACGTCACCATTTTTATTGCCCTTCTGGCCCAGTATCCAGCTTATTATAATCTTTAGCATACTATGGGGAACAGAATTAAGCACAATATAATAAATGAGGTTGAGAAAGAACATAGTACAATAGGCTAATCACTTCTCTTTTCCTGGAAGATATGTTCTTCTTAATAAAGCCCAAGACTACATGAGCTCTTTAGTTGAATTATCTTAATCTTCTCGTATATTTAAGCTCATATAGATACAGATATAGATATATAGGTATAAAAGAAAATTTTTCCATACTATATTTGAGAATTTGATATTTTAAACTCATGTGCAAAACTTTAACATTTATTCCTATTGAACTTTCTTATACAATTTTGGCCATTGTTCTCTATCTTGTCATGATAGGCAAAATCTGGGACACGCACATACCCATACACAGACACACGGACACACAGTCACACAATCCCAAGCATGCATAGTTGATTTTCTGATTCATTTGTCCATAAAGAATAAGTTCTCAAAGACTGAGTCTAGCACTGAAGTTATTCCATTTTTTCCTTTGATTAGTTCAAAATAATTTTAGTGCATAGAGATCTGACAAGCCCTCTTATTTGACAGACAATTTATTTGGATTCAATTTAGAATAATTTCAACTTCCTGGAATAGATTTGCTGCTATGTTCCTCCATTGATACAATATTATTGCTACCATTCATGTTATCATATTGAGCAAATTTACTTAAATCAATTGAATAGACATTTATTAAGTACCTGTTATGTATAATACACTGTGCTAACATATCAATATAGAACAAGAAAAGAAAAAAAAATTTTGATTCAGATCAATTAAACACCATTAAGATTAAAATAAATTATAAGTAATTGTCCTTTCCTTCATAGAACTAACAAAAATTACTCATGTAAATAAATACAAGATAAGCTGCAGAAGGAGAGGGAACTAGAAGCTAGGTAGATCCGAATATAAGCTATTTGGACGTTTGTATCTGATTGGACCCTAAAACGAAATTAAAAACTCTAGAAGGTAAAACAGAAGGAAGGTGAGTAAGAGAAAGCAATAGGAGTTGCATCAAAGGGAAGAACGTAACTTATGCAAATACTTGGAGGCAGAAAATGGAATATAAAGTCTGGGGAATCAAAAGCGGTTTAGTTGTATATGTGAAGCACTATATAAAATAAGTCAAGAAAGGTAGGCCAAAGCCAGAATATGAAGAACTTTCTTTTTTTATACTTCAGTGTCTAAATGTATGACGTGAGAAGTATTTTCTTGATATTAAGTCTTTTTCATGACTCAGTATTGTAGGATTTGATGCAAACCTGCTTGAGATTGATGATTTCAGAAAAGATATGTGAACTATTAGTTAATATAGATCTGTTGCTAATTTATCAGTAATGACAGGGTAGAGGTGTACAAAGGGATTTTCTTCTGTTCTCTAGTGTGAAGTTTCTTTTTTTAAATTTAAATATTATTTTGTTTTTCCTATATGTGTAAAGATAATTTTCGTCAATCGGTTTTGCAAAAATTTGTGTTTTAATTTTTCTCCCTCTCCTCCCCCTCCCTGGATCCCCAAGACAGCAAAAAATTTGACATAAGTTAAACATGTGCAATTCTTCTAAACATATTTCCCTATTTGTCATGCTAAGCAAAAAAATAAGAAAATAAAAAGCAATCAAACAAACAACTAAAAGGAGAAAATACTATCCTTTGATACACATTAAGTCTCCACAGTTTTCTCCATGAATATGGATGGCATTTTCCCTCATATGTTTATTGGCATTTCCTTGTATCACCTCATTGTTGAAAAGAGCCAAATCTATCACAGTTGATCATCACACAATGTTGTTACTTGTAGAAGGCTGAAACTCCAAAAAGGTATGCTTGAATTAGACAACCGAACATTTAAGGCTAATTATATATTGATGATGGTTCCAAATACATATTTAAATGAGATGGTGAGGTGATGGCTCTCTTCACCATTGGTGCTTGCTTAATGTTTTGGTGGTGAGATAATCATAGGTAAGGACTGGAGGACTGGGGAAGAGAAGTCAGAGTCACTTGGCAGCAGGACAAGGAGGAAAGAGGCTGGAGACTCCAGACTCCAGAATCTAGGATACATCTTTGGCATGTGTAGTGGCAGCTTGACGGCCTCCTTCACTTCTGCCCCTAAAGACCAAGAACTTTGATTAATCCTGACTCTGACTGATCCTGAGGCCCTCCAGAGAGCTAGCCCGGACATTACATTTAGTGCCCCAATGTGGGCTAAGGCCCATAATTTCAGTGAAGAAGTCCCTGTGACCAGGGAAAAGGGTGAGTATTAAAACAGACACACAGGCAACTTTGTTAAGGGCTAAACTAGTAATTTTCATTTTCTAGTTAAAGTGGGGCAGATATTAGGAAAAGATTCTCCCAACCCCCAAACTGAGGGAGGTCTGTAGAAAGCATACTTAGACTAATAAAGAGGCAGGTTTGTTTGTGACTTGGGAGCAGATTGGTGGACTCTTAGAAACATTAGAATGCATGTCCCCTAGGTTCTCCAAGGAAGAAGAAATAGAGGCAGATAATTGGAAATTAGTAGGAGATCAACTATGTGAATATTACAATGATAATTTTGATTCAATTTCTAAGGAAACATTCTATATATGCAACTTAATACATTTGTCCTTAAAGAATCCTGCAAGTTCTAGAAAAAAAAAAGTTTTAAAGAGAATAGTCAGAGAAGGAAGTATGAGGAGAAAGAGGAAGAGAAGGGAGAGGGTAATGAAAATATCACTGAAAGGCATGGGGAGTTAAGTGAACTTAAAGCATGTGATGATTCTCACTCTCACAGACCAACTTCACCTCTACCTACACCCAAGCAGGCTTTTGCCCCTCCCCTATCAACTTCTCCTGGTGGAGGGAGGAGGAGAAGGAGGAGTGGGAAGGACAGTGATATCACCAGCACCTTCCCACAAACAACCACTTCTCCACCAACAACCCTTCCCCGCCAAGATTGCAAAAGACACTACTTAAAGCCAAAGAGGAAGAGTAGAATATAGTTGATTTGAGAATCAAAATTTATCCTGTGATTGAACAGCTTAACACTTCAGGTCAAGAAAGGAGAAGATACACTTCTTTTAATCTAGAAATTATCAAAGATCTGAAAAAGGCTTGCACTCTTTACAGGTCTACATCATCTTATGTTAATATGTTATTACAGACCTTGATCATAAATACTGTCTGTCAATTTTTCACTCAGTTTTATGCTTTCCTTCTAATCTTGGCTGCATGGATTTTGTTTGTGCAAAGCTTTTTTTTTTTTTTTTTTTAATTTAATGTTATCTAAATGATCTATTTTGTATTTTATAGTGCTCTAGCTTTTCTATGGCCATAATTTACTCCTTTCTCCATATATTTGAAAGATATACTATTCCTTGCTTTCTAATTTGTTCATATATCTCTTTTTGTATCTGAATCATGCACCCATTTTGATCTTATCCTGGAATAAGATGTTAGGGATCAATGCCTACTTTTTGCCATATTATTTCTAGTTCTCCTAGCAATTTTGGGACATAGTAAGTTCTTATCCCAGAAGCTGGAGTTTGGGGGGGGTTTATCAAAAACTAGATTAGTTTAGTCATTGATTATTGTGTTGTGTGTATCTATCCTTTTCCAGTGGTCCACCATTCTATTTCTTACCCAGTATCAAATAGTTTTGATGACTACTGCTTTAAAATATGTTTTTAGGTCTGATATAGGTAGACCACCTTCCTTTGCTTTTTTTTTTTATTAATTCCCTTAAATTCCTTGATTTTTTATTCTTTCTGATGAATTTTATTATTTTTATGTCTATAAATTAAATATTTGAGTTTGATATGTATAGCACTGAATAAATAGATTAATTTAAGTAGAATTGTCATTTTATCATGTTAACTTGCCCTACACATGAGCAGTTAATATTCTCCCAAATATTTCATATTTCAATTGGGGTAGGTAATGAGGAAACAAATCTATGACTTTTTGCAGACTATATGATGCTATATTTAGAAAATCCTAGAAAATCAACTAAAAAAACTGCTAAAAACAATTAACAATTTTAGCAAATTTGCAGAATATAAATAAACTCACATAAATCATTTGCAATTCCATATGTTACCAACAAAGTACAGCAGCAAGATGTAAAAAGAAAAATCTCATTTAATAAGTATAAATAATATGAAATATTTGGGCATCTACCTAACAAGACAAAGTCAATAAGTATATGAACACAATTACAAAACATTCCTCTCACAAATAAAGTTAGATTTAAAGAATTAGAAGAATATAATAAATTATATGAATGGAATTCATCTGTTTCATTAAATGTCCATCTTCTTCCCTGGAAGAAATGCTCAGCTTAGCTGGTTAGTTTATTCTTGGCTGCATTCCAAGTTCTTTTGCCTTTCAGAATATCAGATTCCAGACCCTTCGATCCTTTAGTGTGGAGGCAGCCATATCTTGGCTGATCCTTATTGTGGCACTTCGGTATTTAAATTTTTTCTCTGGCTGCTCATAATATTTTTTCCTTAATCTGATAGTTCTGAAATTTGGCCACAATATTCCTTGGAGTTTTTATTTTAGGGTCTTTTTCAGAAGGTGTTTGATAAATTCTTTCTATGCCTATTTTACCTTCTGATTCTATTACCTATGGACAGTTCTCTTTGATGATTTCTTGTAAAATCGTATCTAGGCTCTTTTTTTCCTCATAATTTTCCGAAAGTCCAATAATCCTCAGATTATCTCTCCTAGACCTATTTTCCAGGTCTGTCATTTTTTCCAAGTAGATATTTCATGTTTTTTTTCCAATTTATCATTTTTTTGGTTTTGCTTGGCTGATTTTTGCTGTTTCAATGAATCATTAGTTTCTATTTGTTCAGTTCTAATTTTTAATGAATTATTTTCTTCATTAGCTTTTTTATTTCTTTCTGTATATGTCTAATTAAGTTTTTAAATGAATTGTTTTACTCTATAGAATTTTTTTTTTCCATTTCACTATTTTTTTGTGAATTCTTTCTTTTGCCAATTCACAAATCCTACTTTCTTGCAAGTTCTTTGTCTTTTCCAATCCACAAATCTTACTTTCTTGTTCACAAATCTTACTTTCCAGAGATTTTTTTTTACCTTCTCCAATTCATATTTCAAAGCTTCTCTTTCCTTTCCCCATTTTTCTTCTAACTCTCTTTTGAGACTTTTAATGGTCTTTTCTATGAGAGTGTTCTGTAAAAGGGAAAGGTAACATTCCCCTTTTGGGGTATTATCTGATAACTGTTTGCTTTTAGTCTCTTTGGGGTTGCACACCTGCTCTTTTTCTGTAGAGAAACTATCAAATGTCCTATTCATTTTTTTAAATCCATTTTTTAAAGCCTTTAGGGTATGCCTTCAGGGCAAGAGGGTTACCAGCTTCCTCTGCAGAGCAGAGAGAGATGTAAACTGGCTTCCAGAGTGTTCTGAGTGAAAGTTTCCCCCTCTCCCAACAAGAGGTGATTTAACACAGGTGATTTAGCCCACTGGAGAAAGGCTGTGTGGTTTAGCGACTGCTCTAAGGCTAGAGACTAGGAGGTGAAAATGTTACTGCCCCAGGCCAGATCCCCTTGTGGGGCTGTGGGTATTAGCAGTTGACCAGCAAATAGTCGGCTGGGACCAAAAGTCTCTGCCCAGAAGTATCTGGCTGGAAGCAAATCACCCTGCGAAAGTTCTATTGCCCCAAGCAGAGCCCTGCACTGTGCAGATTAGAGGCTGCCCTGGGCTGTGCCCCCCTGCCATACAAGTTCTCAAATGCCCCAAGGAAAAGCCCGCTACTGCTGTTTGGAGCTGCAGACTTGTGCTGTGTTCTGTGCTCTCACTTCCGGTTTGGGGTTTCACTCTGCCTGTAGTTCTCCCCTGCCTGTGCTGATCTTCCCCCAAGCACCTCAGAACACATCTTTTCTGGTGAAATTTCAGATTCTCTTCGGCTGCTGAGTTGTACTTTTAATCTTTATGAGTTGTAGCAGTCAAGCCCTATTTTTTAAAAAAAAACTTTTTATTGACAGAACCCATGCCAGGGTAATTTTTTACAACATTATCCCTTGCACTCACTTCTGTTCCGATTTTTCCCCTCTCTCCCTCTACCCCCTCCCCCAGATGGCAAGCAGTCCTTTACATGTTGAATAGGTTACAGTATATCCTAGATACAATATATGTGTGCAGAACCAAACAGTTCTCTTGCTCCACAGGGAGAATTGGATTCAGAAGGTATAAATAACCTGGGAAGAAAAAAAAAATGCAAGCAGTTTATATTCATTTCCCAGTGTTCTTTCTTTGGGTGTAGCTACTTCTGTCCATCCTTGATCAATTGAAACTGAATTAGCTCTCTTTATCGAAGAGATCCACTTCCATCAGAATACATCCTCATACAATATCGTTGTTGAAGTATATAATGATCTCCTCGTTCTTCTCATTTCACTTAGCATCAATCAGTTAATGTAACTCTTGCTAGTCCTCTCTGTATTCATCCTGCTGGTTATTCCTTACAGAACAATAATATTCCATAACATTCATATACCACAATTTACTCAACCATTCTCCAATTGATGGGCATCCATTTATTTTCCAGTTTCTAGCCACTACAAACAGGGCTGCCACAAACATTTTGGCACATACAGATCCCTTTCCCTTCTTTAGTAACTCTTTGGGGTATAAGCCCAGTAAAAACACTGCTGGATCAAAGGGTATGCACAGTTTGATAACTTTTTGAGCATAGTTCCAAATTGCTCTCCAGAATGGCTGGATGTGTTCACAATTCCACCAACAATGTATCAGTGTCCCTGTTTTCCCACATCCCCTCCAACATTCCACATTATCTTTCCCTGTCACTCTAGCCAATCTGACAGGTGTGTAGTGATATCTCAGAGTTGTCTTAATTTGCATTTCTCTGATTAATAATGATTTGAAGCATATTTTCATATCTATAAATAGCTTCAATTTCTTCATCTGAGAATTGTCTGTTCATATCCTTTGACCATTTATCAATTGGAGAATGGTTTGATTTCTTAAAAATTAGAGTCAATTCTCTATATATTTTGGAAATGAGGCCTTTATCAGAACCTTTGACTGTAAAAATGTTTTCCCAGTTTATTGTTTCCCTTCTAATCTTGTCTGCATTTGTTTTGTTTGTACAAAAACTTTTCAATTTGATATAGTCAAAATTTTCTATTTTGTGGTCAATAGTGATCTCTCGTTCTTCTTTGGTCACAAATTCCTCCCTCTTCCACAGGTCTGAGAGGTAAACTATCCTATGCTCTTCCAATTTATTTATAATCTCATTCTTTATGCCTAGGTCATGAACCCATTTTGACTTTATCTTGGTGTTTGGTGTTAAGTGTGAGTCAATGCCTAGTTTCTGCCATACTAATTTCCAATTTTCCCAGAAATTTTTGTCAAAAACTGCATTCTTATCCCAAAAACTGGGGTCTTTGGGCTTGTCAAACACGAGATTATTAAAGTTTTTGGCTGTTTTGTCCTTTGAACCTAACCTATTCCACTGATCAACTCGTCTATTTCTTAGCCAGTACCAGATGGTTTTAATAACTGCTGCTTTATAATATAATTTTAGATCTGGTACAGCTAGACCACCTTCATTTGATTTTTTTTTTCATTAATTCCCTTGAAATTCTTGACCTTTTGTTTTTCCATATGAACTTTGTTGTTATTTTTTCTAGGTCATCAAAGTAATTTTTTGGGAGTTTGATTGGTATAGCACTAAATAAATAGATTAGTTTAGGTAGTATTGTCATCTTTATTATATTTCTTCTCCCAATCCAAGAGCATTTAATATTTTTCCAGTTGATTAGGTCAGACTTAATTTGTGTGGAAAGTGTTTTGTAGTTTTGCTCATAAAGTTTCTGATTTTCCCTTGGCAGATAAATTCCTAAACATTTTATACAATCAGTAGTTACTTCAAATGGAATTTCTTTTTGTTACTCTAACTGTTGGGTTTTGTTAGTGATATATAAAAATGCTGATGACTTATGTGGGTTTATTTTGTATCCTGCAACTTTGCTGAAGGTGTGGATTGTTTCTAATAACTTTTTAGTAGAGTCTCTGGGGTTCTCTAAGTAAACCATCATATTATCACCAAAGAGTGATAATTTGGTTTCCTCATTGCCTATTATTATTCCTTTAATCTCTTTCTCAACTCTTATTGCCAAAGCTAGCATTTCTAATACAATATTAAATAGTAACATGATAGTGGGCAACCTTGTTTCACTCCTGATCTTATTGGGAATGGTTGCAGTTTGTCCCTGTTAGATATGATGCTTACTGCTGGTTTTAAATAGATGCTTGTGGTTATTTTAAGGAAAAGTCCATTTATTCCTATACTCTCAAGAGTTTTTAACAGGAATGGATGTTGGGTTTTAGTGAATGCTTTTTCTGCATCTCTTGAGATGATCATATGGTTTTTGTTAATTTGATTATTAATATGGCCAATTATGCTGATAGTTTTCCTAATATTGAACCAGCCCTGAATTCCTGGTATAAATCCTACTTGATCATGGTGTATTATTCTGGGGATGATTTTCTGTAGTCTTTTTGCTAATATCGTATTTAAGATTTTGGCATCAATATTCATTAGGGAGATTGGTCTATAATTTTCTTTCTCTGTTTTCAACCTACCTGGTTTAGGCATCAGTACCATGTCTATGTCGTAAAAGGAGTTTGGTAGGACTTCTTCAATCCCTATTTCTTCAAATAGTTTATAAAGCACTGGGGCTAATTGTTCTTTGAATGTTTGGTAGAATTCACATGAGAATCCATCTGGTCCCGGGGATTTTTTTTTAGGGAGTTGATTGACAGCTTGTTCTATTTCTTTTTTTGAAATGCAACTATTTAAGCAATTTACATCCTCCTCTGATAATCTGAGAAGCCTATATTTTTGGAGGTAGTCATCCATTTTGTCAAGCCCTATTTTTGACGCTGGATATAATATTGATTGTGAGAGTAAGAGAGGAGCTTAGAAACTTGCTTGTGCCTTCTCTGCCATCTTGGCTCTGCCCCCTGCAATCTGTATTTTTGTAGATTAATCAATGTTAATTAGATCATTGGATTTGTTGGCATACAGTGGGGAAAATAACTCATTATTATTGCTTTAATTTCTTCTTCACTGATTCTATATTCATTCATTTTATTTTCATTTTTGATACTATTTCATTTTAATCTTTCATGTTTCTGATCAAATTAACCAAAGTTTTATCTATTTTGTTTTTTTTTTCCATAAAACCAACTTTTAGTTTTGTTTATTAGTTCAATAGCTTTCTTTCTTTCTACTTTATTAATCTTTCCTTTAATTTTCAGAATTTTTATTTGATATTTAATTGGGGAGTTAATTTGTTTTTTTTTTTCTTTCTGGCTTTTATAGTTGCATGCCTAGTTCATTGATCTTCTCTTTTTCTATTTAATTCATGTAAGCATCTAGAGATGTAAAACTTTGCCTAAGAACTGTTTTTGCTGCATCCCATACATTTTGATTTGTTATCTCATTATTGTCATTCTCTTTGATGAAATTAACAATTACTTTTTTCTTTTTTTCAAAAAAAAATATTTTAATTAAAGAAAAAGAGAGAAAAAGGAGAACAAAACAGAACAGAACAGAACATTGTCATGTGCCCAGGACATCAGGGAGGAATCAAAATATATAATGATAAAATACTAGTTCAAGAAAGGATATATAATAGTAACTATTATTCAGTTCACTACTATAGAGAGTCAATTTCCCAAAAGCCCTAGGTAGTAGAATTTTATTTTAGCAGAGTGGAAAGGGCACTGAATTTAGAAGAAGAGATTCTGATTTCAAATTCCAATTTTGCTATTTACTCTCTGTTTGTATCTGTATGACCTCGGGTAAAACATGAAGCCTCTCTAAAACTCATTCATTTCTTTTTTTAATAAAATAAATATTGTAAGAATTAAAACTCTAAATTTAGATTTCTAGATCTTATTTACTGAACCTAAAGTCCTCTTTAATCTGTACAGATAAAAGGTGAACAAGCAATTATAAATACTTCCTTTTTTTCAGAGACTCAAAAACTAAACTTGTTGATTGTATGCCATTATATTAACCCTTGAGATTCATGAGAACATAGCTATAAAAGCTATCTCTAACTATTTTGAAGGAAAAGCTGTAGGATTATCAATTTAGATGTAGAAAGGATCTTGGTTGTCATTCAAACATAGGTAAATATATATATATATATATGTGTGTGTGTGTGTGTGTGTGTGTGTGTGTGTATAAAATGTGTAATATATGTATTATGTATAATACATTTATGTGTGCATGTCTCAGAATATTGAATGATCACCCTGTAATAAAAAAACAAAGCTGAAGATATCTCCAAAGCAAAATGAAAATTTATTATACATTCCCATGAGAAGTGGCCATCTCTCAGACAATCAATCAAAAGGAGAAGGCGCCTTTGGAACAGATTTTACACTTTAAATAGTTCCTAAAACAAATATCCCTCTCACCACTGACCCTCATCCTCATTGGCTGAAGGTATTACATTCTAAATGCAGGAACTAACAAGAAAATTGAACTTTGACCAATAAGTATATAGCTGCCCCTATTTGATTGAGGTAGGAAGAAAATAATGTCATGGGAGAATCACAGGAAGGGGATTTAGGTAGGCTTTTGAGTCAATGTCCAAGGACTTCTAGGCCTATTCCAACTCTGGGGTAGATGAAGTCTTACTCAATTTTCACAACTGTTTTGAGAGATCTCACTCCGTCACACACACACACACACACACACACACACACACACACATATATATGTGTGTGTGTGTGTGTGTGTGTGTGTGTGTGTGTATGTGTATGTATGCATGTATTTGCATAGATACACACACATAGATACATGTATGTATATATATATATATATATATATGTGTGTGTGTTTATAAAAGAAAAATATGAGAATACCTAGACATAGAGAAAGAGACACACAGAGAGGACTTTAGCAGAAGGCACCTAGGCCTGGGGGGCAGAAGAAAAAATATACACTGGTGAAGAAAACAGTTTATAAACATTGAGCTATTATGTAATATGATGAGATGAGGAGAGGCAGAGCTCTGGGGTCCAATCATCCTCTACTAGCTGAATGCCCAGCCATGCAAGAAATACTTCCAAAAAATACAAATAGTCCAACAAGGAATACAGCTGCACAGAGAAAGGGTGTGCTCAGCAACCAGAGAATCCTGGCTGAATGAGTTTTTAGAAATAACTGAGGTGGAAGTAAACGATGTCCATATTTCCTTTTGTATATGGCAAAGGAAATCCTGATTTGGCTGTACTTAACTCACTCTCCCATTCCAATTTTTCACACTTATATCTTGTCCTCTGTTATATTTTAAAATCTATTCTCCCAGTTCCAATGAACCTCAAATAAAGTGTTTTCAATTTATTGTTTAAGGGTATATTTTTTGCATGAGTTTTTGAGACTGGCTTTTTTTCTTAATAGAAATTCCCCTCTTAGACCAAGTAGAATTTGCCTGAAAAGTAAAAAAAAAAAAAAAAAGATCTCTGTGAACTATTTTCTAATTAAGTGTTCCTGCATTGTATACAGTAGGACCCACAGATTCTGGTCAAATGTTATCATGTATACCTTGGGGTTAGGATACCCAGATTATCATAAGGACTACAGACTGGAGAGATAGAGTATGTGGTGCCAACTCAACTTTACTGCTTAGCCTCAACAATTGATTTAAAAAGCAAATTTATCAGTCCCATTCTCTTGTCTATTGGCAAGAAAACTCCTGCTGCATATTGCTGCCCGTGGATTGTTCACAGAGGTTCTCTCAAATTTATAAAGACAGACTAAGGCAAAGAAAAAAAGAAAGGAATCTTTCCTTGTGGGTTTTTGAAGTTGCCTCTTTTTGTTGATGAGTTTCAGGCACTTATTTCAACAAATTTGACTTGACATCAACACTGCCAAAATATTTCTTTAGGGTCCTTTTTAGTCTTGTTTTCTTTTCAACATTGTCTTTAATGGTGGCTGACATCAAAAATAAATTTTTCATCTTCTTTCTCATCTCATATTTTCCTGTTGGGCAAATGCTGATATGTTTTTTTTTATGTTTGAATTTTTTTCCCATCATTTTTAATAGAAAAAATATCTCTAGATTTTCAAAATATTTTTCTGTTTCTTCACTACTCCAAAATGATAATATAATATTTAATGCTTTCATTAATTTACATTTCAACTACAATAAGCATACATTAGGGCTTTAGAAACATTCCTATATTACACAGGCCCAGTGTGATAAATTGTTTTACTTAATTCAGATTTTGAAATCCTCAAACTAGACAACATATGTCCTGGATTCAGATCATATATAGTATTCTGTTCTTGAGAGAGGTATGGCTAATATACAAAGGTGATCCATACTTTTTTTGGAAATTAATTTTAATTTCATTTTGATCCACAAATCCACACTGAGGAACTAAAACATTTTTATTGCCACAAATAATTCCATTTTTCACGATTTTATCACTTATATTTCTATAAATTTTATCAAAGGAATTTCATATATGGAAGGATACAAAATCTAATAAATTTAGAAAGAAATAAGAGGGTGAGGAAAGAGGGTAGAGAGAAAGGATAAGAAAGGGACTCATAGAGGCAAGTTAAGGAAAAGGAAGGCAAGATAGAAAGTAGAAATAGAGAAGGAGAGAGTAGTTGAAGAGAATGAGAAAAATAGTGAATTAGTTAGAAGGAAAATATACAGGGTTAGCTTAGAATGTAAATGGGATGAATGTTTCAGTAAATTAAAATGATAGATTAAAAATTTAAATTTTATAATGTGTTGCATTTAGGAAATATAAGAAATATTAAAGATACATACAAATAAAAGCCTACCATAGAACTTATTACATAAAACATATAAATGTATTTTAGCTTTAACTTTGTCTGAAATCATATGATTTAATCAAAAGAGAAAAATAGGGAAACTACACTGTTTTACCAATTTTATTCAATATTGTTTTAAACTTCTTAAAAATCTATACAAAAACAAAACCAAAATCAGACAGTATAAAATGACTAAGCTTACATTTTTCAAAGAAAAAAAAAAACAGTAATTATATAAATATAAATATGAAACATTTTTATACAGAAAAGTCATATTTAGATCAGCAGGATGAATACAGAGAGGACTGGCGAGACTTACATGAACTCATGCTAAGTGAAATGAGCAGAACCAGGAGATCATTATATACCTCATCAACAATACTGTATGAGGATGTATTCTGATGGAAGTGGATCTCTTCGATAAAGAGATCTAACTCAGTTTCAATTGATCAGGGATGGACAGAAACAGCTACACCCAAAGAAGGAACCCTGGGAAATGAATATAAACTGCTTGCATTTTTGTTTTTCTTCCCGGGTTATTTATACCTTCTGAACCCAAGTCTCCCTGTGAAACAAGAGAACTGTTCGGTTCTACACACATATATTGTATCTAGGATATACTGTAACCTATTTAACATGTATAGGACTGCTTGCCATTCAGGGGGAAGGGGTGGAGACAGGGAGGGAGGAGGAAAATCAGAACAGAAGTGAGTGCAAGGGATAATGTTGTAAAAAATTACCCTGGCATGGGTTCTGTCAATAAAAAGTTATTTTAAAAAAAGAAAGAAAAGTCATATTTAAGTAACTGGAGTAATATTTATTGTTGCTGGATAGGTGAAGTCAATATATTTTTTAAATTACAATTTTATGTAAATAACATATTTATTCAATGTCACCCAAATTAAAATCCTGAAATAATCTTACTGAGTTAAAAAAATAATAAAGTTGATTTGGAAGAACAAAAGATCTGGAATCTCAAAGAAATCAAGTTAAAGGACATAAATAGAGAGGTTCACCAGTATATAACTTTAAACTATAGTATAATGTGAAAGCATAGTTGAAGTATAAAATACGTATTTTTCAATTAAAATTTTTGTATAGATAAAACCAATGTTGAAGGAATACAGAAAATTGGTGGAGTTTTTTGGATAATCTCTCCAATAGGATCTTGGAATCCTATTGTGCTGAAAGAAATGGGCTGATGAAAAGAAATAGAAAGATTTGGACTTACAAAGAAAGGTGCTATAACCAGAGAAGAGATAACAAGTGAAAGTACTCAATAGTATGGTTTTAAAGATTTGCATGAGTGTATAGGTGTATATTTATAGATTGTGTGTATGTGTGATTGCAGCCTTCTTTATAGTGGAGGAGAGGAGAGAGAACAAAATTAAAGTTAAAAAGCACACAGTAGAGAACAAAAGAAAACCTAGAAGGAAGAAAAGAAATGCTGGATAGCAATGAAAACAATGTGTTTTTATTTAGCATTTATTATATAGGTTTTCTTGAAATGGAAATGTATTGTTTTATATTCAGTCCTCTGTTATGTTCTTCTTGGTAAATGGAAATTTTCTCTTTTCTCATTTTCTATTTAAGTTTATAATGAATAAAAATTAAAAACAAAACAAAACAACAACAACAACAACAAAAAAATTGTTTTCTTTATTGCTTCCAAGGCAGATGTTTCTTGCTTATCTCAGTAACTCCTGGAGGAATAGTAATAATAGGAGGACCTCAGGTCTTATATCCAACTGTTTTTGAGAACAAAATTGCAATGTTATTATTCATTATCATTAGATCTATTCATTTGAAAACAAGGTGCAAGTTAAAAAAATATTTAAAACTTCTCAAGTGCTTTACCTGCAAGAAATTTCAGTTCATCTATATTCCCTGTTGTAGTGAAGAAACCAAGGTGAACTCTAGGTTTAGTATGGGACTATTCCTTTCAATATTTCAGTTTAGAGTGATACTTTATAGTTCAGGGAACAAGACACATGCCATAGTGAGATGCTCGAGTACCTATATGAAGAATCTTGGAATAGTGAAGAAGGTATAGATTTGGAATCATAAAATCACAGAATTTAAGATTTGGAAGAAATTTCTTTGCTACTTAGTCTTCACAGAAATGGGTTCATAATCTTCTTTCTGTTCTCTGGACATTGTCAGGTTATGTAAGTTGTTTGAGGATCAGTTTCTTCATCTGTAAAATGGGAATTATAATAATATCTACAGCATCTCTTTTACAGGGATTTTGTGAGGTTCAAATGGAGCAGTATATGTATGGTGATTTGCAAACTTTATCATGTATAAATATTGACCATTATTAAGATAAATATTTTTGTATATTTTGGAGAAAATGGTGAGTAAACTAGATTCCAATATTTATTAGAAATCTAGAGCAAAAAAATTTCAAGAGATAAAAAGCATCCTAAGCATTTGTCTTAGAGTGTACTAATATTTATGAGGTAAATCACCATGGTATCAGATCCAGCAAATTTTACTCCAGAGCAAATGAAAGTTGATGAGTCCAAAGTTGATACAATTAAACTCTGGTCATGCTTTTGCAAACTATTTTTCACACTAACAGTAGTAATAACTTATAAATGGTCTCTTATTAGGATTTTCATAATTACAAAAATGAATCTCAACAATCCCATGCTCATGGGATTATAACACTACTTGCATGTACAATTCATGTTTGTTACACCACATCAAGCCCCAGAATAAGAAAGCCCCAGAAGACAAAAAGTTTCACCCATGCTTAAAAGAACAATTATCTCTTCTACAATATTCCCTAGAAAAGATCATCTATTATCTACAATAAAATTTCCAGTATGACGGAAACTAATGACTGTTGGGATAGTGTAGAGGACTGGAACTCTGAAACGGTGTGCTTTAATCCAGAACAGTAGAGTACTTAAGGGTAAGTACCTATTCAATGTCAGATAATGGTTCTATAAGGATATACTTAGATGATATGGGGTTGTGATGTCTCTATTCATGATTGGAACTTTCTGAATATGGTGTGGTGAGGTAATTGTATGCAAGGATTAGAGGGTTGAGGAAAAGAGTCAGAGTCTCTCTGCTGCAGTGCCCTCAGCAGGGAAGACTTCGGGCTCCAGACTCCAGAGTTCAGGATCCATCTTTGCGAAGACAGCATTAGCACCTTAGATACATTAGAATCTGCTGGAGTCAGGATATGCAGAAGTCCTTGATCTTTATTCTTTGTGGATATGAGGGAATGGCCACACAAATCCAGCCAGTAGTCACTCTGGCTTTCTTACTCCACCCTCCAATCCCTCCTCCCCATCTCTCCATACACCAACAGATCGAGTCTGCACAGAATGTTGGGGCAGACCATTTTCCAAACAAATGCTAATAAAGTATTGTCCAATTGGTAATTAGCCCTAAGCACTTGCTTGTCAGAACCTTGGTGCATGAACAAAAGAGTTTCAGCCCTTTACATCTCCTGCTTTCTTTTGTTTTAGAACACAGGTAGTCACACCATCCTGCTCTTCTCAGGGAGGTGAGAGCCCCCAAAGGGAGGTGATCATGCCCTCCTTGATTTCTCAGGAAGGGAGGTGAAAGCACTAAAAAGGAGATGATCATGGCCTCCCTGACATATCAGGAAGGGAGATGAAAAGCACCAAAGGGAAGTGGGGATTGCTAGCAGGTTTCTGGGCTGAAGGGTCTTATTAGAAACAGGTATGCACAAACCCATCAGCATGGGAGGAATTACACAAGCACATAGCAATAACGCACAGGCTATTAGTGATGACTCTCCCCACAGTCAGTGCAGGCTCAATGTGGTATAATAAACATGAATTGTACATGCAAGTAGTGATATAACAAAAAACATGAATCAACATGGTGTTGTAAAACATTTCCAGAAGTCCTAGAAGGAGAGTATGTAAACAACAGTCACACATATGCCTTCTTCAGCTGCCAAGAGGTAGTCCAAAACCAATCTATTGTCCATCGCTTCATGTGTCAAAGAATCCAATGACCCAGCAAGTTTTTGATGTCCTGCAATAGTCTTTTTATATGTTAGGGAATCCAATGATTCCTGCAGATTTTGAAGTCCTGCAACAGTCTTATCATTTCTCAAAAAATCCAGTGATTCCTAAGGGCTTTCAAATCGTACAATAGTCTTATCATGTCATAGAGAATCCAATGATTCCTGAGGGTTTTCAAGTCCAACAATTTTTGATGTCCATGATTCAAATGTCATAACTGCCATGCTCATTCAGTGGTGGGCACAGTCAGCAATGGAACCATCTGAGGTTTCTTGGGTCTTCTCCTTTGTTTCAAGGGTCTGCTCTGTCTCTCTCCAATGGACAAGGTGAATATGGCTCATTGGCACCTATCTAATTCCTTCTCCACCTGTAGAGATACAAGCAAACCTTCTTCCCCAAGCAGTTAGCCTATCTGGTCCCTTCCATTCACCACTCTTTGGGTCTTTCCATATCACCTGGCGATTATCTAAAGATGGTGGAGCCACTTGCACTGGACACTGCCATTCTGGTGGGTTATAAAACCTTTTGCCGAAGCCAGTGCATCTTTGTCAAAAATAAAGAAGTTAATAGTATAAAGGGCTAGATTTAGAAATTCTCTAGGGTTACCTGTGGCTCCCTCTTTCTTTTGTTTTTGGAGGAGCATCTTAATGTCTTTGTTTCTTTTCTCTACTATTGCCTATCCTTGGTGAACAAAAGTGTGCAAAATGTTTGGAGGTATATGCATGTCCATTATCTGTTTTTATTGCTTGTGGCACACCCATAATTGCAAATGCTTGGATAAGGATTCAGTGACCATTCAGTCTTTCTCTTTAGCTGCTGGTTTTGCAAAAGTGAATCCTGAAAATGTTCTACTAGAACATGGATAAAAGATAGGTGACCAAAAGATTAATAATGGGTCACATCCATTTGCCAGATTTCATTGGGTCTCAAACCACGAGGGTTCTTCCCTGGAGGCAGTGTAGGAGTGTGGAAAGGAAAGCAAGCCATACAGGCTTTTACTGTGCTCCTAGCTTCCTCTCTTGTTATTCCAAATTATAAACATAAAGCTCAAGCAGCCTGATGATATTTAAAATGAAATTCTTGGGCTTCCTGAAACAAAGGAGTATTGGCCAACCATAGTTAGAAGGCTATCTGCCTTTGAATTTCCATCAAAAATAGAACCTGGAAGTCCAGTATGAGAGTGGACATACAAGATATGGATGCTTTCTCACTTGTTCTTGAAGTTCCTTAAAGAGCTAATATATATTAGAAGTTACAAATTTTATTTGGGCAGTGGCAATTCTTTGTACCACACCTACTGAAGAGGAGGAGGAGGAAGAGGAGGAGGAGGAGGAAGAGGAGGAGGAAGAGGAGGAAGAGGAGGAGGAGGAAGAGGAGGAGGAGGAGGAGAAGGAAGAAGGAGGAGGAGGAAGAGGAGGAGGAGGAGGAGGAGGAGGAGAAGGAAGAGGAGGAGGAGGAGGAGGAGGAGGAGGAGGAGGAGGAGGAGGAGGAGAAGGAAGAAGGAGGAGGAGGAGGAATAGGAATCAGATATTATATTTATATCTCCTGGATAATAAGTAATGATTGCATACAATTCATTCTGCTGAGTGGACTGAAAAGAAGTTATGACTACTGTCTTTATAGTTAAGTCACGAGAGTATACAGCACAAATATTATGTTTGGATGCATCTGTAAAAATAGTTGTTCCTTTAAGAGGAACTTTAGAAACCTTTTCTTCAAGAATCCATCCCCAATTATGTAATAGTCTGATTATCTCTAATGGAGACCCGTGTGTAAAATTTGGAGCCATGGCTAATGAAATTTGCCACTCTAGGATGGTTTCACAGCACACATTAATTTGTGTATGAGTATAAAAGGTCTATATTCTATCAGGTCTTCTCCCAGATAATTGTACTGTTCACTTAATGTCCTTTAATAAAATTCTAGCCACAAGCATTGGGTAAGGAGTAAGACTTTGTTCTGGTTGTGCTGGGAGGTTCATCCTCTCTATCACACCATCTCCTTGATGAAGGACCGCTGTGGGTGCCTCTTGTGTAGCAAAAACTAATATTTCCAAGGGTTTTTGAGTGATTTTCAACCACACTGGATAAAGCCAAGTCAACTTCTCTCAAAGTCTCTTGAGTTTCTTTTGTAATCTGGCATGGTGAGTTTAAAGCACTGTCCCCCTTAAAATGCCATATAATGGTTGCAACTGATAGATAGTCAAGCCTAACACTGGACACATTCTATCTCCTATCAATTTCTGAAAGTCATTTAAGGTGTTTAGCTTCTTTGTTCTTAAGGACAGTTTTTGTACTATAAGCACCTTAGGGTATACTTCATATCCTAAATATTGAAAAGGAGCATGAATTTCTTTTGGAGCTATGTACAATTTGTAGTTCCTTAGTGTTTCTATGGTCTTTTGTAGACATGCTTCTAACATTTGTTCCTCAGGTACACATCCCAATATATCATCAATGTAATGTAATAACACTACTTTTTGAAATGCTTTTCTTACTAGAGTAAGGAAACTCTACTCTACTCTTACTCTACTAAGAAAAGCAGCAACATACATTTGACACATAGTAGGCCTGTTTTTCATTCCCTGTGGCAAAACTGTCCATTCATATCTTTTATAGGCCTCAGCTAAATTAATGCTGGACATTGAAAAGGCAAATCTTTTCAAATCCTTATCTAGAGGGATAGAATAGAAACAATCCTTAATGTATATAACCCAAAGAGGCCATTCTTTAGGCAACTGAGTAGGAGATGGAAGTCCAGGCTAAAGAGTTCCCATAGTTTCCATCTGTTCATTTACCTTTCTTAAATCAGTCAACATCCTCCATTTTCCAGATTTCTTTCTTACAACAAATACTGGGGGAATTCCAAGGACTTAGAGAAGGATGTAAGTATCCTTGGTTAAGTTGCTTCTGTACTAAATCTAATAAGGCCTGAATTTTATAGCTACCTAAGGGCCACTGTTCTATCCACACTGGTGTATCAGTTTTCCAATGTATAGGAACAGGTGAAAGTGTTGGCAGGCCTTCAACAGTAGCCCTGCCTAAAAATTTGAGGTACTCATTTTAACCCTAATTGTTGTAAAATGTCTCTTCCCCACAGATTGATGGGGATTTTTTCAACTATAAAAGGAGTCAAAACTTCTGTTTTGCCTCCAAAAGTCCATCTCAAAGGGGTAGCACTAACTTCAGCTGCTATTGATCCTCCTACGCCAGACATGTAGGTGTCTGTCTTAATCTTTGGCCAGTGACTGGGCCAGTTGGCACCTCTAATGATTTACAAATCGCACCCGTGTTTACCAATCCTTCTAATGGTATGCCATTTATATAGTTCGTGAGCATAGGTTGGTCAGTTGTCACAGCTGCTCTCCAGTATATTCCTGGATTTTGTTGCTTGGAGTCAGAATCTGGGTGGCTATCACCAGATTGCTTATTAGGAGTCTGTATCAGTAAACCTGATGCTACTACTTCTTCTGGGTGATAAGTCACATGTTGTCTACCTGTATTAGTGACTGAGATGTTATCTACACATTTCCCAGTTTCCCACATCAGTATGTGGATGGACACTGCTTTGTACTTACTCTCAGGAGGTAAAATGGTCAAGCCTACTGTGCCTGGAGGCAAGGCATCCATAGGCTGGAGAGGAACAGATTTCACTTCTCCAGGGGGTATCTCAGTTGCCCCAGCTGCATACAAATCTATTTTCCCCAATTGTAATCCCTTTCTCCCATCAGGTGGCTTTCTGGCTGATTGGTCATGTCTGGGTACTGGACATTTAGGCTGCACTCTCTGGGTATACCATCAGCTGCCATCATACCCCAAGTATTTTTTGTCTTCTCCCTGCGCCTGGGCCCCTCATTCTGTTTCCCTGAATCAGTCTACATTCTGAAGCTCAATGGAAGCCCCTGTCGCATTTTGAACATGGGGTATTGGGTCTTGTTCTCTTATGGTGTTTTCTCATTCTGTCTCTATACCAACATTGAGCTTTCAGATGCCTTACTTTACCACATTGGAAACATTGATGAGTAACCCTGGAAGTCCCTTGCCAAAAGGGATCCTGTATTCCCATGTTCGGATCTTGGGAAGTCTACATCATAGCCTGGCTATAAAAGGCATATATAAAAGGCCACTGTGACACAGCATCTTATGGGCTCCTCCAAAGGAGCATCCTTGTGCAATCCTAGTATAATTCTTCTGCAAAACTCATTAGCATTTTCCTTAGCTTGTTGCCTTATCAAAATGTCTGCTACTGCATTTTCACCATTAGTTAGTTTTTATGATAGCTGTCTGCAAAAGTCCCACAAAGTCAGCAAAGGGTTCATTTGGCCCTTGTGTTATTTTTGTGAATGACTCTTGTCATCTTTATTGTGGAGAGAAGCCCACACTTTGATAGCATTAGTAGCAATTTCCTCATATGCTGTTATGGAGTAATTAATCTGTACTACAATGTCTGCATAAGAACCTACACCTGCTAATTGGTCATAGGTGATTGGAGTATGAACTCACTTTGACTATTTTGTTGGGCTTGTATCCTACAAAGCTCAGTATATTCAGAAAGCCACAACAAGTTTTGTCTAGGTTCTAAGCATACCCTTGCTATAGATTTCCAGTCACTAGGGGTTATGATTTCATAAACCAAATTCTGTATTAAGAATTAACACAAGCTGATGTATCCCCATAAAGAATGCAAGCCTTTTTCAGGTCTTTGAGGATTTCTATATCAAAAGGAGCATATTTTCTACTTTCTTGACCTGAAGAGTTACACTTTTGAATCACAGGAAGAATTTGTTATATCTTTCCCTTCGTCCAGTAGTGCCTTTTGCAATCCACTCATAGGAGCGGTTGGTTGCTTGGGGAGGGGGGGGGAGGTGCTAGTGGTGTCACTGCCCCTCCCACTACTCCTCCTCCCTCTATTCTGGAAGGTAGAGTTGATGGGGTTGTGTCAATTATCTACTCCATAGGCAGGGTTGAAACTGCCTGGTGAGATGGAAAATCACCACACCCTTGAATCTCATTTAACTCCTCATGCCCTCTGGCAATATGGTCATGAAACTGTTCTTTGTCTTACTCTTTTTTCCTCAAACTTGTTCATCTGGCTGTTCTGAACTTTTTTCCTATAACTTGCAGGATTTTTTGAGGCCAATTGTATTTTATTGTATAATACAATATGGTGTGTGTGTGTGTGTGTGTGTGTGTGTGTGTGTGTGTAATGTTTCTTTGAAAACTGACTCAGAACCATTATCGTTATAATATTCACATAGTTGATCTCCTACAAGTTTCCAATTATCTGCCCTTACATCTTCTTCATTGAAGAATTAAGGGGACATATGTTCTAATGTGTCCAGGAATCCATCAATCCTTCTCTCAAGTCCTCATTAAACCCTGTCTCTTTATCAGTCTGAGCATGCTTCCTGCAGATCTCCTTTGGAGTGGGGTTGAGGTTGGAGGAGAATATTTCCTAATATCTGCCCCATTTCAGGTAGAGAAGGTTACTAAATTAGCCCTTAACAAAATAAGTTCCCTCTTTGTCTATTAAAATACTCACCCAATTTCCTGGTCGCTGGGGACTTCTTCAGTTTAAGTAGGGTCCTTGGCCCCACATTGGGCGCCAAATGTGAAGACCACATTAGCACCCTGGATACTTTAGAATCAGCTGGAGTCAGGATAAGCTAAAGTCCTTGATCTTTATTCTTTGTGGACGTTAGGAAATGGCCACATGAATCCAGCCAGGAGTTACTCTGGCTTTCTGACTCCACCCTCCAATCCCTCCTCCCCATCTCTCTATACACCAACTGAATGGTGGGGTGGGCCATTTTCCAAGCAATTGCTAATAGAGTATTGTCCAATTGGTAATTAGCCTTAAGTGCTTATTTGTCTGAACTTCAGTGCATGAACGCAAGAGTTTCAGCCTTTATACATCTTAGAGGAGCCACATGGCAGCTTGCCTGCCTCCTTCACTTGTCTGTTTCTTTCTCCAGAGGCCTTCTGGAAAGCTAGCCCAGACATTATAGGCTAGCCCTATCAACTTTGAAATAGCAATCATTTTAGTAGTTTATCATGAAACCATAGACTTAAATGTGGAAAGATACTTTAGAAACCATCAGATGCAATTCCCTCATTTTACAGATTACAGATTTTACAGATTATAAATCAAGGACCAGAGAGATTAAGTGAGTAAACAGGGTTTACAAATATAGCAAGTATCTAAGGGAGCATTCAGATTTAAGACTTCTTGACTTCAGCTCCAGAGCTCTTCACAATAGACCTTTGGTGACAAACTCAAATAAGGATCACATGTGTTGACCATATATTGACTTACAAAATGGCAAATTATTATGATACTGTATTTTTGTTATTTTCTTCAGCTCTGTTCAATCATTTTTCAGTCATGCCTGACTTCATAGCCCTATCTGGGGTTTGTAGGAAAAGATATTTGAATGCTTTGCCTTTTCCTTCTCAATTTCATTTTACAGATGAAGTAACTGAGGTCAACAGTGCTAATAAGGACTTTGCTAGAATCTGAAGATTTGAATTCTGGCAGGTAAGTTTTCCTGACTCCAGGCTTGACAATCTATTCATTGCATCAGCTGCTCTATTATTTTATTATATATTTACAATTACATTTCAGGAGTTTTGTGACATCTTTACACATTTAATCTAAATTGTGTAGTCAAGAATTTTCCAAACAGTCATGTTATTAAATAGTTGAGTAAATCAGTTCCCTGATTTTCCTTTTCTAAAGGACAAGAGAGGAGAGGATTAAGGAGAAAGTAGAGGCAGTTATTCAAAATATGGTTAGAGAAATTACAGGAGATGGGCAGTAATTAAGAAGGGGGCATATTTCCTCATGATACCACTGTTGCTGTCATCACTATGCTGTAACAGTAAGAGGATTGGTAGGGGAAAGAATACCAAGATGTTAAAATAAAGACTAGTGTGACATACAGAATTCTTATGAAATATGATGAATAATTTTTCAAAAGTCCTATTTTTGCAAAAAAAAAAGATATAACATAAAAAAGGGAAGTAGAAATGGAAAGGGGATAGCGTCAGAAAAAGGGAAGAAAGGAGATAAAAAGAGGGAAACTACATGCGACAATGAGGCAAAGGAAACCTATCATATATGAGGGAACTTAGAGAGGGGGAGGAACATTGTGTGAATCCTACTCTCATCAGAGTTGGCTCAAAGAGGAAACAATTGACATATTTGTTTTACACAGATTCTTCTCTCACTTTATTAAAAAGTGGGAGAGGAAAAGGGAGAAGGAAAAAGAGTAATAAGGGAAGGGTACAAGAAAGGGGAAGGGATTGAAAAGGAGGAGGGAGGGATACTAAAGAGGGAGAGCTGCGTGACGTTAGTGGGACCAATAGGGAAGAAGGGAAAAAGGGCAAGAAAAAGAAAAGTATAATCTGGGGATATTAGGATGACAGGAAATGCAGAATTGGTTATTTTAACCGCAAATGTGAATGGGATGAACTCTCCCATAAAGAGGAGATGGATAGCAGACTGGATCAAAAGTCAGAACCCTACAATCTGTTGTTTATAGGAAACACATTTAAAACAGGGAGATACATACAGACTAAAAGTAAAAGGCTGGAGTAGAATCTATTATGCTTCAGGTGAAGTCAAAAAAGCAGGGGTAGCCATCCTTATCTCAGATCAAGCAAAAGCAAAGATTGATCTAATTAAAAGAGATAAGGAAGGAAACTATATCTTGCTTAAGGGTACTGTAGACAATGAAGCAATATCAGTATTAAACATATATGCACAAGTGGTATAGCATCTAACTTCCTTAAAGAGAAGCTAAGAGAGTTGCGAGAAGAAATAGACAGCAAAACTATAATAGTGGGAGATCTCAATCTTGCACTCTCAGATTTAGATAAATCAAATCACAAAACAAATAAAAAAGAAATTAAAGAGGTAAATAGAATATTAAAAAAATTAGGTATGATAGATCTCTGGAGAAAACTGAATGGTGACAGAAAGGAGTATACTTTCTTCTCCGCAGTTCATGGAACCTACACAAAAATTGACTATATTTTAGGACATAAAGAACTCAAAATTAGATGCAGGAAGGCAGAAATAGTAAATGCTTTCTTTTCAGACCACAATGCAATAAAAACTACATTCAACAAAAACTAGTTGTAAATAGACCAAAAAGTAATTGGAAACTAAATAATCTCATCTTAAAGAATGATTAAGTGAAACAGCAAATTATGGACACAATTAATAATTTCACTCAAGATAATGACAACAATGAGACCTCATATCAAAATTTATGGGATGCAGCCAAAGCAGTAATAAGGGGAAATTTTATATCCTTAGAGGCTTACTTGAATAAAATAGAAAAAGAGAAGATCAATGAATTGGGCCTGGAACTTAAAAAGTTAGAAAAAGACCAAATTAAAAACCCCCAATCAATTACTAAACTTGAAATTCTAAAATTAAAAGGAGAAATTAATAATATAGAAAGTAAAAAAAAAAAACTATTGAACTAATAAATAAAACTAAGAGGTGGTTTTATGAAAAAACCAATAAAATTGATAAACCTTTGGTAAATCTGATTAGAAAAAGGAGAGAGGGAAATCAAATTGGCAGTCTTAAAAATGAAAAAGGAGAACTTACTACTGATGAAGAGGAAATTAAAGAAATAATAAGGGGTTGCTTTGCCCAACTTTATGCCAATAAATTTGATAACCTAAGCGAAATGGATGACTACCTCCAAAAATATAGGCTTCTCAGATTATCAGAGGAGGAAGTAAATTGCTTAAATAGTCCCATTTCAGAAAAAGAAATAGAACAAGCTATTAATCAACTCCCTTAAAAAAAAAATCCCCATATAAAAGAAACATTCAGAGGCTCTCAGAAAGATTTCAGCAGAATTACATGAAGAGTGGAGCTGGATTGAAGGCTGAAGAAAGCAGAGGCAGAAGCAAAGGATAAAACTGCAAGAGCTCTTAGAACCAAGCAGAGAGAGAGGCCTCTAAGCTAACCAGGCTATATTGTTGAATTCTGACCTCAGATGCTCTTGAGATGTTGATTCCAAGCTTGTCACTTAACATTATTGGCCTAGAACATTATTGGGGGGCAAGTAGAGATCAAAGGTATTACCATCCTCCATGTTCTGCTTTATTCTGAAGCTTCTTCTGAAACTTTGTTGATGCTGCCTCTTCTGGTTTTGTCAATTTCCTCATGCAGTCATTGTTCTAAACTTCAGAACTTGGATACTTGAATTTCCTTGTCCTGATCATTGCAATCTTAGAGAGCAACCCCAAAAGCAAGTTAAATTAGCCTTTGTGCATTTCCTTGCACCATGCCATAATGGGAAGCCATAATGGGAAGCCTTGACTCTTGAAGTAACCTGTTGCTTCAGATTCCTTAGGTTCACATCCTTGATGTAAGGAAAGAGCTTAATAGGATTTTTTGTTTGTTCTTTACTTAGTGTTTCATATGGAACATGTTCTTTTTACCAATAGGTGATCCTCAGGAAAGTCAGATTTGGCTATAACTACCCTAGGTGAAATCTCACTGCCACAAAAAATTTTTCCAGTTATATATTATATTATATATTTTCCAATGACATCCTTTCCATCTTTTCTCCTGTGCAACATATCAAGCCTGTTCACATCCATCAAAAGCCCCTCCATTGCCCTTTTGTCGATCTACAAATTGAATCCTTTAAGTTTGTGATAACCCATGACTAATAAGCATTATCAATAGAAAACATTGTTAGAAGTATGGCCTTTTATTTCAGGAGAAACTAGCTCATTAAATAAAGATTGCAACCTAGGTAGATGGGTTATGATCAGTACAGATTTCCTGTCCCCAGTAGAAAGAATGCTAGAAGTGGAGTCACAGGATTCAGAATCTTCTTCTGCTACTTACTAATTGTGTGAACATGAACATATCACTTAATCTTTGGGCCTCATTTTCCTCAATTTTAAAATGAAGGGGTTGGACTAGCTTATCTTTATATTTTCTTCCAGATCTAAATTTTTTAACCAGCTTAATGGTCAACAGAAATTATTAATCTATAATTTGGGTCATCAACCCCAGTGCCAATGTAATTTCAAAAACCTTTCAAGAGGTCACAATTATTTCTAAAGTTGTTTGAATATGATTTAAGTTAAATGGAGTAACCTAAAGGAAGAATTAGGTTCTTTCCTTCAAATATCACACTAAAGAAAAAGTTTTAAATGTTTTTGAAAGAAGTCAGATTTTTTAAAAGTCCAACCAGTAATGAAAAAAGTTATAGGTGGTTCTAAAATTCATGGGAAGTGATTGAAAAATCACTTGTCTGATGGATAGAATCAGCTACATCCAGAGAAGGAACACTGAGAAATGAATGCCAACTACTTGCATTTTTATCTTTCCAGGTTATTTCTACCTTCAGAATCTAATTTTTCTTGTGCAACAAGAGAACTGTATGGATCTGCACACATATGTTGTATCTAAGATATACTTTAACATTTTTAACATGTATAAGATTGCCTGCCATTTAGGTGAGGGAGTGGAGAGAGGAAAGGGAAAAGTTGTAACAGAAGTGAGTGCAAGGGACAATGTTGTAAAAATTACCCATGCATATTTTCTGTAAATAAAAAGCCATAATTAAAAAAAAAAAGAAAAGAAAAGAAAAATCACTTGTCAAGCTACACATTAAAGCAATTAATGATCAAATATAAATCTCCAGTTGTCTCTAGAGCTTTTAGATAAGACAAAAATATGCTAGTCTGAAAACAAGGTGAATATGTGCTTCCCCCCCCCCTTCTAGTATTATAAGCAACAAAGGTCACAGAACTCCCAGAATGGGGAGTGGGTTTGTCAGTAACTGCCTTTCCATAGGATTAGACAACTTTGGAGAGAGGTTGCAAATACCCAGACTATATGGCCATTCATTTACTTATGGAAAAGTGAACAAAGTGAATTGAAAAATATTCTTTCTTTTGTGTAGAAATTTGAAGAAGAAAAATTTTAAATTCAGGATTTTTTGGTTTTGTTGTGCTTATTTTACCTGCTACTGGCAGATTTCAATCCCAGTTCACAATGGCAGAAACAGAGAAGGAGCTAGTTGCCTGAGTGCCTAACAGAAGGCATTATTATATGGGCTTGCATAACAATTTCTCTGGATAGTAGTTGTGCTCTGATTTTGTGAATTGAAAAAAAAAAAAGTCATCATCCAAAGTGCATGCTGCTGAGTCAGTATAGTGGCAGAAAATGCTTTTCTAGATTATCTCCACAGAGGTTATTTAGTTGTGAAAAGATTAATAATTAGTAAAGAAGTTACATATTGTAAATGGTAAACATATCATTCTAAAGTAGACTCTATAGTCTTCTTAAATTATAGAGATTCTCCCAGTGTCACTTTTCTCTTTTCCTAATGATCACCAGCCTTGTTTCATTTTTGTAAGAAAAAAGGTTTTCCTGAAGCTTTGCAGTTATTGAAATTCATGAGAATAAACAGTGCATATTTTAAAAAGTTATTTTCTTCAGTCAAATTGGGTGGAATCTCATTAGTTAAAGGCATTACTCTACTGAAAACAATCTCTGCAGTCATGGATAACCTCCTGTACCTTTGAGATACCCAGACCAAATTGTCTGCAAATGAGCACCAAAATGAGCCTTAGTTTGTGCCTCTCTGTTTGAAAACCCGCCAAAAGGTTTACACTGGAACAATCAACAAGCAGAAGCAAAATAGCACCAGCAAAATCAATTCTGGACCACTCTGACTGAAACAATTACTTTTTAAAAAGCATCACATTTGCTTTGGGATTCATTATTTGTAACTACTTAATTTAATAAACAAATTTTTACCCCAGTATTTTTCCTTCCATCTGAAAATCTCTTCCTTTGAGGGATTTTTTATATTCTGGAAAAGGTCCAGGTAGCAACCAGAGGACTAGCTAGTGTTTACTTTCTTAATCTACTTTCACTCCCTTTTAGTTTTGGATGGAAATTTGGAATAGTGAAATTACTGCTTTCCTTCTTTTATAGCACCTTTTGGAGAGCAGAATTCACATCTGTAGAGCTTGGGATTCATCTAGTAAATGACAGTAGTGCTTCTGTTCATGATTCCTTTTTATTCATTTTTTTAGGGAATGAAACGGTAGCATCAATGACTATGACTGGTAGGGATTTAGGTAGTGAGAAGGGTGAGATGGGTGTTGGCTGTGTAAAAGTGTAGCATGTGGAGATGTGGAAGTTCTTGATCTAATTGAGTTTTCTTTTACCTCTGCAAACCAATTCAACCTGATAATAAAAGCCAAACCTTTTTTTTTTACTTCATTGGTTCTACCATCTCAACAATGAGGCAGTAGGAAATCCATACATATTTTATGCCATACAATTAAAGTCCATTGTTTCATATAAATCCTCTGAAGATATATATTCAATGTGCTGGAAATGTTACCCTCATACCATTTATTAATATTCTCTGGAGACCAGTGCTCTTATTCAAACATTAAATCCATTATCCTTATTCTTTTATGAACAGTCCATTTATTTCTTTTGAACAAACATTTCTTCAATGACATTTTTTCTTCATTTTTTGTTTATATCATCTCTATTAATATGTTAGAATGAAAGCAAGAATAAATTAATCAAATATATGTTTTTATTTTTAAGAAATTCAATGATAATCTCAATGGTTAGACTAGAATTATTACGTAACATCATCAACCAGTAAGCTTCTCAAGAGCAGATAGTTACCTCTTATATTTATCTGGCTAATATGAAATAAATTTCTCATATAATAATAATTATAACAATAGTAATAGCATACATTTATATATTACATAGTGTTTCTATATATCTCTACCTATCTATTCTTATCATTCTATCATATATATCTTTCAACTTATTGGCTATTTCTCTATCAATCTATCATCTATCTAATATTGATCTACATCTTTCTCTCTTCATCGATTTTGATCTTTGGAATATTCTTGCAATTAAGATAGTGTGAGATTCAAATCACAAATTTTAGTGACTATACTAAGTAAATTAACTAAGATCACAAAGTATTATATATAGATATGAAAACATGCATACATATACATACATGCACACACATATATGTCTATATAGTTATATATGTATACATGTATAAGCATATAGGGTTTTAAATTTCCATTCTAAATGGTCCTTCCCAACAATCATTTTTTTTTTATTCCTGGATTGTCCTTTATGTCAAGCATAATTGGGAGATTTCACCCCATTTTTTATACAAGAAATGTAAATCTATTTGACTATTGACTTATAAAAAACATAATTTGAAAGAAATATTTTGTTCTTTACCATCTCTCTTATCTCTTCACCTCTGTAGTCACATATCTATTGTTACATCCTTTTAATATTCAGCACCTACCACTCATTTTTGTACAATTAAGAATACATCTAATGTTTCCTTAATAGATCCCTGGTAGACACCACATGGATTAGATTTGTGACTTCCTTGGTGCAGGTATATACTGGGCAAGAATTTCTACTAAAATACTTTAGCACACCATCTGCAAGTTTAAATTTGAGAGAATAACCTGAGTCACAGAGTGATCAAAAAATTTGTTGATAAACATGTAGATAGTAAGTTGCAGTGTTAGTACTTGAATTCAAATCTTCCTGTCTATGAGATTGACTTCTTTATATTATACCACATACCCCTTTCATTCATACATATGTGTCCTTATATGGAGAACAATTTTAAATTTCAGTATACACACCCACACACACACATATAGATAAACATATACATATAAAATATGTGTGACTAACATATTGCATTATAGCTTTATGTGTATTTATATATTTAATTTTTAAAAGTTTGAGAAATTTATGGGTAATCATATAATTAATCATCACCTTAATATTAAAAACCAAATTAATTATTTTGAACAATAATTAATGATTTTATTAATATTTCTAGCATTTAATTAATAAAAAGTTCAGTGACACTCTCAAATACCAAAGTTTTCTCATGGTGGTAGGCTCATAGTTTATATATGTTTGGAAAATGGTTTTCCTGATGGTAGCAATCAAATCTGATTAGTTCACAATTAATGAAAGAATAAATATTACAATAAAAGAAGAACATATTTTGATAAAGTGTTTGGGTGTACAACTTTATATATAATTTTTTTTTCTGAATTATATATGGCCTTGGCCAATCTAATCAAAGAATTTATCCACACCAAAACCTAAATAGACCACAATTAGATTAAATTCCTGGTAAGATTGGGTGATAATGACCATTATTGAGAGAAAGTTAATTCAACCTACAGAGACTGAGCTTTTAAAATGAGAACTTTACAAAAAAAGGAGAAACTCTTGATTATTCCAAATTATTGGTTGTTAATAATGATTTCTCTTATATACACATATTAAAAATAGAATACATCTGTATTTATCCATCTATATTCTGATAAATATAATCATGAGAAAGGGTGGGAGAAAGAAAGAGACAGAGAAAGAGAGAAAGAAAGGAAGGAAGGAAGGAAGGAAGAGAGAAAGGGAGGGAAGGAGGAGGAAGGGAGGAAAGGAGGAAGAAAGGAAGGGAAAAGGAAGGAAGGAAAAGCAAGGAAGGAAAGAAGACTAAGAGGGAGGGAGGGAAGACAAGAGAGAGGGAAGGAGGGAGAAAAGGAGGAAAGGAAGGAAGGAGGGAAATAGGGAGGGAGAGGGGGAGGAAGGAGGCAAGCATTTATGGAGCCCTTACAAAGTCTCATCTGACATTCATTAGGCAGGCCTGATTTTAATACTGGTGAAGTGAATTGCTTCAGTTCCATCTGAGGACACATTATTTACATGTTCCCCACCTTGTTTATTGTAATGAACTACGTCTGACTGAAATCCCCAGAGCAAAATTCCTGAAATAGAATTTGAGGTTGGAAGGGAGAAATTTAAATTGGATTGAATATGAGAAAAACATGAGTGAAAAATAATGCTTTTATTGGATGAGAAGTGTCGCTTAATGAATATCTGTTAAAGGTCTACTACATTGCAGTTACTATAATGAGCACTGGAGATACATAGTCAAAAGTGAAAAAGGTCTCTGATCTTGAAGAGAAAATAGATATACCATGTGAACATAGAATAAATGTGCTAAGTGCTAGATAGAGAAGATCTAGCAGCTAAGGATGTCAAGAAAGGCTTCACATAGGATGAAGAGTTTAAAATGAGTTTTTATGGAGATAAGGGTTTTTAAAGGATAGAAATGAGGAGAAAGTACATTTTAGATACAGAGGATCATGAGTTGAAGAGCATAGGCTATTGAGTAGCACATAATCATTTGAAATAAGTAAGAATAGTCAGTAAGGAATAGAAAGTCTACACGAAATACTTGTCAATTTTGCCATATTAATCTGAATAATAATTCTGAAGCAAAAATTTTATGAAAATTAGTTTTCTATTTTAAAAATCCTAGAACTAGATAATCTAACAAATCATTGTAGATAATCTTGTCCTAGTCCCCAAATTCAAGCTCCCCCCCTTTACCACCACTGAGCTGTGATTATACAATCTACTTTCCTATTTTTTGGATTACCCATTATATTGTTAGAGAATTCCAATAGTGATAGTTATTTGTTAAAATGTATCTTTAATGCCCAACATTACATATATGTTTAATAAAATGCTTATGGATTGAAGAAATATTTACCTTCTTGGAACTTCCACATTTTTTGTCCTAGTTCTGTGTTAAGGACAAGAAAGAGAAGTTAAGTCTTTCTTTCTCTTGACAGGTCTCAAAATATTTGATGACAAATGTCATGGTGCTGCTTTATTTCTTCTCTTCTGAAGATTAAATCATTTTTTATTTCCATCAACTTACCTTTGGTAAGTTTTTTTGTGATTTTTTTTTTAGATCCTTTGTTCATCTTTATGACTTTCTTCTGGAGCAGGAATTTTTAATATAGAATTGGTGGATTTTTAAGTATAAATTTATAACTGTATTTTAATCAAATTTTTTTGTGAATTGTTTTATTTCATACATTTTAGAAATACTATTTTGAGGAGTTCATAGTATGTCTAAAATGTGTGTTTGATTAAAAAACAAAATGTGGTCATCAGAATTGAAAAAAACCTTTATATAGTACGTTTTATATAGCAAATTATGCTTAGATTTATAATTTTGCATGCAATGATCTTTTTATTATATTGTTATGAAAATGGTTATTTTATTACATATATTAAAATATTTTTTAAAAGAAAAAATGCTTCATGTGTGGCCTGACTAATGTACAGAATAGAGGGTATTATTATTGCCCTTGATAGGAAATCGATACGTTTATAGATTTCAGTTATGAATCCTATGTTCATATGCTCTTAAATTCAAAAATCAAGATTAACATTGTCAATGAATTCCCATCTCACTAAGCACAACATAGCCTTCTCTCTCTTCCTTAATCTTCCTAGACAAATTTTCCCTTTTTACTAAGAAAATATAGGTTATTCAATATGTGTTTTCTCTCCTCCTTTTTACTTTATCTCAAAACTCTTTGTCATCATTTCCCTGGCTAATCTCTGATAAACCAGCATGTCTCCTCATGAAGATCTGTTCCTTTACTTGTCTCTTCAATCCCTATACTAGTATTCTCCAACAGTTCATCTCTCCTTCAGTCCCTCATCTCTCCTTAAGTACTAACTTTTATGTTGCTGCCTACAAACATAACCAAGATTCTCCCAAAGCAAATGTGTGTTTGTTTGTTTGCTTTTTCTAAATCCAACAATCCATTCAGGTGTTTTTTAAATCTCCTTTTTGCTCAAACTTCTCATAAAAGTAATAACTCTACAAGTATTTTTCTTTATTTTCTTTCCTCTTACTCCCTTCTTGATGGAAGATACAGCATTAGATGTATATTAACAAAAAACGAAGTTTTGTTAAGGTTCTCAGACATTTTCTAGCTGTGTAACTATGAGTAAGTTACTTAACCAATCTGCTTCAGTTTTTTCCGTTATAAAACAGGATAAGGATCTATCATTCAGTCTTGTTATGAGGATCAAATGAAATATCTGTAAAGTGATTAATGCCATGACCACTTTACTGTATTGAAACTCAGTTGAAATCAATAATGAAATCATCATTAACAGGATTAATAAATGCTTAAGCACAAAATTTATTTTTTCTTAATTCTAAACCATTTTGATTTCTCTGCCCCATACTGCACTCCTGACAGCCCTCTCCTAGATACTATTTTCTGACTTTTTGTGACACTGTTTTCTGATTTTCTCACTGTGGTATTAGGCCTTTTAAATCTCTTGTCTTAGAAGCTGTAGTATGACCCTCTCTGGCTCTAACCCAAGACTCTTTTGGGAGAACTTTTCTCTCTGTATTCTCATTGGGTGGCTTATCAGCTACTGTTGTTAATCATCACTTATACTGAAAAAGCTCTCAGTTTCATAAAGTCAGCCTTCATTTCTCCTCTGATTTTTCCTAGATTATACATAAGCTATAAAATATTATAAAGTACTTTCCTGTAGAATGTATTACTAACTTTATAGAATGAGAACCTATCTCTATCTTTGTTTTCCAAATCAACCCCTGTCTGAAGTTTCTTTTTTCTTTTTCTTTTTTTTTTTCTTTTTGCAATCAAGGGCTTAATCTTAATCTATCCAATTTTTT
Organism: Antechinus flavipes; assembly: GCF_016432865.1. Taxonomy (NCBI): domain Eukaryota; kingdom Metazoa; phylum Chordata; class Mammalia; order Dasyuromorphia; family Dasyuridae; genus Antechinus; species Antechinus flavipes. The sequence continues at coordinate 73,182,188 of NC_067398.1, read as the reverse complement.
ATTTTATTTTATTTTTGCTGTGGTAATTGGGGTTAAATGATTTGCCCAGGATCAAACAGGTAGGAAGTGTTAAATGTCTGAGGCCAGATTTGCCTCAGGTCCTCCGGACTTTAGGGCTAGTAATCTATCCACTACACTAATAGTTGCCCCATCTACTCAATTTCTTTTTTCATAGCCTGAATTCTAATGTTCCCTCATGTGGATGTGTTGGAATCTTTACAAACTGCTAACTCATTAGAGTTGATAGATTATTGATCTGATCTTACAAGAAGATGTTTTGGGCCAGAACCTGAAACAAAGTACTAAGTAGAACTAATTAATACAATGCTTGTGTTTACACCTTTACTCATTGGAGTTCACAAATATGGGAGATTCACAAGGTTAACTGTGTAACTTTGTGAATTCACACCTCCCTTGAAGCTCTTAGGGCCAGAGAGCACTATGGGAGAAAACCCATAATCCCTCTCTCATGTATCCCACAATTCCTCTCTCTCGTATAAAAGAAACAGACAGAGGCTCTCGGACAGATTTCAGCAGAATTACATGAAGAGTGGAGCTGGATTGAAGGCTGAAGAAAGCAGAGGCAGAAGCAAAGGACAAAACTGCAAGAGCTCTTAGAACCAAGCAGAGAAGCCTTTAAGTTAACCGGGCTATATTGGAGACAATAAAAGATCTGAACTTTTATCACCTGGCTGTGTTTTGGGGTAATTATTAATCTAAACTGATACTAAGACTGCCTCCAAGAAAACCTCCCCTGAGAAACTTGCATTACACCCAGAGAGAACCCTCTTATATTATATTATAAAGAAGAACAAGAACCCAGTATGAATGGGCCAATTCATTGCCAAATCATGAACTTTCTACTTTTATAACAATTCTCACCCTTCTCTCTAATACTTCCTTAAATCAGAGTTTTATAATCTCTCGTACAAAACATGAGACTTAATTAGTTAAAAGCTGCCAAAGTGATTTTCTCAAGCCTATGTAAATTTCTTACTCAAAAATGTCTGATAACTTTTAAAATAAAAACATTTTTTAGCCCTTCACAAACTAAATCCAATGTACATTTCCAGCCAGGGCCTAATTCCCAAACTCTACAGTCAAAATAATGTGTGTCTTTTGCTATTTTTTGCATATGACATCATCTTCTATATCCATGTGTTTGCTCTTCTCATGTCAATAATTAAATCCCTTCTGATAGCTTTCATATAGAATTTTCAGCTTTTTTCAAGATAGATCAAATATCATTTTCTACCTGAAATTTTTTTTCTGATTCACTAACTAGAGACCTCCTAAATTGGCTTGCATTTATTTTGTATTTTTCTGAATATATATATATATATATATATATATATATATATATATATATATATACATATATATAAGATGCATAATATATAATCTTCATATAAATATAGTTGTTTATGTATATGTATGCACACACATACATATGCATTGACTTATCTTGATAAAATGTTACTTCTCTGAGATGAGAGATCATTTCATTTTTCTTTTCATAACCAGCACCTAACATAAGCAATTCTCACACCATGCTAATTAATGACAGCTAATTAATTTTGAGCCAAATAAAATTCCCAAATTCTTTTTCATGTATACTGATAATTAAGTCACTTTTTTCCTTTATGCTATACTGGAGCTGGAGTAAGGGGAGATGTGCCAATGGAGGGAATGTTAAGGTTTTCTAAGATTTCCTTAGTTGACTGATTGAATTTTGGGTTTTCTTTCCAAATAAAATTGATAATTACTAGTACACAAATTAGAGCAGAGGAATTCTTTAAGTTATGATGGTAGGTTATTAGCTTATTAAATTTACCAGAGCTCCCAAGAAAACCATTTTGAAAAATTATCAATATTTTAGCAACAGAATTGACCTGTCCCATTACCTGGAAGATAATGGTCTATTAATCATGCATTAATTAATAAGCCATATCCAATATGAGTTCACAGGGAAAATGAAAAAGAAAGCAAGGAAGAAATAATTTAACCTAAAATTCTGCAAAAATCTGTTTCATCTATATATGCACTAGTCAAATGACTTATGAGGAAAATATACATGTTATACTAGGAAATGGGAAGATCCAAGGAGCTTCCTGACTCAGGTTTTCTCCCATAAGATCTCTCAATCCTTGACATCCCCCTCAGGCCAATATCTATAAGTTTTGAATGTGATTACAGAGATGATTTTTTTCCTTATTGCAGAATAATTGCATTGGCTTATAATTAGATGATTTATGTTACCCATTTTCATAATGCCTATTTTTCTTTTTATTTTTTAATTTTAATATCTTTTTATTGATAGAACGCATGCCAAGGTAGTTTTTTACAGCATTATCCCTTGCATTCATTTCTGTTCCGATTTTTCCCCTCCCTCCCTCCACCCCTTCCCCCAGATGGCAAGCAGTCCTTTACATGTTGAATAGGTTACAGTATATCCTGGATACAATATATTTGTGCAGAACCGGACAGTTTTCTTGTTGTACAGGGAGAATTGAATTCAGAAGGTATAAATAACCCGGGAAGAAAAACAAAAATGCAAGCAGTTTATATTCATTTCCCAGTGTTCTTTCTCTGGGTGTAGCTGCTTCTGTCCATCTTTGATCAATTAAGGCTCTCTTTATCGAAGAGATCCACTTCCATCAGAATACATCCTCAAACAGTATTGTTGTTGAGGTATATAATGATCTCCTGGTTCTGCTCATTTCACTCAGCAATGCCTATTTTTCTTATAAGATATTTTGGTTCTGCATATTGAGGTTTCAAGTACACTTTCCCAGTAGTAGGCAAAAATTCAATATTTTTCATGTAAAGAAAATTTTAAATTATATCTGAATTTATCTGTGATTAAACCAAATTCTGATTGAGAATTCAGACAATGCTCTAAAGGCAAGTCAACTTGAGATTTATGATGAGAAATCACACTTCAAAGTGTACTTATTTCTTTCCTAGCTGCCATAAACATTAAATAACAATAAGAAAACATCTTAGATCTACTCTAAGATAGGAGTCAACATGGAATATTCTAGAACCACAAAAAGTCATCCCCTCACAATCTAATTGACTTACGCCAGTTCCTTTAGTTTATCTTTGCCCTAAACATACTGAGATAATAAGTTTGCATTATGAGGAGATCTCCATTGTCTTAGATACATGGAAATATAGGTGTCTAAATTAAAAATGTGAGGGAAACCACATTGACTTATTTAGTTCAATAGTAGAGCAGGATAACATGTCAAAACTTCATATAAAAAGTTTGTCAATTCCTATAGCCTTACCTGAACTATGGCATATGTCTTGGTTAATAGAATACAAAATCCTTGAGATCATGGGTTCTTTGTTTTACTTATGTTTTTTCTCTTTATTCCTACTGACACAATAGTGGTATAGTAGAACATATCCTGGAGTCAGGAAGATTTAAATAAAAATCTGAATTCAGACTCTGGCTAGCATTTCTTCCTCAATTTTCTCAAATGTAAAGTAGAGAAAATAGCATTTTTTTCTCCACAATTGTTGAGATAATAAAAATGAACTAAAATTTACAAAACATTAAACATAGTACCTGGCATATAATAAGAGCAAAATAAATCATTCTTCCCTCCTTTACCATTTTTTTCTTTCTTCATCCCATTTATGAATGTTAAATCTTCTACTCTTCCTGCAAGGTCTAGGGTAAACATCATCTCCTCCATGAAGCTTTCCCTGGTTTGCTTATGTATTTCAAATAGATAACCCACCTTGTTTAAACAGAAGCAAAAGAACAGATTAGGTGACCAGTACATGCTTACTGTTTGACTTTAAAATTACCTTTCTTGCATAAACAGGAAACCCAGCAGTTATTAATTAAGTCCTTCCTGATGCAAATCTTACAACTTCCCACCTTCATGATCATTGACCTAACACGCAATAATGCATATTATGTCTTTAGTGTATCAATGAATTATACAATACACAGATTAGGAAATTGAAATCAGTATGTTAAATAACTCAGAAAAATGTCACATGAGTATTAGAAAAAAATATACTATATGCTGGAGCTTCACATTCCTTTCTATGACTCTTTTATTATACTCTTATTAAAAAAGACTAGAATAACAGATGTAATAAATTATTCTCTGTGATCTGTCAGCATTGAAATACAATTGTTTGGGCAAGTAACATTTAATAACTATGAAAGAAGGCAAAGTAGAACAATCATTTGGGTAACTATTTTAAGTGTTAAACCTCTTTAAGATTAAAAGCTAAAGCTACACTAAAAACAAATAATAGTTATCTGACAGTTGTTTTTCACAGATTAAAGCCTTATACCATAGGAAATAAATTGAACAAATATTTTTGATAGAAAAAAAAGATTTGGTTAGATTACATTTTAATCTCCTGCCCAGATTTTTTTTTTTTTGAAGAATTACTGCTAATATTCAGAATGGTATGGAGAGAAGAGAAAGTTTGCCAAAGGGCACTGGCAAAAGAAATCTCATAAGCATTCCTTACATCAATAAAATGAATGATTCAGTCCAAAAAGAAGAAGAGGGGTAGAGCAGAAAAGTATTGCAACTGCAGGCAATATAGCTTACTCAATAAAATAAAGCTTCATGAATATTAAAATTATTAAAAATGCAATTGAAATATTATTTCTAATACTGAAAAAAACATGTGACATGAAATATATTTCCCTTTGGGACTTAAAGTGTAATTAAATTTCCAATTCCAGATGTGTTACATTTACTCTGTTTTAAATGAGGAAAATAGCAGCTTATCAAGAAGTGCACGAACCTTAAAAACCTACAATATTTCAGAGGCAGAAAAATAATCACAATGCTTCTCATGCACAGATGGACAATTGACCCTGTAAATGCACTGAATTTTAGCAGATAGAAAATTATAGACATTTTCAGGTACTCTTCAGGAAGAATTTCATTTCCGGTTTCTAAAAATGAGTATAGACTGATCACAGGTTTTAATTTCTAGGATTTTTCTGTTTTGTTTTGTTTTGTTAATTTTACTTTAAGATTAATATTCATCACTAGGTCCAAGGAACCCAACTCCCTTCAAACAGAGACTTCTCCTTATCCAAGCATAATAATTAGGCAAAATATCTTCCTGAAAGAAACTAGAGTCCCAGTTTCTTACATTCTTCAATTCATTACCAACACCCCCACCACCACATATATACACTAACACCCTGAGAATAATTATTTAAAAGTAAGGTTTGTGATTTCTATCTATGCTTCCTAAAAGAAATGGGGGAGGGCATAAAAGGTTATTGAATTGGGATTGGGACAGATATTTAATTTCTACGCATAAAACAAATACTAAATCTGAAAAAAAATCTATGCTTTGAGAGAATACCTTGAAGTAGCATCCCATAATTTAACTTTAGCTATAGTTAATTTTGCTGAGAGGCTTATACTTAGATTTTATCTGAACAAGGTTATTTGCAGAACTACAAAATAAGCCTTTTGAATTTCATCTCAGCTTTTCACTGTATTCCTCAAATTCCAAGTCAAAATAGGAGTTTGGATTTCTCCTCTAGTTGTAGTAATTTTGACCCAAGTAGAATATCCCCACTTGTCTATAATCAGCTTAGCTATAATAATGATGATGATGAAGATAAAAACAATAGTGTTTACATAGTATGTTTGGTTTTGCAAAATACTTTACATATCTATTTGGTTGAATGCATAATTATATGAAGTTCTATTTTTTTTTCCATTTTGAAGATGAGGAAATTGAGAGTCAGAGAGGTTGTAAAAGCAGTCATACTATTAGTGTATGAAATAGAATTCAAATCCAAGTCATCCTTATTCCAATACCAGTAGTCTGTGCTTCACACAAAGGACACAGGATCTTAGGACCTTTCAAATTCACTATCTTGCCTCCAAATATATACATACTGATTATGAAGTTACTCCTTAGTCAAGCACTGAAAATATCAAATGGAGCAAAACTTGTCTATGGGCTAAAATAAACAAACAAACAAGTTTCTCTAGTAGAGTCCATATACTGCAGCTCTCATGAGAGTAGAGAGTAATAGCAACAAAAATGAGATAAAGATTGGTCAAATCCATATTTAATGCTCAATGAAAGTCTAAGATTTATATGATGTTACTTGGAGCAGTATTTTTAAGCTGTTGACATTTGCTTCCTAGATATTTCTTAAATTCACATTCCATATATGGGTCCCTGATATTTCCCTGACTGTCCCTCATCTTCCTGTCAGCTCCACATCCTGACTCTCCTCATTTCCAAGTTCCAACTAAAATCTAATTTTTTACTAGAAGCCTTTCCCAAAGCCTTTAAATTTTAGTTTGTCCCATCTGTCAATTATTTTCTATTTAGGTGGAATATAAAGTTTATAGACTGCTTTGTATATAATGATTTTTAGATTATAGTAATATTAAACTGTAAGATTCTTGATAGCAGGGATTGTATTCTGTCTCTTTTTGAATCCTCAGTGCTTAGCAAAGTGTTTGGAACATAGCAGGTTCTTAGTAAATTTTTCCTAATTATTTGATTGCAGTAATGAAGGAAGAGAAGGTGACTGGGCAGAAATGTCATTCCTTTTTACCTTAAATCCACCACTGCCAGAAAATGAAAAAAAAAAGACTACTTGCTAAATTCATAGCAGAAAGAAAATGTATTGTCTTCCTTTTAACACTTTGCAAATACTATCTTTGATGACCAGTGCAGAAGTTATATTAGCAATCCTTCCTCACCAGTCACAATGATGTAAATGGAAATATATTTTGTTTTATTGGCTTATGTATATGAATTTTTAAAAAGAAAATTAGGTTATTGAATAACATACTATAATAAAAGATCATTGTTGCTTTTTAAGCATTTAAAAAAAGCATAGATTCATATCATCTTTGAGTTGGAATAGAAGTAAAATATTATCTAAAATAACTCCTTGCCTGATATTTTCCCCCATCTACAAAATTCCCTCAAAAAGGAAATCTAATTTCTCTTTGATCATTTCCCTCATCATAAGACAGGAAAATTACTACTTCCTTAGGCAATCCATTTCATTTTTGGGTAGCTCACATTGTAGAAAAGTCTTCCTTATATTATAAAGTCAAAACTAGCCATCTTGCAAATATCATAGGATGAAAGATTTATAGTTGTCAGAGACCTTGTAGTTTATTCAGTTTAATCTCTTAATTTTAATAGATGAGAAAACTGAGAAATTGAGAGTTTGTCACTTGCTCCAAGGTGGATAGGTTGACAAAACCAACATTTGAGCCCAGGTGCATCAGAACTGTTTCTACTATTCCATGAATATTTTTTATCCAGTGGTTCTAGGTGTGCAGTTTGAATCTATACAGAATAAGTTTATAAGATTTTGTATCATTTTTCACAAGTTATATCCTTTAAATAATTTAATGTAGCTATTCCTCTGCCTCTTAGGTGTTTCTTCTTTAAGATAAAGAATACTATTATTTTTTTAAACAAGAAAACTTATATTTATTTTTATCATATATATGTATATATATAATGAAAGTTTTTTTTCAAAACTTATGTAGATATAATTCTGTAACATTAGCCCTTGTAAAACCTTCTTTGGTGGATAGAATTCCAAATATTTTATGCTGTCAACAGTTATTTTAAATGGAATTTCTCTTTGTATCTCTTGCAGTTGGATTTTGTTGACGATGTATAAAAATGCTGATGATTTATGTGGATTTATTTTGTACCTGGCAACTTTGCTAAGGTTGTAGATTGTTTCTAATAATCTGCAAAAAATGATAATTTGGTCTCCTCATTATCTACTTCAATTACTTTAATCTCTTTTTCTTCTCTTATTGCCAAAACTAATATTTCTAATACAATACTGAATAGTAATGTTGACAGTGGGCAACCTTTTTCACCCCTGATCTTATTGCAAATTGTTATAGATTGTCTCCATTACATATGATGCTTGCTGACAGTTTTAAATAGATGCTACTGACTATTTTAAGGAAAAGTCCATTTATTCCTATCACACAGTTTTTGTTAGTTTGGCTATTGACATAAATGATTATGTTGATGGTTTTCCTAATATCGAAGCAGCCCTGCATTCTTTGTACAAATCTGACTTTGTCATCATCCTGGGGATGATTTTCTGTAATCTCATTGCTAATATTTTAGTTAATATGTTTGCATCTGTATTCATTAGAGAAATGGGGGGTGGAGCCAATATGGCAGAGAGCAGGCATGACTTTCTGTGACCTCCTCTGATCTTCTCTCAAACCAACAACAGATTAAGCCTCTAAATTGATTTTGGAGTCAAGGAATCCACAAATATTTGGAGTACAACATATTTCTAACAGAAGATAGCTTGGAAGAATTTCATAATAGGTCTGTTTGAAATGAGCAAGGGGATAGTCTGCCAAGCACAGACTACAGCACTGGGAGACCAAGGAAAAGAGCTAGGATGGGGCATCAAAGCCTCACAGGTTCCACTTACCTAGGAAATTCCTATGAGCCTCTTAGGCTACTCTGTCCTGCTTGTAAGCAGGTGGTTTGGCAGATTTGATACAAAAGGCACATTGTAAACTAGGGAAGAACACCAGACCTAGCCTCCATTACCCAGCACGGGAAATCAATCAGCAGAACTGCCCCAGGGCAAATTAAAGCAGCTGTTGCTCCTTTGCATTGAACAGACCTCAACGTTAAAAAAATGAATAAAAAAACAAAAAGAACTCTCACCATAGACAGCTTTTGTGGAGAGAGAGAGAGAGAAGAATAGAACTCACATCCTGAGATTCCTAAAAGCAAAGCAACTCTAGATGAAGCCCCAAAGGGAGACATGAGCTGGTCCCTATGTCACAAGGCTTCCTTGGATGTTTGCATAAAGGATTCTTAAAAGAGAACTAGAAGAAAAATGGGGAAAGGAAATGAGATCATTGCAAGAAAGAATGGAAAAAAGCATATACAGCCCTACAAAAGAGATATGAAAAAGATACCAATTCACTGAAAAATTTATGAAATGACAAAAAAGACTACAATGAACAAAAAATTCAATTGGTCAGTTAAAAAAGGTAACTTGTAGAGAGGTAGAATGCTTGAGAAGTATACTTGAAAGAAAGTGTTAACTCAGAGGAATTGATGAAACAGTGGTTATCTAGTTTACATATATACTTACTACTTAGCATGTTGATGTAATGGTTCTCTAAGTTCACACATAATCAATACCCTGTAATGATGTAATCAGAATAAGGTATATAAGAGCCAAAAAGGACTGGAAGAGAGACATTCCATCTCTCACCAACCTAATGGCTCTCCTGCCTCCTGCATTCCTCTACTAAAACCAAGGCTCATCTGAAGGTCCCCCAGAAAGCTAGCTCGGCCCCAGGCAAAGGAGACAGACTGTGAAGGAGATAATAAAGACTTTGGACTTTATCCCTGACTATTCTCATCGTGATTACTTGGATGAAACAAAGGTCCATTCAGAGGACTTCCAGAAAGCCAGGAAATTACAGTAACTGAAGAGAATAATACATTAAAAATTAGAATTAAACAAATGGAAGTGAATAACTCAATAAGACTTCAAGAATCAGTCAAACAAAAATAACAACAACAACAAAAAAAAAAAAGAAAAAGAAAAAGAAAAGAAAAGAAAAAGTAGAAGAAAGTATGAAACATATCCTAGGAAAAACCACTGACCTGGAAAAAAGATCCAGGAAAGACAATCTTAGAATTATTGGACTTCTTGAAAGCCATGATGAAAAAAAAGAACCAAGACATTTCCATACAGGAAATCATAAAAAAAAAAAAAAAACACCTCTCACCCTGATACTTTAAAATCAGAAGATAAAATAGCCATCCAAAGAATTCACCAATCACCTTCTGAAAGAGATCCCAAAATTAAATTCCCAAGGAATATCGTGGCTAAATTTCAGAACTATCACACCAATGAAAAGATATTGCAAGTAGCCAGAAAGAAACAATTTAACTGCTGAGGAGCCATAGGAATACCCAGGACCTAGTAGCTCCCACCTTAAAGGATCAAAGGGCCTGAATCTGATATTCTGAAAGGCAAAGGAACTTGGATTACAGCCAAGAATAAGTTATCCAGTTAAAATAAGAATTACCTTTCAGGATAGAAGATTCAATGATATAGGTGAATCTTAACCATTTCTAATGAAAAGACAGAAATGAAAAAAAAAATTGATCTCCAAACACAGAACTCAAGAGAAGCATAAAAATATAAAAAAGAAAACTTTTGAGAACTATATTTCTGTTTTGGGAATACTTAGAAAATGTGAGTATAATTTGATTTTATGATAAAATAAAAAAAAAAGCTAGAAGTAGAATAGGAATCGTACTGCATAAAGAGGAAAAAACAGGTGAAATAAGGAAAATTGCATCTCATGAGGAGGCAAAGAAAATCTATTATAATTGAAGGAAAGAAGAAAGGGGCATCAGCATTGTATGAAGCTTACTCTAATCGGATTTGGCTCTAAGGGAGAATATCAGACATATTTGGTTTCACAGAGAAACTTGTCTCACCTTATAGGGAAGTGGGAGGGAAAGGGGGAAAAGAAAGGGAAAGACTATTAGAAGGGAAAACAGAAGTATTAGGGAAATGTCTAAAAAAAGGGGAGGGATCCTAAAGGAGGAGGACTATTTGAAGGAGGTAGTAGTCATCAAAAGCAAAATGTTGAAGAGGAGGCAATGGGAAAAGGAAAGAGAAAATAATAAGTTTGAGTAAATAAGATGGCAGGAAAACAGAATTAATTATTTTAACTGTGAATGTTAAATGTGAATGTATGCTCCAGGCGAATTAATAAAAATCATTGATAGTTATCCTGATCTCAAATTAAGTAGAAGCAAAGATAGATCTAATTAAAAGAGATAAGGAAGGAAACTATATTTTATTAAAGGGTACAATAGAGAATGAAGCATTATCAATACTAAATATATATGCACCAAGTGGTATAGCATCCAGATTCCTAGAGGAGAAGTTAAGAGAGATGCAAGAAGAAATAGCAAACCTATACTAGTGGGGATCTCAATCTTGCTCTCTCAGAACTAGATAAATTGAGCCACAAAATAAATAAGAAAGACGTTAAGAAGGTAAACAAAATATTAGAAAATTTAGGTATGATAGATTTTTGGAGAAAATCAATGGAAACAGAAAAGAGTTTACTTTTTTCTTGGTGGTTCATGGAATTTATACAAAAATTGGCCATGTGTTAGGGCATAAAAACCTAAAAATCAAATGCAGAAAGGCAAAAATAATAAATACATCTTTCCACATCATAAGGCAATAAAAATTGAATGCCATATAAGGCCAAGAGAAAATAGACCAAAAGCTATTTGGAAATTAAATAATCTAATCCTAAAGAATGAATGGACAAAACAGCAAATCATAGACACAATCAATAATTTCATTGAAGAGAAGGGCAATAATGAGATCACATACCAAAATTTGTGGGAAGCAGTCAAAGTGGTTATTAGGGGAAATTGTTTATCTCTAGATGCTTACTTTCATAAAATAGAGAAAAAGAATATCAATGAATTGGGCTTACAACTAAACAAGCTAAAAAAAGAACAAATTTAAAACCCTCACTTAAATGACAAATTTCAAATTCTGAAAATAAAAAGGGAGATTAATAAAATTTAAAATAAGAAAACCATTGAATTCATAAATAAAATTAAGAGGTGGTTTTATGACAAAACCGAAAAAATAGATAAACCTTTAATTAATTTGATTAGAAAAAGGAAAGAAGAAAATCAAATTGGCAATCTCAAAAATGAAAAGGGAGAACTTTCCATCAATTAAGAGAAATTAGAAAAACAATTTGGAGTTATTATGCCCAACTATATGCCAATAAATTTGATAATCTAACTGAAATGGAGGAATAGCTAGAAAAATATAGATTGTCCAGATTAACAGAAGAGGAAATAAATTATTTAAATAGTCCCATTTTGGGGAAAGAAATAGAGCAAGCTATTAATCAACTCCCGAAGAAAAAGTCTCCAGTACAAGATAGATTTACATGTGAATTATACCTAACATTTAAAGAACAATTAATTCCAATACTGTGGAAAGTATTTGAAAAAATAGGGAAAGTAGTAGTCCTACCAAATTCCTTTTATGACAAAGATATGATTCTGATAGCTAAACCAGATAAGGTGAAAACAGAAAGAAAATTATAGACCAATTTCCCTAATGAATACTGATGCAAAAATCTTAAAAAATATATTAGCAATGAGATTATCACCATCGTGAAAATCATTGCCAGAATAATAAATTATAACCAAGTAGTATTTATACCAGGAATACAGAGCTGGTTCAATATTAGGAAAACTATTAGCATAATCCACTATATAAATAACCAAACTAACAAAAATCTGTACAAACAACAGAACTGTGCTGAGCCACTGGCTGATTGACTTCTGATGCTGAGTGAATGTGGCCAAGTCCTGTGAAATTCTGGCATTTCAGGGTTTACTATTTACCTGTTGTGTTTATGTTGGATGTTTTATAACTTCTTTGCTGATTTACTGGCTTGAAGTTAGGGCAGAGTAGCCAACACTGCTGTAGATTTCTTCCCATAGATTATTTGGCATGTGGAGACCACACTGACCTGGGACTGTGCACTGCCTGCACTATGTCTATCCTCTGCCTGCTTGCAATAGGCCTACCTCCCTGATTGATGGAAACCGACCTTTTCTGGAGATCTTTGACATTATCCTCTGCTGGTAATTTGCTACACTCTCAATATTTGTGGATTCTGTCAGTCCAGAATTAATTCAGAGATTGTATTTGCTAATTATTCTGAGGGTCATGGGACAAACTGAGAAAAAGACATGTGTCCTCCTCTATCATATTGGCTCTGTTCCCAATACTATGATCTTTAATTAATTCATATAATATTGTTTTAAATTTGATGTCCTTTACAATCACAGTTATCCTTTTCTAGACCATTTTCTAATCTTGATGCATCTTCTAATAGCATCTCAAACTCAAGGTGATAGTAAAAATGGAGCTTGAATATCAAAGAATACTATGATTCCCCTCATTTTTGGAAAAAAAATATCATAAACTAACATCAGAGTATTTTTGTCAGTGTTATTTAGTGGATAAATATATTCTTGTGTTACAGAAGTTAAGAATATTTGAGTTTCTTTCTTTCTCATCCACATTAACTGCAGGGTCACAGACAATTTTCAGGGCCTGAGACAATTCTCTAGATCGGTGTTTCCTAAAGTGTGGTAGCATATCCCAGAGGAACGGGAAGAGTTTGGTGGGGGTAGGCTTTGCACAGGAGTTTGTGGGGATATGTGCTTCATATGATTAGATACTTAGCTGCATCTAATTCTACATTCTCATGAGTCAAGTCAAGACAATTTTGTGAAGCATAAGATGGTCTAGTGTGACAATATACCACACTTCATTATAAAGATGTGCCTCTGTATTTTTAGCTTTTCTGTGATTTTCTTATAGGAAAGGTTTGTTATGTGCTTTAGTAAGTCCTATTGATTTTGATTATTTTTTTAATACAAGGATGAAATTGTGCTGAGATAACAGATCATCATAATTTGGTTCCCTGGCTGTTAATTTTAATCTGAGATGTGGCTCAATGCCCATAGTCTGTTCCTTTTTTTTTTTTTTTTTTTTTTTTTTTTTTACTTAATGTCTACAAATGCTAAAAAAGCAACTTCACGAGTCCTACCAAACTCCTTTTACGACACAGACATGGCATTGATACCGAAACCAGGTAGGGTGAAAACAGAGAAAGAAAATTATAGACCAATATCCCTAATGAATATTGATGCTAAAATCTTAAATAAAATATTAGCAAAAAGATTACAGAAATCATCCCCAAGATACTACATCATGACCAAGTAGGATATAGAACAAGAATGCAGGGCTAGTTCAATATTAGGAAAACTATTAGCATAATCAACTATATCAATAACCAACCAAACAAAAAACATATGATGACTCAATAGATGTAGAAAAAGCATTTGATAAAATCCAACATCCATTTCTAATAAAAAACACTTGAGAGTATAGGAATAAATGGACTTTTTCTTTTTCTTTTCTTTTTTTAACTTTTTATTGACAGAACCCATGCCAGGGTAATTTTTTACACCATTACCCCTTGCACTTACTTCTGTTTTGATTTTTCCTCTCCCTCCTTCCACCCCTTCCCCCAGATGGCAAGCAGTCATTTACATGTTAAATAGGTTACAGTATATCCTAGATACAATATATATGTACAGAACCGAACAGTTCTCTTGAGAACTGGATTCAGGGAGAATTGGATTCAGAAGGTATAAATAACCCGAGAAGAAAAACAGAAATGCAAGCAGTTTATATTCATTTCTCAGTGTTTTTTCTTTGAGTGTAGCTGCTTCTGTCCATCCTTGATCAATTGAAACTGAATTAGCTCTCTTTATCAAAGAGATCCACTTCCATCAGAATACATCCTCAAACAGTATCGTTGTTGAGGTATATAATGATCTCCTGGTTCTGCTCATTTCACTTAGCATCAGTTCATTTAAGTCTCGCCAGTCCTTTCTGTATTCATACTACTGGTCATTTCTTATTGAACAATAATATTCCATAACGTTCATATACCACAATTTACTCAACCATTCTCCAATTGATGGACATCCATTCATTTTCCAGCTTCTAGCCACTACAAACAGGGCTGCCACAAACATTTTGGCACATACAGGTCTCTTTCCCTTCTTTAGTATCTCTTTGGGGTATAAGCCCAGTAGAAACACTGCTGGATCAAAGGGTATGCACAGTTTGATAACTTTTTGAGCACAGTACCAAATTGCTTTCCAGAATGGCTGGATGTGTTCACAATTCCACCGACAATGTATCAGTGTCCCTGTTTTCCCACATCCCCTCCAATATTCCGCATTGTCTTTCCCTGTCATTTTAGCCAATCTGAAAGGTGTGTAGTGCTATCTCAGAGTTGTCTTAATTTGCATTTCTCTGATTAATAATGATTTGGAACATATTTTCATATGGCTATAAATAGTTTTAATTTCTTCATCTGAGAATTGTCTGTTCATATCCTTTGACCATTTATCAATTGGAGAATGGCTTGATTTCTTATAAATTAGAGTCAGTTCTCTATATATCTTGGAAATGAGGCCTTTATCAGAACCTTTGACTGTAAAAAATGTTTTCCCAGTTTATTGTTTCCCTTCTAATCCTGTCTGCATTTGTTTTGTTTGTACAAAAACTTTTCAATTTGATAATCAAAATTTTCTATTTTGTGC
The DNA here is from genome assembly GCF_016432865.1 of Antechinus flavipes. Lineage (NCBI taxonomy): Eukaryota > Metazoa > Chordata > Mammalia > Dasyuromorphia > Dasyuridae > Antechinus > Antechinus flavipes. The sequence continues at coordinate 73,166,939 of NC_067398.1, read as the reverse complement.
TCAATAGTGATCTCTAGTTCTTCTTTGTTCATAAATTCCTCCCTCTTCCACAGGTCTGAGAGGTAAACTATCCTATGCTCTTTCAACTTATTTATAATCTCATTCTTTATGCCTAGGTCATGAACCCATTTTGACCTTATCTTGGTGTACGGTGTTAAGTGTGAGTCAATGCCTAGTTTCTGCCATACTAATTTCCAATTTTCCCAGGAATTTTTGTCAAACAGTGAGTTCTTATCCCAAAAACTGGGGTCTTTGGGTTTGTAAAACACTAGATGATTATAATTATTGGCTGTTTTGTCCTTTGAACCTAACCTATTCCATTGATCAAGTAGTCTATTTCTTAGCCAATACCAGATGGTTTTAGTAACTGCTGCTTTATAATATAATTTTAGATCTGGTACAGCTAGGCCACCTTCATTTGATTTTTTTTTTCATTAATTCCCTTGAAATTCTTGACCTTTTGTTTTTCCATATGAACTTTGTTGTTATTTTTTTCTAATTCATCAAAGTACTTTTTTGGGAGTCTGATTGGTATAGCACTAAATAAATAGATTAATTTAGGTAGTATGGTCATCTTTATTATATTTGCTCACCCAATCCAAGAGCATTTAATATTTTTCCAGTTGGTTAGATCAGACTTAATTTGTGTGGAAAGTGTTTTGTAGTTTTGCTCATAAAGTTTTTGATTTTCCCTTGGCAGATAGATTCCTAAATATTTTATACAATCAATAGTTACTTTAATGGAATTTTTCTTTGTAACTCTAACTGTTGTGTTTTGTTAGTGATGTATAAGAATGCTGATGACTTATGTGGGTTTATTTTGTATCCTGCAACTTTGCTAAAGGTGTGGATTGTTTCTACTAACTTTTTAGTAGAGTCTCTGGGGTTCTCTAAGTATACCATCATATTATCAGCAAAGAGTGATAATTTGGTTTCCTCATTGCCTATTCTTATTCCTTTAATCTCTTTCTCAACTCTTATTGCCAAAGCTAGCATTTCTAATACAATATTAAATAGTAATGTACACCTAAATTTTGTTAAATGTAGTTTTTGTTGCATTGTGATCTGAAAAGAAAGCATTTACTATTTCTGCCTTCCTGCATTTAATTTTGAGGTCTTTATGTCCTAATATATGGTCAATTTTTCTATAGGTTCCATGAACTGCTGAGAAGAAAGTATACTCCTTTCTGTCACCATTCAGTTTTCTCTAGTGATCTATTGTACCTAATTTTTTCTAATATTCTATTTACCTCTTTAATTTTTTTCTTATTTGATTTGTGATTTGATTTATCTAAATCTGAGAGTGTAAGTTTGAGATCTCCCACTATTATAGTATTGGTATCTATTTCTTCTCTCAACTCTCTTAAATTCTCCTTTAGGAAGTTACATGCTATACCACTTGGTGCATATATGTTTAATACTGATATTGCTTCATTGTCTATACTACCCTTTAGCAAGATATAGTTTTCTTCCTTATATCTTTTAATTAGATCAATTTTTGCTTTTGCTTGTTCTGAGATAAGAATGGCTACCTCTGCTTTTTTTGACTTTACCTGAAGCATAATAGATTTTGCTCCAGCCTTTTACCTTTACTCTGTATGTATCTCCCTGTTTTAAATGTGTTTCCTGTAAACAACATATTGTGGGGTCTGACTTTTGATCCAGTCTGCTATCCACCTCCTCTTTATGGGAGAGTTCATCCCATTCACATTTACAGTTAAAATTACTAATTCTGTTTTTCCTGCCATCCTAATATCCCCAAATTATACTTTTATTTTTCTTGCCCTCCTTCCCTTCTTCCTAGTATTAAACTTATTGGTCACACTTGCCTTACACAGCTTTCCCTCTTTAGTATCCCTCCCTCTTCCCTTTGAATTACTTCCCCTTTCTTGTACCCTTCCCTTATTACTCTTTTTCCTTTTCCCTTTTCCTCTCCCACTTTTTAATGAAGTGACAGAAAAATCTCTGTAAAATAAATGTCAATTATTTCCTCTTTGAGCCAACTCTGATGAGAGTAGGATTCACACAATGTTCCTCCCCATCTCTAAGTTCCCTCAGATATGATAGGTTTCCTTTGCCTCATTGTCATATATAGGTTCTCTCTTTTTATCTCCCCTTTTCCCTTTTTCTGACACTATCCCCTTTCTATTTCTACTTCCTTTTTTATATTATATTGGTAAAACCAAATTATACATATAGTTTTTATGTATATCCACAACGGAAATATAGTTCTCAAGAATTCCTTTTACCTTTTTCTACTTCTCTTGAATCTTGTTGTTGGAGATCAAATTTTTTAAGTCTGTTTTTTTTTCCCTTGGAAACAAATGGAATTCCTCTGTTTCATTAAATGTCCATCTTCTTCCATGGAAAAAAATATCAGCTTAGCTGGGTAGTTTATTCTTAGCTGCATTCCAAGCTCTTTTGCCTTTCAGAATATCTAATTCCAGACCCTTCAATCCTTTAATGTTGAAGCAGTCAGATCTTGTGTAGCCCTTATTGTGGCATCTCAGTATTTGAACTGTTTTTTCCTGGCTGCTTGTAAAATTTTTTCTTTAGTCTGAAAATTCTGAAGTTTGGCCACAATATTCCTCAGAGTCTTTATTTTAGGGTCTTTTCCAGAAGGTATTCAATGAATTCTTTCAACGCCTATTTTCCCTTCTGTTTCTATTACTTCTGGGCAGTTCTCTTTGATGATTTCTTGTAAAATAGTATCCAGGCTCTTTTTTTCATGATAATTTTTGGGTAGTCCAATGATCCTCACATTATCTCTCCTAGATCTATTTTCCAGGTCTATTGTTTTTCCAAGTAAATATTTGACATTTTTTCCCAATCTTTCATTTTTTTGGTTTTGCTTGAGTGATTCTTGATGTCTCAATGAATCAGCCATTTCTATTTGTTTAGTTCTGATTTTTAGTGAGTTATTTCCTTCATTAGATTTTTTTACTTCTTTTTGTATATGTCCAATTGAGTTGTTTTGCTCTATGGAATTTTTTTTCCATTTCACTATTTTTTTTTTTTAGTGAGTTATTTTCTTTTTCCAGTTCAAAAATTCTGTTTCCCTGCACTTCTTGGGAATTTTTTACCTTTTCCAATTCACATTTCAGAAAGTTGTTTTCTTTTTCCAGTTTATCAATTTTTTCTTTTAGTGAGTTATGTGCCTTTTCTGTACTCTCTTGCATAGCTTCTGTTTCCTTTCCCCATTTCTCTTCTAGTTCTCTTTTACGGTTTTTAATAGTCTCCTCTAGGAGAGCCTTTTTTATTGGGGACCAACAATTGTCTGGAGACTGTCTGTTATTAGTTTCTTCAGGGTTGAAAAGCTGTTTTCTTTCTGTATAGAAACTATCAAACATTCTTTTGATTTTTTTACTCACTTTGTTAGCGCCTGTAGGATTTGCCTTCAGAGCCAGGAGGTTATCAGCTTCCTCTGCAGAGCAGTGAAAGATGTATGGACCAGTAGCTGTCCTGTCAGCCAACTACAAAAAGTAGTGAGGTACTGGAGTGCTCTGGGAAAGAGTTTCCCACCAGGGAGTAACTCAGGCCTGCAGGGTACAGCTGGGAAAGTGCCCTGCAAAGAACCCCAGTTGTGTGAGATAACAACTGCCCTGGGGCTAGATGCTGAGCAGTGAGAGTTTCACTTCCCAAGCCAGATCCTGCCCTGGGGCTGTGGGTATTAGCAGTTGAGCAGTGAATGGATCTGCAGGAATGGAAAGTGTCTGCCTGGGAAGCACAGTCTGCTGGGGAAGTTCTATTGCCCCAGGCTGAGCCCCCCACTCTGCTGATTAGAGGCTGCCCAGGCTGTGCCCCCCTGGTGTACAGATTTATAACTACCCCGGCAAAAGCCCTAAACTGCGGGATGTGGCTGCAGGGCTGCATTACAGTCTGCCTGAGTCACTTCTGGGTTTGAGGGATTACAGCCAGATCTCATTAGGTTCTGGCATTTTTTAGAGTCCCCTCTGTTTCAGGCTTTAATCTCTCTGCCAGTTTACTGTTTTGTAGTCAAGGCAGAGCAGTTAGTGTATAGCAGAGTCATCTCTATAACTTCTCTAGCCACAGAGATCACCCCTGTCCCTGGTCTGCTCAGGACATTAGTCTCTCACTGCCTTTGCTAGTCTGTTCCTGGTCCCTCAGGACAAACCTTTGCTGGTGATCTTCCAGATTGACTTTGGCTGTTAAGTTGTAGTGCTTCTAATCTTCATGAATTTAAGCAGCAAAAAGCTGTTTTTGAGGTTGAATTAAATAGTTGGTTATGAGGGGAATGAGACGAGCTTAGAGAGTCGTGTGCGCCTTCTCGGCTCTGCCCCCGGAAGTCCCCAATGGACTTTTTCTTAAAATAGTCAGAAGCATATATTTTAAATTGTCAGTAAGCACTATATGAAATGGGGAAAAACTGGAATCTTTCGCAGTAAGACCTGGAGTGAAGCAAGGTTGCCCACTATCACCATTATTATTCAATATTGTATTAGAAACACTACCCACTGCAATAAGAGCCGAGAAAGAGATTAAAGGAATTAGAGTAGGCAATGAGGAAACCAAACTATCATTCTTTGCAGATGATATGATGGTATACCTAGAGAACCCCAGAGATTCTACTTAAAAGCTATTAGAAATAATTCATAACTTTAGCAAAGTAGCAGGATACAAAATAAATCCCCACAAATTCCCAGCATTTTTATGCATCACCAACAAAATTCAACAACAAGAAATACAAAGAGAAATTCCATTCAAAATAACTGTCGACAGCATAAAATATTTGGGAATCTATCTACCAAAGGAAAGTCAGGAATTATATGAGCAAAATTACAAAAAAGTTTCCACACAAATAAAGTCAGACTTAAATAATTGGAAAAATATTAAGTGCTCTTGGTTAGGCCGAGCAAACATAATAAAGATGACAATACTCCCTAAACTAATCTATTTGTTTAGTGCTATACCAATCAGACTTCCAAGAAAATATTTTAATGATCTAGAAAAAATAACAACAAAATTTATATGGAATAATAAAAGATTGAGAATCTCAAGGGAATTAATGAAAAAAAAAATCAAATGAAGGTGACCTAGCTGTACCTGATTTAAAACTATATTATAAAGCAGCAGTCACCAAAACCATTTGGTTTTGGCTAAGAAATAGATTAGTTGATCAGTGTTAGGTTCACAAGACAGAACAGTCAACTACAGCAATCTAGTGTTTGACAAACCCAAAGATCATAACTTTTGGGATAAGAATTCATTATTTGATAAAAACTGCTAGTATAGCTGGAAATTAGTATGGCAGAAATTAGGTACGGATCCACACTTGACACCGTATACCAAGATAAGATCAAAATGGGTCCATAATCTAGGCATAAAGAATGAGATTATAAAAAAAAATAGAGGAACATAGGATAGTTTATCTCTCAGACTTGTAGAGGAGAAAGAAATTTGTGACCAAAGTTGAACTATAGACCATTACTAATCACAAAATAAAAAAAATTTTTGATTATATCAAATTAAAAAAAAAAAAAACTTTGTACAAACAAAAGTAATGCAAACAAGATTAGAGGGGAAGCAACAAAGTGGGAAAACATCTTCACAGTTAAAGGTTCTGATAAAGGCCTCATTTCCAAAATATATAGAGAATTGACTGTAATTTATAAGAAATCAAGCTATTCTCCAATTGATAAACGATCAAAGAATATGAACAGACAATTTTCAGATGATGAAATTGACACTATTACCACTCATATGAAGGAGTGTTCCAAATCACTATTGATCAGAGAAATGCAAATTAAGACAACTGTGAGATACCACTACACATCTGTCAAATTGGCTAAGTCGACAGGAAAAAATAATGATGAATGTTGGAGGGGATGCAGGAAAATTGGGACACTGATGCATTGTTGGTGGAGTTGTGAATGAATCCAACCATTCTGGAGAGCAATCTGGAATTATGCCCCAAAAGTTATCACATCATGCAGACCCTCTCATCCAGCAGTGTTACTTCTGGGTTTATATCCCAAAGAAATACTAAAGAAGGGAAAGGGACCTGTACGTGCCAAAATGTTTGTGGCAGCCCTGTTTGTAGTGGCTAGAAACTGGAAATTGAATGGATGCCCATCAATTGGAGAATGGTTGGAAAAATTATGGTATATGAATGTTATGGAATATTATTGTTCTGTAAGAAATGACCAGCAGGATGAATACAGAGAGGCTTGGAGAGATTTACATGAACTGATGCTAAGTGAAATGAGCAGAACCAGGATATTATTATATACTTCAACAACAATATTTTATGAAGATGTATTTTGATGGGAGTTGATTTCTTTGACAAAGAGCCCTAACTCAGTTTCAATTGATCAATGATGGATAGAAGCAGCTACACCCAAAGAAAGAATACTGGGAAATGAATGTAAACTATTGGCATTTTTGTTTTTCTTCCAGGGTTATTTTTACCTTCTGAATTCATTTCTCCCTGTGCAAGAAGAGAACTGTTCAGTTCTGCATACATATATTGTATCTAGGCTATACTGCAACATATTTAACATATATAGGACTGCTTGCCATCTAGGGGAAGGGGTGGAAGGAGGGAGGGGAAAAATCAGAACAGAAGTGAGTGCAAATTACCCTGGCATGGGTTCTGTCAATAAAAAGTTATTTATAAAATTTTAAAAAAAGAGAGAGAAGGCAATAAAAAAAAGAAAAAGCAATTTCACATAAATATGAAATTGGAAAAGGCAAGATGTATTTCAGAACTTTTTCTGTTAAAACAGGATATGCGTGTTGCATTTGTAACCAGAGTGATGTTAGAGTACTACTCCTTATGTTTATTTTTCAAGAATCTGTCTGAAGCCAATTTCAACAATTGCTCTTCTTCCACATTCAACAAAGCTTCTGGCATGGATTTATATTTATTATGAATAATTTTATTTTTCATTTATTATTTTGTGTATATTCCAAAAAAGAAAAAAATATACATTTTGCTTGTTATTAAAATACATCCTTTTTTTTCTTTTGACTAGGGGTATTCAGCATTACGAAAATTATAGAAGGGGTACACATATGTCAAAAGTTTGGGAAACACTGCTGTAGACCATAAGTTGAAGATGAAAGTCTTTCCACACTAAATTTCTACATCATAATTGTCAGTCATATTGATCTTGTAGCTAAATAAAATATTTTCATCTTTCCTTCAACTTCTGCCATACCATAATTTCTTCCTTTCTTTAACAGAGATTTTTATTTTTTTAATTTAAATATTACTCTTTATTCAATTTTATCTTAATGTATTAGTTCAATAGTTTTAGGCTGCCAAGATTTTTTCAGGCATCCAAACATATTAATGAATTTTCAAAACTATATGTTATCATAATTCTCTCTCTCTTCTCTCTCTCTCTCTCTCTCTCTCTCTCTCTCTCTCTCTCTCTCTTTCTCTCTCTCTCTTTCTCCTTTTTTTCTCTCTCTCTCTCTGTGTCTTATCTATCTACATATATAAAGACACTTGTCACCTCTGTTTTTATCTGTATCGTAGATAACATTATCAACCCACAACATTGCTAAGAGCAATGCCATAGGGCCCAAGGCTGGAGCCTCCTGGGGTCTTATTGATTCATTAATCAATCTGCAGAGAATCACAAAACAAGACAGTTGGAAGTTAAATAGTGTTCTAGTGTTGTCAATGCTTGAAAGAGAAGTATCATTAAAACACACCTAGTAAGTATTTATTCAATAGTTGATTCAAAGTTCTGATGAAGAAAAACTCAGTACTTCAGTCACTTATAATTGTTAGGAAAGTATGTTTATTTAGTTTTTGTTTTCCATGACACTAAGCCCAATTTTGCTTCTTTATTACTTCTGGTCTCTTTTTCTCCTTCATTTTGTTTCAAGAGACCAAAGACAACAAATTTCATTTCTCTCTAACATGATGTCTCCTTGTTCTTGAACCTTTTCTTTTTCAGCCTTAATACCTTCTGTTCATTCAAGCAATTGCAATATAACAAATACTCGATAATGATGTGGTATGAAGCTAAGTGGGAGAGTGGATAGAATACCAAACTTAAATTAAGGAAGTCGAGTTCAAATGCTGACTGACATTTATTAACTGTGTGATCCTAGGCAAGTCACTTAATAGCTTTGGCTTCCTAATTATAAGTAAGAATAATAATATAACATTTTTCCCAGGACTATTGTGAATATTAAGTATGATAGTATCTATAAAGAATTTAGCAGAATGTCTGCCACGTAGAAAGTATTTTTTTAATATGTTAGTTGTGAGAAGCTATCATTTTGTCTTTCCTGCACTTTATACCCTCTAGTTAATCCATGTCTATTTACAATGTATCACTCAAAAATGAATACCATTCTAGAGATGTATTTAGTACCAGGTTGGAGTATAAGTATCATGATCATTACCCTGTATGTGAACCTTAGTGCAGCCAAATGAGACATTCACTGTTTGGAGTATCTATATCAAATGTGAGAATTATTGAACCTGTTATTCACTGGGACCCTCAGATATTTTCGTAGGCAAACTATAGTCTAATCAGGTATTTCCCATTCTGTAGAAATAAAATCAAATATTTAAAAAATAGTTTTAAATATTCTTCTATTATATTTAAGGTTTTTAATATTTTGAAACATTTTGAATTCCATTTTTTTTATTTTCCTGTTCCTCCCCCACTTTTCTAGAAGGTGAGAATTGTGATAGTGATTATACATGTGAAGTCACATAAAACATATTTCTATATAAGCAATGTTTCAAAAGAAGAAAAATGAAAAATATACTACAATTTTTTAAAATTTTCTTTTCAATACTATTTTATTTCCCAAATTCATGTGAAGATAATTTTCAACATTCACTTTTCTAAGACTTTTTATTATAAATTTTTCTTCCTCTGTCCCTTAGTTCCCCTCCTCTTAAGACAGTAAGCAATCTGATATAAATATGTGCAATTCTTTTAAACATATTTCCATATTTGTCATGTTGTGCAAAAAAAATCAGGTCAAAGTGAAAAAAACACAAGAAAAAAACAAACAAACAAAAGCAAAAAAAGGTGAAAAGTCCACATTCAATCTCTTTTTTCTCTCCAGGATATGATGGTCATTTTCCATCCCAAGTCTATAGAAACTGCTTTGAATAACATCGTTGATTAGAAGAGCCAAGCCCATCAGAGTTGATCATCTTATAATCTTATTTTTACTGTGTACAATGTACCCTTGATTCTGCTTACTCTATTCAACATCAGCTCACATAAGTCTTTCCAGGCTTTTCTGAAATCAGCCTGCTCATCATTTCATATACAGCAATAATATTCCATTACATTCTCACACTCTAACTTATTTAGCCATTCCCCAACTGATGGACTAAGCACCAAACTTCAACTGTTACTCAGACTTCACCAGTTCTCTTCGTTGAAATGAATAGCATTTTACTTAATAGGTTATTTGGAATAGTTTTTGGATGATTGTCAAGACTGAAGTAGCTAAGTATCACAGATGACCATTCTTAAAACAAAGTTTTTACTATGTACAATATCCTCCCAGTTCTGTTCAGTTCACTTTGCTTAATTTATATATAATTGCAGATTTTGAAAATCTGAAATCATCATACTCATTTCTTATGCCACAATATTATTCTGTTATAATCATGTAACAAAATTTGTTCAGCCACTTCCAAATGAATAGCATCTGCTTTACTTCTTATTCATGTCACCCCAAAAAGATCTTTTATAATATTTTTGGTACAAATAGATTATTTTCTCTTGTCTTTGCAAAACTAGTCGTGGTATTATTGAGTGAAAGGATAAATAAATCTTTATAATCCTCTGAGCATAGTTCTAAATTGTTCTCCAGAATAGTTGGATTAGTTTACAACACCTCCAGTAGTGCATTAATCTCCCTATTTCTTCACATCTCCACTTCCAACCCTTGATATATCATTTCCTTTTCTTTTAGATTAGTCAATCTGATAGGTTTCAGTAGGTTTATGTTAGCATTTCTTGAATCAATAATGATTTAAAGAGGTTTTTACATGGTTATTGAAAGTTTTGATTTTTTTCTGAAAATTTCCTTTTCATATTTTTTTATGATTTGTCATTTTGAAATGACTCATAGTGTGATACATTTTGCTCAGTTCTCTATGTATTTGAAAAATGAGGCTTTTATCAAAGAAACTTGCCATACATTTTTTTGCTCAGTTTCCCATTTTCTTTTATATTCTTTTGACATTTTCTGCCTTAGTGTTTGTATGTGCAAAAATTATTAAATTTCATGTAATACTAAGATATTTAATTTATTTTTTTAAATTTAACTTCCTGTGATCTTCTTTATTCCCTAATTTATTAAGCATATTAACTTTTTCAGCTAAAGCAATTTTAAATTTTGAACTTTGAAGTGAGATTTTATAATTATACATTTTTTTTAATACTGCTTTCCAACTTTCTAGCAATTTTTATGAAATAGATGAATTCTTAATTCCAAAGCCTGGATCTTTGTGTTTATTCAACACTAGATTTCTGGTTAATTACTAATGTATATTGTGTACCCAGTGGTGCAGTTTAGAGAGTACAGGAATTGGAATCAGGAAGTCCTGGATTGAAGTATGGATTCACATTTATGGATGCGATCCTGGGCAAGTCACTTAAACCTATTTGCCACAGTTTTCTCATCTGTAAAACGATCTGCAGAAGAAGAATGGCAAACTTCTTGAAGAAGATAAAACTTTAGCTGACATTTAAATGGAAAGCAGGGAAAGCAGAAGGTGGAGATAAAGAATATGAGAGTTGGATATGCCAGAAATAACCGAGAAACAAAATCAATTACTTAATCAATCAATACCAAGTTGCTCCACCAGTTTATTTCTTAGGTAGTACCAGGCATTTTGGATGATTACTGCCCATAATACAGTATAAAATTAGTTACTTCTAGACCATTCTTATTCAATTTTTTCCCTTGCTTCCCTTAATTTTCTCAACTTTTTGCTGTTATATATGAATTGTTATTAGTTCTTTCCCCCCCTACCTAATAGTGTTTTATTTTTTTCCAATTCTTAGTAAGATTTTGAATTCTCAATTTTGTTTTTCCATTGCACCTTTCTCTGGACCCTTTCCAACACAGCAAGTAATATGACATAGGTTGGACTTGTACATTCATATTAAACATCTTTTAACATTAGTCATATTGTGAAAAAAAAAGAATCATAACAAAAGGAAAAAGAATATGAAAAACAAAAGAAACAAAAACAAAAGCAAAATGCCTTGTTTTAATCTGCATTCGGACTCCATAGTCTTTTTCTGGATGGGAAGCCACCCATCATCAGTCTTTTGGGAATTATATCGAATCATTATATATGAGAAGAGCTTAGTCCACAATAGTTGATCATTGGACAATATTACTATACAATATTTTCCTGGTCCTTTTCACTTTGCTCAGAATCATTTCATGTAAGTCTTTCTAGATTTTTCTGAAATCCATGTACTCATCTTTATAACTCCTTTTTTACGTTTTGAGTCTTCTTACACCCTACTCTCCTTCTTATATCCAATGTTATTGCCCTTTTTGCAATTCTTCATACAAGTCATTCTTATCTATGAATTTGTACTGGTCTTCCTGGAACTCTCATATTCCTCATCTCCACCTTCAGCTTTCCCTGCTTTATTTAAATGTCAGCTAACGGTTTATCTTCTTCAAGAAGTCCTCTCAGTCCTCCTTAATCTTCTCCAATTATTCCTATTTTATATGTAAATTTGCATGATAGCTCCTATATTAAACAGATAACTCTTTCATGGCAGATGCTTTTTTGCTTCTCTTTTTATTTCTTCAAATCTTGATACAAGGTCTTGAATGTACTTTTTGATTTGATTCATAATGATAAAAATAAATATGCTTAAAAGAATAAGTGAATAAATTAAAATGATAGAAAAAATTTTAAAATAGATTCATAGAATTCAATAACTACACTGTACTTTTCCTGAACTTGTACTCATAGGATTATAGATGTAAAGCTAGGAGGGACCTCAGAAATCATCAAGTTGCTAGTACATCTTTTAATAAATGAAAACACTGAGGCATTAAGAGGTTTATTGGTGTCTTCAAGTCAATACATTGGCTCATTGGAAAAGCCAAAGCCAGAAACCAGGTCTTTCTATTTCCAACAAATGTCCTTTAAACTATTTTAAATTTTATAATTAAGAATTTAGGGACACCCTGTATAAAAGATATACTTGTTTTAAAAGAACAGGAAGTTGACCACACTTAAATTAGTATTCAATAAAACAACTTGTCAAAATTACTTTTAATCCTATGATTATCTATGCTTTAATAAGTAGAATTTAGTATAAAATATGTTCATGTTAGATATATGTGAAGACTGAGTTACCTCTCCAGTACCTTCCTTCATTGTGTCATCCTAGGTGCCTCCCCCTTTAGGTTATCCCCATCCAGGTACCTCCCCCATCATGTCATTGTTCTTGTTATCCTATAAAAAATCTTGCTGTCTCAATACTTGGGGCTGGATTCTTTGAGACAATAGTCTTGTTCAGTTCTGGCACCAAACATGGATCATTTGGTCCCAGAAAATCTCTCCATTTAATAAACTATTAAATTGTTCTCTAATCTCTGTCTTGCTCAGTTTCTCCAGCATTACATTAGCACTCTGGAGATCAGCTGGAGTTATAATAAGCAAAAGTCCTTTGTCTTTATTCTTGGTCAAAATGAAAGAAATGGACACAGGAATCCCCACACCTCTCTTCTTCCTCTCCTGCCCAGAAGTCACTCTGCTTGTCTTACTCCATTCTCTAATCCCTCCTCTAATTTTCTGTATACACCAACAGATCGTGCCAGCACAGCATAGGGCCATTTTCCAAGCATATGCAATAGAGTATTGTCCAATCAGTAGTTAGCCTTAAGTGCTTGGTTGTCTGACCTCAGGGAATGAACTCAAGAGTTTCGGACCTTTACAGATAAATTTATGATTAAAAGTCCCATTTAAAAGCATTACAATAATTGATTTTATTAAATTTTGCTTCATGTTTAATTATCAATATGTCAATAGGTACTGCTTATCATTCCTTTATTTATTTTTAACCAGCATCAATCATATTGCTCTTCAAATAGAGGGTAATTTCTTTACATTAAATTCCTGAAAAGATATTGTAATGCTGGAGAAACTGAGCTAGATAGAGATTAGAGAGCATTTAATAATTTATTTAATGGAGAGATTTACTGGGATCAAATGTATCCATGTTTGAAAGTCCCAGGGCTGAATGAGACTACCATCTCAAAGAATCCAGCCCTTAATGTCTGATACAAGATTCTTTTATAGGGTTACAAGACTGATGACATAATGGGGGAGGTACCTGGATGGGGGATAACCTAATGGGGGGAGGAATCTAGTATGAGGATGACATAATGGAGGCAGGCATCTAGGGTGACATAATGGAGGGAGGTACTAGAGAGGCTCCTGATATGCTAATGTTGTCTAAAATGGATAAAGACCTTTATCCCATTAAACATTAAGAAGGAATAAGTATAGTTTAAGATCTAAAATATAAGACCTTTATCCTATCAAATATTAAGAGGCAATGGTTATAATCTGAGGCAGAGTAACTAAATAGGACAATTAGGGAAACTGGGTCAGGACATTAAGAGAACTGTGAAACAACAATATCTGTTTGGGGAAGCTCCTACTTGAGCTACTTGATCATAAGAGTGACTGAATAAATAATCTCTAAAATACTTTCCAATCCTAATTTGCATCATTCCTATGATGAGACTACAATATAGATTTTAACTTTAGGAATCATCCCTTTATCTTCATCTTTATAATTCCCATTACCATCTTGAGAAGCACTGAGAGTCAGTATATTAAAACAGATAGGGCAGTGGATTCAAGGTTAAATAGAATTGCCTTCAAATGCCACCTGCCATGTTTACTGCCTGCATGACAATGGAAAACTTTCTTGACTTTACTGTGACTCAGTTTCCTCATTTCTAAAATAAGATAGTTAAAACTAGATAGCCTCTAATTTTTTTTTTAAAGCTCCAAGTTTCTGATCCTTTTGTGTGATCTCTACTCCATAAGAGATGTATATAAAATGTGAAGTTCTTGGTGGTACCTGAAAAGAAACAATTTATTGCAAAAAATTGAAAAGAACATACAGAACAAAATTAATGAGGGATGGTAAAAATAGGAAGGAATTTAAAAAGAAAAAGAAGATGCAGAACATATTACTGGAGAAAGAAAAAGATCAGTTTCTTTATTTACTAAAATACATTAGCTCAGAAAGGTACCATATAGAAAGTAGCAGGATGTGATGACCGGTATTTAAAATCAGCTGGAGTCAGGAATTCAGGTTAAGGGGAAAATCTTCAATTTTTATTGAAGTAAAGAGGTGAAAAAGGATTGCGAAAGCAATATGGGTAGCTGCCACAGGAAGCCAGCTAGAAGAGGGGGATTGGAGATGAAAGGCTGTCGCAATTGCAATGCGAGCAGCTGTGTCAAGACTTCAGTCAGCAGTCTCTCTTTCCACTTCCCTCCTCACTCCCTTGCCTCCATCCACCAAAAAACGTCATTTCCTATACAACACATCAGGACTTGCATAAAGAGTGGGCAGGGGCCATTCTTTCTCCAAGCATATATATTAATAGAGTATGGTCCAATTACTATTTAGCTTCACGTGCTTGGGACCTCAGTGCATCAACTCAAGCCTCAGCCCATTACAGCAAGAGACTTGAGTATTGAAACAAAAGAAGATTTTTGTAAAGCAAAAATGAGGAATGAGTACATTCCACTTCAAAGACATGGATATGGGAATTGGTAGAAAGAGTGCAGTGTGTGAGGAATAGAGAAAAGTGTGACTTGATAGAAGAATGGAGGAAGGATAATAATGCCCAATGAGATTTGAAAGAAAGCTTAGGCAAAGCAGTTCAAAGTGTTTTGAAATGAAATGAAGACAATGAAAACCTTCCTTTCTGTTCATTTTCTCATGCCTTATACTCTTCCACACACCTCAAATTCCAGAGACATTAAACTGCTTAAAGCTTCACATACACATACAAAATATATTTCTCTTTTTTTTTTTTTTTTTTGTACTCATTGTTGTTCACATATGTAATGTTCTGTACTCTCACCTCTACTACTTTGCTTTTCTGTTTTTTCACTGGTTAGTTCAAATCTAAACTTGTTTTGGATTTCCTTCTCATTTGCACTCTCCAACCCCATGTTAATGTGCTTCCTTCAAATTACAGACATACATGCTCGTATGTTTATACACACATGTAGATGTGTATACACAGATATGTGAACATGTATACATCCATGAGCATATTATATATATAGTCTTCCTATGCCTTATATTTTATTGTATCCCCAGAGGTTAAGTCTCTGGTGCATTGTAAACACCTAATAAATACTTTATGATTGGTTAATAACTATTATGTAACAGATAAGGAAAAGCAGTCTGAGAGAAGGAAGAAACACTTGAATAAATAGACTAAATCTGATTATAAAATATCATTAAGCACTTATGTCTATGACCCTGTGCAGCCTACATGTGGCCCCATTATAACATGTTTCTCTCTCTCTCTCTCTCTCTCTCTCTCTCTCTCTCTCTCTCTCTCTATATATATATATATATATATATATATATGTGTGTGTGTGTGTGTATACACACACACACACACACACACACACACACACACACACACATCAATTAACCTCTAAAGGAATACATAAAGGCAGAGCAGGAATAAGTTTCAGATTGTAAAGTTAGAGTTTCTAGAGCTTGAGAAAAGAGAACGGAAAAACAAAAGTTAGGAATAACTCCAATCTCACATGTCTTTACTGTTTTTTTTTTTCTTTAGTCCTTTCTCAATGAAAAACTAATATAAATTCATAATTACTACCTACTCCCCAGAATATTTTCACACAGTTTTAAAGATAAACTGCTTCCATCTGTCATTTGATGTCTCCAGTGACTTGTAGGGATTCTCTCATTCTGCTTTCTTTAGTTTTATTACAAATAAAAATCACAATTTATTTAGGAGAAAGCCTGTTTCTGCTCTAGGAGGCAGAGGGCACTATAGATGTCTCCTTATAGAAAGAGCTGTTTCCTTAGTGCATCCCTGGACATCAAAGAAATCAAATTGTGCTAGAATAAGGAAGATCTTAGTGAAGTTGTTTTACATAAAATAGGGTTGTCATTTATTTTCATTTTAAAAATCACCATTTGTGGAAGTTAAGAAGGATGGTGGGTTATCACTATTGTTCAGCAATGTTCCAATGCTTCTTTCTATATTTTCCAGTTATTTCATTTTATAACCTCTGGTTCTCTAGAGTTTTCCCACCTGAACTTTAATTTACCTCCAGTTCACCCCCAGTGATACCTCCTACAAGATTTTCTTCATTAGCATCTCCCCCTTCACCTTCTCTTTACAATATTTTTTTTTCATTTTTAAAACTGTATGTATTTGCTCTCCAAGTGATTTAAGTTAATTTCACTTTTGTATTCATATCTCTTGGCATATGGGAAGTATTTAATCAAAGTTTATTGATTGATATTCCATAAATTATCCTGCATAAATTCAGATTTGCATCAAGAAACATTGATTTAATGAGCCTTCAGGAAATAGCAAAAAATGCAGTTACAATTTTATGAATGGCCTATTGTATATATATTATCATTTGTATTGCAGAAATTACATACTTTCAAAATAATCAGAAAGCAATTATGGGAAATATTTTTTCTCTGGCCTACCTTTCTTAATCCTAGTGTGTGTGTGTGTGTGTGTGTGTGTGTGTGTGTGTGTGTATGTGTATAGTACCTCCAACGATTTTCTCTTTCTTAAGAAAAATGATTAACACCTAAGTATTAGTAATTGAAATAATGCCGCTATCTTATAGCTTTAGCCCACTTCAATTCAGAAGCTAAAGCAATCCACTAGGCTATGCCTTCCCAGTAGCAAGGATTACAATTGTGCTTCACATGTCCAGATTCTTACTTTCTATATGCTGAAATTTCTTCAGTCAAATTCTAAACTAGTTCAGAGTTCTTTTGAAAATAAACATACATCTCTTGCCTTTCTCAATTTTGGGCAAAGTGACTGAAAAGAAAATCACTTTTGCAGTCTTCCTTGTAGGCAATTTTTACAAACTTAGAAAATACTCACTTGAATCAAAAAAAACTATGTGGGACTTGAGGAATCTTGCCATTTAGTCTTCTTACATTGTAAAGTAATAATATTAAGGTCCTAAGAGTTGAGGTTCATCCAATATCAAATAAGTAATCATTAACAAGACATGATCCATATCCATTCAGTTGTCAGATAACATAATTTATATCTTCAGACCATCTCTTCCACCCACCAATTTCTTTATCCTTTGTTGACCACCACCAATTCCAAGCCCTCATCAAATACCATCTGTATCATTGTAATAGCTTCCTAATTATCCTCCATTTGTCTTGCTTTTCTCTATAATCCATCTGTGAAAAGAATATTTCTGAAAAAAATCTTGTATCTAATGAATCACATACAATATTATTACTTTTTACAATTAATAACACAATGAACTATTGTTGGAATCTTTACAAACTCTTAAGCAATTAGAGTTGATAGAGACAATAATTATCTAATTTATCATGGTTCAGTATCATGGATCTGACCTTACAAGGTGATGTTTTGGGCCAGAACCTGAAACAGATATACATGGTATACATAAATCCATCAATATGGGAGGCATTACACATAATTTACATAAGCACATAACAATATAACATAGGCTAGTAGTAATGTAACAAATAACATGAGTCAACATGAGAATTTATATATGTCCATAAGTCCTACAAATAATCCAAAAAGAATCCATTGTCCATTAGTTCATGTGCCAGGAATCCAATAGTTCTTGTAAGTTCTGAAGTACTACAATAGTCTCATCAACAATTTTTCATCTCAAGGAATCCAATGATTCTTGCTGTTTTTTTCAAGAACCAAAACAGTCTCATCTTGTGTTAGGAAATCCAATGATTCCTCAAGATTTTAAAAGTTCTTTTAACAGTCTCATTGTCAGCCATACTCTTTCAGTGTCAGATGTTTCTTAAATCTCCTTTGTTTTGAGTTTTTTCTCTTTTTCTGTTTCTCTCTGATGTTCAAGACGAATGTGGCTTGTTGGCACCCATCTGATTCCTTTTCCTCCTGTAGAAATACAAGCAAACCCTCTTCCTCAAGCAGTTAACCTATCTGGTCCCTTCCATTCACCACTTTCTGGACCTCTCCACATCACCTGGCAATTATCTAAAGATAGTGGAGCTGCTGGCACTGGACACTGCTCTTCTGGTGGGTTATAAAACCTGTCTGCTGGAGCCAGTGCATCTTTATCAAAAATTAAAAAATTAATGGTATAGAGAACTAAATTTAGGGTTAGGGTTACCTATGGCTCCCCCTTTCTTTTGTTTTGGTGCCTGAACAGGGACATGAACCCTGGACCCTCAGAGCAGCAGCAGAAGCTCCCTTGGAGTTTCCTTCCCTTCTTCTGAAGGAACGCTTAGGAGCCTCCCAACTATAAAATAGTTATTGCTTCATAAATATTAATTTATTAAATATCATACAGATATATGAAACCTATTTTAAAAGAAAATAGTTTCATTTAATTATGCCCTATCTCTAATAAGGGGGGTATTTTACCAATGTATTCTATATAATCAAATTAATGGGATTAATTATAGAAGAATGGCATTTAATTCTATTTCAAAATAGCTTAGGATAATTTCAATGTTATGTAATAGAAATGGTACTGCACCTACAATCATACTATTGTAGCCTGACACTGACAGTAAGCTTAGTGATTGGAGGCAAAACATTTAATTTCTCTGGGCTCAATTTATTAATTTGTCAAAAAGAGGGGAAGGGTTAATTTATATATTTCTCAATGATGCTTACATTTATGAAATTTTGTAATTCTGTGGGTTCACAGAATTCCAAAATACACATTTATCCGCTCTATGTCTATTTATTAGTATAAAATTGTCAACTAAAGTTTCATTCTATTTGACTACATTGAGTATATAATATGGAAACTTCAGTAGTTCCATTATATCAGTGCTTGCCAAAAAAAAAAAAAAAAAAGTTTGCAGGCTCCCTGTCCAGTTATCTTCAAAGGTAACTTTTTCTATTATATGACATCTCTCTAATCAAAAGTTACTAACCAACATCTCTTTTTAATGGAATCAGGGCTACCACATACCACATACACAGGATGTATACGAAAAAAGATTGCTCTTCACTTTTGAAGATCACTCTTCAGGAAGATATTTTTTTTTAAGCTGGGCTTTTAGAGTACTTCCAACTTTATATTCCATAGATGGGGGAGAAAAATCTACCTGGTCAAAAAAATCTGGAGCTTGGTAGACACCAGTTTTTTGCTTTCAGTCTATTTTCTTTGTAAACTCCTTAGTAGTTACTATAATAAACTACTATTTGTTTTTGACAGGAAAACATTCTGAAATGCTTATCTGAACCTGTTAAAACTTTCCCAAGTGGCTTAGGTTGTGGAAAGAATATATGAAAATAGGGTACACTTTGATCAAGCACTTTGACACAACTTTAATGAAAATGAGATTGGGATGGGGATCTGGAAACCTTCTCCTTGGGCTTTTTGTTGTTGTTGTTGTTGTTGTTGTTGTTGTTATTTTGTTGGTTGGGGAAACTGAGAAAATTTTTTTGAGAAACTCCAAAAGTATAAATTGAATGTAACTAGGTAGAATTGATATTGTGGAACAGAGGCAAGTAGATATTATCTTTGTTCTCCATATTGCCCATGTGGCAGAACATCTCCAAAAAACATGTGACAATAATTTTGACATTTTAGCTGGTCAACAAGAAACACAATCAGAAAGTATATTAGACATTAACATCATACATTAAATTAGTTAAACAAGTGTTTCCAATTAGATAAGGGCCATGACTAAGATCATGGATTCAGAGGTAGAAAAGTCCTTGTTAAAATCTCTGATTTTTATATAAAATAAACTGGGATTAAAAAGATTAAATGGCTTATCTGAAGTCACTGCTTTAATCAGGCTCAGGAGTTAAATTCTGATTTTTGAGAAGCCTCTTTTACTTTCTTTTTGTATCCCCAATGCTTAATATTAGTGTACTTGTATCTTGTGCTTTGAGGCACTTGTTTATCCAGCATTTATCACATTATAGTCATTTAAATGATGTTTACCTCATTGTTCTAATAATACATGATTTACCCTTTCTTATATTTCTGGATGCCAAAAAAAAATCCATCTGTTAGAATTATCTTCTCCTCATAATTAACAGAGATATAGAAGATCCACAGCAAAAGCTAAGCAGTATATTCTGTGCAAAAACACAGTCAGAAACTTTTTTTGATTATATGAATAAATAGATAGATAGATGAGCAACTTCATATTCACTAGTACTTTTCTGTTGACAATAGATTTTTCTAGAAAATTGTCATTAGACTTCTGGAGGTGGAGTGGAGATGGCAGAGTAAAACCAGAAAGTTGCTTGAGGTCTCCTAATTTCCCTCAAAAACCCATGAAACAGTCTCTGAACAGAATCTGAAAGAATGAAAATACTCTCCAACTCAAGATAGAATGGAAAAATTTCAAGAAAATTCAGTTCTATTGGGGTGAAAAGGGTGTTCAACCCAGCTCAAACAGATTCTGGGAAAGGTGGTGAGAAGGTATTAATTAAATCAATTCAGAAACTCAGATTCCTTGCTCAGTAGAAGAGTACTTCCAGTCCAAGATCAGAAGACAAAATCTGGGAATCCAGGCTACTACCTGAAAAGAGTAAGCAAAGCTATCCTCTGAAAACACATGGGGCCCCTGTGCTCAAAGCCAAAGTTAGAGCAGCACAGGAAACTTGATACAGTGATCCCTTTACCCCAGGAGCAGAGCTCACCCATAAAAGTGAAAAAAAGAGGAAATGCCAAAAGAAAAGGAAAGAAAATGAGCAAGAAACAGAAAAGAACCATGACCATATAACGCTATTATGGTGATAGAGAAGACTGTAATGCATGATAAACTGAGCAAGATAGAGATTAAGAGAATAATTTAATAATTTATTTAATGGAGAGATTTACTGGGACCAAATGGATCCATGGTTTGGTCCCAGGGCTGAAACTGAGCAAGATAGAGATTAGAGAATAATGTAATAATTTATTTAATGGAGAGATTTATTGGGACCAAATGGATCCATGGTTTGGTCCCAGGGCTGAATGAGACTATTGTCTCAAAGAATCCAGCAGTGAATGTCAGATACAAGATTCTTTTATAGGGTAACAAGAACAATGACATAATGGGGGAGGTACCTGGATGGAGATGAACTAATGGGAGGAGGCACCTAGAATGACATAATGGGAGGTACTGGAGAGGCTCCTGATATTCTAATGATGCCTAAAATGGATAAACACCTTTATCCCATCAAGTATTAAGAGGGAATAAGTATAGCCTAAGGTCTAAGATATAAGACCTTTATCCTATCAGACATTAAGAGCGAATAATTATAACCTGAGGCAGAGTAACTAAATAGGACAATTAAGGAAACTGGGTCAGGATATCAAAAGAGAAGTGTGGCACAACAGATCAAAATACCAACTCAGATGAGAACAAAATATCCACAGAAGAATTTTCAGAGTGATGTGTATTGGTCTCAAGCCCAAAAAGGTTTCTTGGAAGTACTCATGAAAGATTTTAAAAGACAAATAAGAGAAATAAAGAAAAAATAGGAATAGAAATGATAGGCATAAATGAAATGGTCAACAATCTGGAAAAGGAAGGGAAAAAAACTGACTGAAGAAAACAACTTCTTAAAAATAGAATTAACCAAATGGTAAAAGAGATACAAAACCTAACTTAAGAAAATTACACATTAAAAAGTAGAGCAGGAAAAAAAAAAAAAAAAAAAAGTAGAGCAGGGCAAATGGAAGCTAATAACTGTGAGACAGTAAGAATAAACTAAATAGTATATAAATAAACTAAATATAATTAAATAAACTAACTAGAATAATAAATAAACTAAAAAGAATGAAAAAAATGGATGGAAATGTGAAATACCTCACTGGAAAAACAGCCAAACTGAAAAATAGATCTAGAAGAGACAATTTGAAAATTATTGATCTACCTAAAGGCCATAACCAAAAAAAAAAAAAATCTGGATAACATTCTAAAAGAGATTATTAAGGCAAACTGCTCTCATATTATAGAACCAGATGGGGGAAGTACTCATTCAAAGAGTCCACCAGTCACCTTTGAAAAGAGATCCTATAAGCAAAACTATAAGGAATATTGTTATGAAACTCCAGAACTACAAATCTCAAGATAAAAAAAAAATGCCTCAAGTTGCAGTATTCAATTAAATTAAATTAAATAAAAATTTCAAGGAGGAGAAGTCAAGATTATGCCAGGAAGCTTCTATAATAAAGGATCAGAGAGCTGGAATACCATATCACAAAAGACAAAGAACTTAGGGTTTCAATTAAAAATTAATTATCCAAAAAGATTCAGCATCATCTTTCAGGGGAGGTCATGGATCTTCAATGAAGTAAGAGACATTCAATCATTTCTATTGAAAAAAATAAATGTAAACAGATAATTTAATTTACAAATATAGGACTCAACAGAATCACAGAAAAACAAACAAGGGGAAATACATATTATTTAAAGGTTAAAATGTTTACATCCCTAGATGGTAAAATGTCATCTGTACTCTTGAAAACTGTATCTATCAATGCAGCACACAGAAGAAGCAGTACATGGACTGAGGATGTGGTTGTGAATGGACTCTGATGTAATGATATCAAAGAAAAAGGCATTAAGGGGTGGGAAAAGATCTGTACTTGAAAAAGAGGAAAGAGAAGGTAAATTGGGACAATATGTTCACAAGAAGAGTTACAAAAGACCTATTAAAATTGAGGGATAAGGGAGGAGGATGACTATTGTCTGAAACTTGATCTCAAAGAGGGAATAACTTAATCACTCAGTTGGGGATAAAAATTCATCTATATTCAACTATATCACCTATAAAGAAAAAGGAGAAGAAAGAAGAAAAGGGATGTGCAGATAAAAGGAAGGGTAGAAACACTAGGGGAAAAGGTAAAAGAAAAGAGAAAGGGTGACAGAAGATAGGTAGTGTGTGGAGTTAATTAAAAAAATATCATTACTAAGAGAAGGGAGAAAGGTTGAATGGAAATAAGGTAGTGGGTGGGATGGATAAAAAAAAAAACAAGGCTAAGGACAAGGTGGAAAGAGAAAATAAAATTAGACATAGGGGAGAAAATAGGAGGGAAAGAAATACAGAGGTGATAATCTTAATTCTGAATGTGAATGCAATGAACTCTCCCATAAAACTGAAAGGAATAGAAAAGTGGATTAAAAAACAGAATCCTATAATATATTGTTTACAAGAAACACATTTGACAAAGAGACACAAATACAGTGTAAAGGCAAAAAACTGAAAGAGAATTACTGTGCTTCAGCTGAAGCAAAAAAAAAAAAAAAAACAGCGGTAGCAATTCTGACTTCAGATAAAGCAAAAGTAAAAATAGATCTTATTAAAAGAAATAAGGAAGGAAAGTACATCTTGGTAGTGTTCCATAAATAATGAAATGGTAAAATATTAAAAGTGTATGAAGCAATTGGTAGAGCAGGCAAATTCCAAGAGAAAAATTTTAAGCCAGTTACAGGAAGAAATAGACAGGAAAACTATATTAAATGGGGAACTTCAATCTTACCCTCTCAGAATCAAACAAATCTAACCAAAAAATAAACAAAAAGGAAACTAGGGAGGTTAATAGAATCCTCAAAAACTTAGGCATGATAGACCTCTGGAGAAAATTGAAGAGAGACAGGAAGAAATATACCATGTTCTCAGCGGTACATGGCATGTTCACAAAAATTGACCATGCATTAGGGCATAAATCTCACAATCAAATGCAGAAAGACAGAAATAGTAAATATTTTCTTTTCAGACCACAGTGCAATAAAAATTATATTCAATAAAGCACAGGGAGAGATAGAATAAACACCAATTGCAAATTTAAAAATTTAATTCTAAAAAATGAGTGAGTAAAACAACAAATTAGAGAAACAATCCACAATTTCATCCAAGAGAATGACAATAATGCAACAATACATTAAAAACTATGGGATGCAGCCAAAACAGTTCTTAGGAAAAATTTAATGTCTCTAAATAACTACATGAATAAAATAAAGAAAGAGGAAATCAATGAATTGGGCTTGCAACTAAAAAAGGCTAGAAAGAGAACAAGTTAAAAAAAAACTCAATGAAATATCAAATTGGAAATTAGGAGACTAAAAGGACAGATTAATAAAAAATGTAACTAAGAAAACTATTGACCTAATTTAAAAGACTAAGAGTTGGTTTTACAAAAAAAAAAAAAAAACCTAACAAAATGGATCAACTTTTGGTTAATTTGATTAGAATAAAGAAAGGGAAAATGCAATCATCAGCATCAAAAATTAAAAAAAAAATCAACTTACCAACAATGAAAGAGAAAGTAAAGCAATAATTAAGACCTATTTTGCCCATGTACATAGAAGCAAGTCTGAAATCTAACTGAAATTGGTAAATATTACAAAAATATAAATTTCCCTCATTAACAAAGAGGAAATAAATTATTTAAATACTCCCATTTTAGAAAAAGAAATTGAACAAGCCATTAATGAACTCCCTAGGAAAAAATTTCAAGGGCCAGATGGATTTACAAGTTAATTCTACTAAACATTTAAAGAGCAATTAATTCTAATACTATGTAAACAATTTGTAAAAATCATAAAGAATGAGTACTGCCAAATTCCTTCTATGATACAAATATGGTACTGATACATAAATCAAGAAGATCCAATACAGAGAAAGAAAATTACAAACAAATTACACATCCTAATGAATACTGATGCAAAAATTTTAAATAAAATATTATCAAACAGATTACAGCAACTTATAAGCAAGCTAATATACTATGAACATGTGGAATTTATACTAGGAATGCAAAACTGATTCAATATCATTAAAATTATTAACATAATTGACCATATCAATAACAAAACCAACAGAAATCATATGAAAATCTCAACAGACAGAGAACAAGCTTTTGATAAAAGACAGTATGGATCCTTATTTAAAACACTACAGAGAACAGGTATAAAAGAAGCTTTCCCTAAAATAATAAGCAGTCTCTACCTAAAAACCTATAGCAAGTATCATTTGTATTAACAAATGACTACATGCATTACCAATAAGATCAGGGGGTGAAACAAGGATGCCCATTATCTCTAATATCTAGAAACATTTACTTTAACAAAAGGAAAAAAAAATAAAGGCATTTGAATAAACAATGATGAAATATCTCTGCCGATGATGTGATGATATACATTGAGAATCCTAGAAAATCATCCAAAATTCTACTAAAAACAATTACAGCTTTAGCAACATTGCAATATGTAAAACAAATTCATATCAGCATTTCTATATATCACTGACAAAGCACAAAAGCAAGAGATAGAGAAATTGTAATTAAAATTATTGTAGGTAAAATAAAATACTTGGAGTTCTACCTGCCAAAACAAACCTAAGAATTAAATGAATACAATTATAAAATACTTTTCACACAAATAAAGTCAGATCTAAACATTTGGGAAAATATTAATTGCTCATGAGTAAGCCAAACTAATATAATAAAAAAAAAATCAACTTACCAACAATGAAAGAGAAAGTAAAGCAATAATTAAGACCTATTTTGCCCATGTACATAGAAGCAAGTCTGAAATCTAACTGAAATTGGTAAATATTACAAAAATATAAATTTCCCTCATTAACAAAGAGGAAATAAATTATTTAAATACTCCCATTTTAGAAAAAGAAATTGAACAAGCCATTAATGAACTCCCTAGGAAAAAATTTCAAGGGCCAGATGGATTTACAAGTTAATTCTACTAAACATTTAAAGAGCAATTAATTCTAATACTATGTAAACAATTTGTAAAAATCATAAAGAATGAGTACTGCCAAATTCCTTCTATGATACAAATATGGTACTGATACATAAATCAAGAAGATCCAATACAGAGAAAGAAAATTACAAACAAATTACACATCCTAATGAATACTGATGCAAAAATTTTAAATAAAATATTATCAAACAGATTACAGCAACTTATAAGCAAGCTAATATACTATGAACATGTGGAATTTATACTAGGAATGCAAAACTGATTCAATATCATTAAAATTATTAACATAATTGACCATATCAATAACAAAACCAACAGAAATCATATGAAAATCTCAACAGACAGAGAACAAGCTTTTGATAAAAGACAGTATGGATCCTTATTTAAAACACTACAGAGAACAGGTATAAAAGAAGCTTTCCCTAAAATAATAAGCAGTCTCTACCTAAAAACCTATAGCAAGTATCATTTGTATTAACAAATGACTACATGCATTACCAATAAGATCAGGGGGTGAAACAAGGATGCCCATTATCTCTAATATCTAGAAACATTTACTTTAACAAAAGGAAAAAAAAAATAAAGGCATTTGAATAAACAATGATGAAATATCTCTGCCGATGATGTGATGATATACATTGAGAATCCTAGAAAATCATCCAAAATTCTACTAAAAACAATTACAGCTTTAGCAACATTGCAATATGTAAAACAAATTCATATCAGCATTTCTATATATCACTGACAAAGCACAAAAGCAAGAGATAGAGAAATTGTAATTAAAATTATTGTAGGTAAAATAAAATACTTGGAGTTCTACCTGCCAAAACAAACCTAAGAATTAAATGAATACAATTATAAAATACTTTTCACACAAATAAAGTCAGATCTAAACATTTGGGAAAATATTAATTGCTCATGAGTAAGCCAAACTAATATAATAAAAAAAAAATGACAATTCTGTTTAAATTGATCTCATTTTTCAGTCCTATACCAATCAAACAGCCAAATTTTTTTTTTTTTAAAACTAAAAAAAAATAACAAAATGACAAAATCTATCTGGAAGAACAAAAGGTCAAGAATATCAATGAAATTATTATTATTTTTTTTAATACAAAGTATGGCAGCTTAGCATTCCAAACCCTAAAACAGTATTATAAATCAACAGTCATCAAAAACATTTGGTACTAAGAAAAAAAAAAAAAACTGAAATAGATTAGGGACACAAGACATAATAATCAAAACCTATAAAAATCTAGTATTTGATAAACACCCAAGCTCCAGCTTCTGGAATAAGAAATCACTATTTGGCAAAAAGCTGGGAAAACTGAAAAATAATGTCAGAAACTCGACAAGCCTGATTATCTCACACCCTATACCAAAATATAGTCAAAATAGGTACATGATTTGGATATAAAGAATAATACCATAAAGAAATTTGAGAGCAATGAAAAATATACTTATCAGATCCTTGGAATAAGGAAGAATTTATGACCAAGAAGAACTATAGAACATTACAAAAGGCAAACTGGACAACTTTGATCACATTAAATTACAAAGTTTTTTACAAAAACAGAACCAATCAGAAAAAAATAGAAAATTGTTATTATTGTTTACAACCATTGATCCAGGCCATGCTACATAATGGTTAAAAATTTGTTGGATTTAGAGTGAGGATAAATTTTCTTGCTGTTTGAATTTGTAAAATGACTTGTTTCTGAATTTGAATTTCCTTATCTAATAAAGCCGATTAAAAATACCTGTAAAATTATTTAAGACACCTAGTAAGCTCAAATAAAGTATCTTGGGTAAAGAACAGAATAAATGACAAGTATTGTTATGATTTTGATTGTTAAATTTATTTAATACTAAAAATTATGGAATAGTTAAAGATAATTTAAACAGCACAAATTTACTATAAAATTAGGCTACTTCTGTACACATAGAAATGGAACCAGTGAGTTTTCTTAAGGTTAGATTATTAAAAAAAAATTAACAGAGATATAGAAGATCCACAGCAAAAGCTAAGCAGTATATTCTGTGCAAAAACACAGTCAGAAACTTTTTTTGATTATATGAATAAATAGATAGATAGATGAGCAACTTCATATTCACTAGTACTTTTCTGTTGACAATAGATTTTTCTAGAAAATTGTCATTAGACTTCTGGAGGTGGAGTGGAGATGGCAGAGTAAAACCAGAAAGTTGCTTGAGGTCTCCTAATTTCCCTCAAAAACCCATGAAACAGTCTCTGAACAGAATCTGAAAGAATGAAAATACTCTCCAACTCAAGATAGAATGGAAAAATTTCAAGAAAATTCAGTTCTATTGGGGTGAAAAGGGTGTTCAACCCAGCTCAAACAGATTCTGGAAAGGTGGTGAGAAGGTATTAATTAAATCAATTCAGAAACTCAGATTCCTTGCTCAGTAGAAGAGTACTTCCAGTCCAAGATCAGAAGACAAAATCTGGGAATCCAGGCTACTACCTGAAAAGAGTAAGCAAAGCTATCCTCTGAAAACACATGGGGCCCCTGTGCTCAAAGCCAAAGTTAGAGCAGCACAGGAAACTTGATACAGTGATCCCTTTACCCCAGGAGCAGAGCTCACCCATAAAAGTGAAAAAAAGAGGAAATGCCAAAAGAAAAGGAAAGAAAATGAGCAAGAAACAGAAAAGAACCATGACCATATAACGCTATTATGGTGATAGAGAAGACTGTAATGCATGATAAACTGAGCAAGATAGAGATTAAGAGAATAATTTAATAATTTATTTAATGGAGAGATTTACTGGGACCAAATGGATCCATGGTTTGGTCCCAGGGCTGAAACTGAGCAAGATAGAGATTAGAGAATAATGTAATAATTTATTTAATGGAGAGATTTATTGGGACCAAATGGATCCATGGTTTGGTCCCAGGGCTGAATGAGACTATTGTCTCAAAGAATCCAGCAGTGAATGTCAGATACAAGATTCTTTTATAGGGTAACAAGAACAATGACATAATGGGGGAGGTACCTGGATGGAGATGAACTAATGGGAGGAGGCACCTAGAATGACATAATGGGAGGTACTGGAGAGGCTCCTGATATTCTAATGATGCCTAAAATGGATAAACACCTTTATCCCATCAAGTATTAAGAGGGAATAAGTATAGCCTAAGGTCTAAGATATAAGACCTTTATCCTATCAGACATTAAGAGCGAATAATTATAACCTGAGGCAGAGTAACTAAATAGGACAATTAAGGAAACTGGGTCAGGATATCAAAAGAGAAGTGTGGCACAACAGATCAAAATACCAACTCAGATGAGAACAAAATATCCACAGAAGAATTTTCAGAGTGATGTGTATTGGTCTCAAGCCCAAAAAGGTTTCTTGGAAGTACTCATGAAAGATTTTAAAAGACAAATAAGAGAAATAAAGAAAAAATAGGAATAGAAATGATAGGCATAAATGAAATGGTCAACAATCTGGAAAAGGAAGGGAAAAAAACTGACTGAAGAAAACAACTTCTTAAAAATAGAATTAACCAAATGGTAAAAGAGATACAAAACCTAACTTAAGAAAATTACACATTAAAAAGTAGAGCAGGAAAAAAAAAAAAAAAAAAGGTAGAGCAGGGCAAATGGAAGCTAATAACTGTGAGACAGTAAGAATAAACTAAATAGTATATAAATAAACTAAATATAATTAAATAAACTAACTAGAATAATAAATAAACTAAAAAGAATGAAAAAAATGGATGGAAATGTGAAATACCTCACTGGAAAAACAGCCAAACTGAAAAATAGATCTAGAAGAGACAATTTGAAAATTATTGATCTACCTAAAGGCCATAACCAAAAAAAAAAAAAATCTGGATAACATTCTAAAAGAGATTATTAAGGCAAACTGCTCTCATATTATAGAACCAGATGGGGGAAGTACTCATTCAAAGAGTCCACCAGTCACCTTTGAAAAGAGATCCTATAAGCAAAACTATAAGGAATATTGTTATGAAACTCCAGAACTACAAATCTCAAGATAAAAAAAAAATGCCTCAAGTTGCAGTATTCAATTAAATTAAATTAAATAAAAATTTCAAGGAGGAGAAGTCAAGATTATGCCAGGAAGCTTCTATAATAAAGGATCAGAGAGCTGGAATACCATATCACAAAAGACAAAGAACTTAGGGTTTCAATTAAAAATTAATTATCCAAAAAGATTCAGCATCATCTTTCAGGGGAGGTCATGGATCTTCAATGAAGTAAGAGACATTCAATCATTTCTATTGAAAAAAATAAATGTAAACAGATAATTTAATTTACAAATATAGGACTCAACAGAATCACAGAAAAACAAACAAGGGGAAATACATATTATTTAAAGGTTAAAATGTTTACATCCCTAGATGGTAAAATGTCATCTGTACTCTTGAAAACTGTATCTATCAATGCAGCACACAGAAGAAGCAGTACATGGACTGAGGATGTGGTTGTGAATGGACTCTGATGTAATGATATCAAAGAAAAAGGCATTAAGGGGTGGGAAAAGATCTGTACTTGAAAAAGAGGAAAGAGAAGGTAAATTGGGACAATATGTTCACAAGAAGAGTTACAAAAGACCTATTAAAATTGAGGGATAAGGGAGGAGGATGACTATTGTCTGAAACTTGATCTCAAAGAGGGAATAACTTAATCACTCAGTTGGGGATAAAAATTCATCTATATTCAACTATATCACCTATAAAGAAAAAGGAGAAGAAAGAAGAAAAGGGATGTGCAGATAAAAGGAAGGGTAGAAACACTAGGGGAAAAGGTAAAAGAAAAGAGAAAGGGTGACAGAAGATAGGTAGTGTGTGGAGTTAATTAAAAAAATATCATTACTAAGAGAAGGGAGAAAGGTTGAATGGAAATAAGGTAGTGGGTGGGATGGATAAAAAAAAAAAACAAGGCTAAGGACAAGGTGGAAAGAGAAAATAAAATTAGACATAGGGGAGAAAATAGGAGGGAAAGAAATACAGAGGTGATAATCTTAATTCTGAATGTGAATGCAATGAACTCTCCCATAAAACTGAAAGGAATAGAAAAGTGGATTAAAAAACAGAATCCTATAATATATTGTTTACAAGAAACACATTTGACAAAGAGACACAAATACAGTGTAAAGGCAAAAAACTGAAAGAGAATTACTGTGCTTCAGCTGAAGCAAAAAAAAAAAAAAAAACAGCGGTAGCAATTCTGACTTCAGATAAAGCAAAAGTAAAAATAGATCTTATTAAAAGAAATAAGGAAGGAAAGTACATCTTGGTAGTGTTCCATAAATAATGAAATGGTAAAATATTAAAAGTGTATGAAGCAATTGGTAGAGCAGGCAAATTCCAAGAGAAAAATTTTAAGCCAGTTACAGGAAGAAATAGACAGGAAAACTATATTAAATGGGGGACTTCAATCTTACCCTCTCAGAATCAAACAAATCTAACCAAAAAATAAACAAAAAGGAAACTAGGGAGGTTAATAGAATCCTCAAAAACTTAGGCATGATAGACCTCTGGAGAAAATTGAAGAGAGACAGGAAGAAATATACCATGTTCTCAGCGGTACATGGCATGTTCACAAAAATTGACCATGCATTAGGGCATAAATCTCACAATCAAATGCAGAAAGACAGAAATAGTAAATATTTTCTTTTCAGACCACAGTGCAATAAAAATTATATTCAATAAAGCACAGGGAGAGATAGAATAAACACCAATTGCAAATTTAAAAATTTAATTCTAAAAAATGAGTGAGTAAAACAACAAATTAGAGAAACAATCCACAATTTCATCCAAGAGAATGACAATAATGCAACAATACATTAAAAACTATGGGATGCAGCCAAAACAGTTCTTAGGAAAAATTTAATGTCTCTAAATAACTACATGAATAAAATAAAGAAAGAGGAAATCAATGAATTGGGCTTGCAACTAAAAAAGGCTAGAAAGAGAACAAGTTAAAAAAAAACTCAATGAAATATCAAATTGGAAATTAGGAGACTAAAAGGACAGATTAATAAAAAATGTAACTAAGAAAACTATTGACCTAATTTAAAAGACTAAGAGTTGGTTTTACAAAAAAAAAAAAAAAAACCTAACAAAATGGATCAACTTTTGGTTAATTTGATTAGAATAAAGAAAGGGAAAATGCAATCATCAGCATCAAAAATTAAAAAAAAATCAACTTACCAACAATGAAAGAGAAAGTAAAGCAATAATTAAGACCTATTTTGCCCATGTACATAGAAGCAAGTCTGAAATCTAACTGAAATTGGTAAATATTACAAAATATAAATTTCCCTCATTAACAAAGAGGAAATAAATTATTTAAATACTCCCATTTTAGAAAAAGAAATTGAACAAGCCATTAATGAACTCCCTAGGAAAAAATTTCAAGGGCCAGATGGATTTACAAGTTAATTCTACTAAACATTTAAAGAGCAATTAATTCTAATACTATGTAAACAATTTGTAAAAATCATAAAGAATGAGTACTGCCAAATTCCTTCTATGATACAAATATGGTACTGATACATAAATCAAGAAGATCCAATACAGAGAAAGAAAATTACAAACAAATTACACATCCTAATGAATACTGATGCAAAAATTTTAAATAAAATATTATCAAACAGATTACAGCAACTTATAAGCAAGCTAATATACTATGAACATGTGGAATTTATACTAGGAATGCAAAACTGATTCAATATCATTAAAATTATTAACATAATTGACCATATCAATAACAAAACCAACAGAAATCATATGAAAATCTCAACAGACAGAGAACAAGCTTTTGATAAAAGACAGTATGGATCCTTATTTAAAACACTACAGAGAACAGGTATAAAAGAAGCTTTCCCTAAAATAATAAGCAGTCTCTACCTAAAAACCTATAGCAAGTATCATTTGTATTAACAAATGACTACATGCATTACCAATAAGATCAGGGGGTGAAACAAGGATGCCCATTATCTCTAATATCTAGAAACATTTACTTTAACAAAAGGAAAAAAAAAATAAAGGCATTTGAATAAACAATGATGAAATATCTCTGCCGATGATGTGATGATATACATTGAGAATCCTAGAAAATCATCCAAAATTCTACTAAAAACAATTACAGCTTTAGCAACATTGCAATATGTAAAACAAATTCATATCAGCATTTCTATATATCACTGACAAAGCACAAAAGCAAGAGATAGAGAAATTGTAATTAAAATTATTGTAGGTAAAATAAAATACTTGGAGTTCTACCTGCCAAAACAAACCTAAGAATTAAATGAATACAATTATAAAATACTTTTCACACAAATAAAGTCAGATCTAAACATTTGGGAAAATATTAATTGCTCATGAGTAAGCCAAACTAATATAATAAAAAAAAATGACAATTCTGTTTAAATTGATCTCATTTTTCAGTCCTATACCAATCAAACAGCCAAATTTTTTTTTTTTTAAAACTAAAAAAAAATAACAAAATGACAAAATCTATCTGGAAGAACAAAAGGTCAAGAATATCAATGAAATTATTATTATTTTTTTTAATACAAAGTATGGCAGCTTAGCATTCCAAACCCTAAAACAGTATTATAAATCAACAGTCATCAAAAACATTTGGTACTAAGAAAAAAAAAAAAACTGAAATAGATTAGGGACACAAGACATAATAATCAAAACCTATAAAAATCTAGTATTTGATAAACACCCAAGCTCCAGCTTCTGGAATAAAAAATCACTATTTGGCAAAAAGCTGGGAAAACTGAAAAATAATGTCAGAAACTCGACAAGCCTGATTATCTCACACCCTATACCAAAATATAGTCAAAATAGGTACATGATTTGGATATAAAGAATAATACCATAAAGAAATTTGAGAGCAATGAAAAATATACTTATCAGATCCTTGGAATAAGGAAGAATTTATGACCAAGAAGAACTATAGAACATTACAAAAGGCAAACTGGACAACTTTGATCACATTAAATTACAAAGTTTTTTACAAAAACAGAACCAATCAGAAAAAAATAGAAAATTGTTATTATTGTTTACAACCATTGATCCAGGCCATGCTACATAATGGTTAAAAATTTGTTGGATTTAGAGTGAGGATAAATTTTCTTGCTGTTTGAATTTGTAAAATGACTTGTTTCTGAATTTGAATTTCCTTATCTAATAAAGCCGATTAAAAATACCTGTAAAATTATTTAAGACACCTAGTAAGCTCAAATAAAGTATCTTGGGTAAAGAACAGAATAAATGACAAGTATTGTTATGATTTTGATTGTTAAATTTATTTAATACTAAAAATTATGGAATAGTTAAAGATAATTTAAACAGCACAAATTTACTATAAAATTAGGCTACTTCTGTACACATAGAAATGGAACCAGTGAGTTTTCTTAAGGTTAGATTATTAAAAAAAAATTAAGAGTGACAAGAAGGAATGTACTAAGGGAAGAAGAGCCAAGTAACTTGGAATAAATTATCTCACATAAAAGAGGTGCAATAGAATAGTAATGGATAACAATTGAACATTACTATTGTTGGAATTGGCTTAAATAATATACACACTCAGTTGGATCTAAAAATCTATTTTACAACATTTTTGAGAGTTGCAGCCTGAAAGGAGATAGAAAAAAAAGCATCAATGGAAAAAAAGTATAAAGGGAAATACACTGTAATCACCCTTTTGGATATAAACAACTGTTTCCTGTAGAGGAAGTTTGGAACAATCTCTCCTTTTCCCAAAGAGCAGACCTCAACCATTAAAAAAGAGCAAAAAAAGCAAAAACAGCTTTGACCATAGATAGATATTAAGGAGATAGAGAAGAACAGATTTCAAACCCTGAGAGATACTAAGGCAAAATATCTTCAAATGAAGCCTAAAAGAGAGATATAAATTGATCTCCATTTCACAAGGCTCTCTTAGAAGAATTCTAAGAATAGTTTAAAAGAGAGTTAGAAGCTAAATGAGGAAAGAAAATGAGAGCTCTAGAAAAAGAAATAGAAATTATCTGAAGAAAATTACTACTTAAAGAATAGCATTAGTAAAATGGGAAAAATATGAACTCCTTGAAAAAAAGAATTTCTGAAATGGAAAAAAAAAAAAGCCTGATTTAAAAGTTCAATTGGTCAAATGCAAAAGGAAGAAAAGAAAAGAAAAAAAAAAACTACCTGAGGAAAATGATTCACTAAAAATTAGAACTGAACAAACAGAAATAAATGACTCAATAAGACATCAAAAAGTAAACAAAAGCAAACAAATTTTAAAAAATAGACAAAAATGCATAATACCTCATGGGAAAAACAATTGACTTGGAAAATATTTCCAGGAGAGACCATGTGAGAATCATTGGATTCCCTGAAAACCATGATGAAAAAAAGAACATAGACAACATATTTCAAGAAAACATCAAAGAAACTGCTCTGATAT
This sequence comes from Antechinus flavipes, assembly GCF_016432865.1. NCBI lineage: Eukaryota > Metazoa > Chordata > Mammalia > Dasyuromorphia > Dasyuridae > Antechinus > Antechinus flavipes. The sequence goes on along the minus strand of NC_067398.1, from coordinate 73,131,510 downwards.
CCTAGAATCAGACAGGAAAATAGCCATTGAAAGACTCTACCAATAACCTCCTGAAAGAAACCTGAAAATTAAAACTGAATAAAATATTGTTACTAAATTCCAGAATTATCAGATCAAGGAGAAAACACTGAATGCAGACAAAACAAACAAACAAACAAAAAACAAAAAACAAAAAACAAATATTGAAGAGCCACAATCAGGATTACCCAGGACCTAATAAAAGCTTCTACTATAAAGGATCAAAGGGCCTGCAATATGATGTTCTGGAGGGCCAAGAACTTGGACTGCAGCCAGGAATCAGCTATCCAAACATTATACCAAAATTTATGGGATGTAATGAAAGCAGTTTTCGGGGGAAGTTTTATAGCTCAAGATGCTTATTTGCATAAAATAGAGAAAGAGAAGAACAATGAATTGGGTGGGTATGGAACTAAAAAAGCTAGAGAAGGAACACATTAAAAACCCCTAATTAAATACCAAATTTGAAATTCTCAAAATTAAAGGGGAGATTAATAACACTATTAAATTAATAAGCAAAACTAAAAGTTATGAAAAAAAAAAAACCAAGATAAACCTATAGTTACTTTGATTAGGAAAAAACTAAAGAAGAAAATCATATTGTTAACATCAAAAATGAAAAAAGGTGAATTTTACTAATGAAGGGGAAATTAAAGCAATAATTAGGAGATAGTTTGCTCAACTATATGCCAATAAACCTAAAAATCTAAATGAAATGGATATATACTTCTTATAATATGGATTGCCCAGATTAAGAGAGGAGAAAATAAATTACTTAAATAGTCTTTTTGGAAAAAGTAGTTGAACAAGCTATTAATCAACACCCTAATAAAAAATCTCCAGGGTCATATGGATATACATTTAATTTTACTAAACATTTAAAGAACAATTAATTTCAAAACTGTGCAAACTATTTGAAAAAATTGAGAAAGAAGGATTCCCACCAAATTCCTTTTATGACACAGATATGGTGCTGATGCCTAAACCAGGTAGGGTCAAAACAGAGGAAAAAAATTATAGACCAATTTACCTAATGAATATTGATGCAAAAATCTCAAATGAAATATTAGCAGAGAGATTACAGAAAGTCATCTCCAGGATAATACACTGTGACCAAATAGGTCATACTAGGAATGCAGGGCTGCTTTAGCATTAGGAAAACTAGTAGCATAATTAGCTATACTAATAACCAAATTAACAAAAATCATATGATTATCTCAAAAGATGCAGATAAAGTGTTTGATAAATCCAACACCTATTCTCTTAAAAATACTAGAGTGTATGGGAATAAATGGAGTTTTTCTTAAAATGATCTGAGCATTTGTTTAAAACCATCAGCAAACATCATATATAATGAGAGTAAAGTAGAAATATTCCCAATAAGATCAGATATGAAACAAGTTTGTCCATTATCACCATCAATATACAATATTTATTAGAAATATTAGCTTTAGCAATAAGAGAAGAAAAAGAAATTTGAGCAATT